>NC_142826.1:9590139-10190139 GCF_057945365.1 Rhopilema esculentum | reverse complement strand
TAAAAATATTTCTATTATTTCATTTTGATTCAAAAAACTCCGGGGATCTCCCGGTTTTTGGCCAAATTTCCCTGTTTTTTCAGAAAAAATCTAAAAATCTCCAGGTTAAAAATTTTAGGTTGACAGGTCTGTAGTACTTCATATTTTATTATTACTCATTGCACAGACCAACCTTCAAACTACAAAAATCTTAAAATTCTTTTATTAAAAAAAAGTGAGCTTAAAGTGCATATGACACGAAAATTTTTATTCGCCCCTAAGACGTAATCGAGTATTCTGATCACGAAAATCACCATAAAATTTTCGAAAAACAAACACTTTCGTAATTACAGCCGTTTCAAGGTCGATTTTTTGCATCAAATTCTGTCACAAGGGATTGGGTCGAGTTTGACAGGAAGTGACGTAAAGTAGTTGTGTTGGTGAAAATTTAGATTGCTAACTAACAAGAAATTATACGGCGGAGTTTTACTTGCAAGTTTGCGAACATGTCTCACGGCAAATATTCAAGCTCGAGGGCGTCAGCTTTTGACGAAAGTGAAGGGGAATAGCTTTTAGGTGCTTCTGATGGGCTATTTTTGCCTTGGAAGAACGAACCAGTCTTTTTTCTGCGGATAATTCAGACGCGGAACCAGGCGAAGTTGGCATGGCTCGAAGCTTTCATGACCGGGCAGAGGACGAAGGTGGAACACAACAATCCGAACTGCCTGATCGATGGCGAGGAATTTTTACTTTGAGTCAATGGTGAGTGAAATAAGTTGTCATTGTGTTTTTTAGTGTTATAAATTCAGTATTCCCTGTACATCTCTGCTGTTTTTAGGCCACCATTCCCTGATCATAGCGGCCTAGCCTATCGCGTTGTATGGGCGAATGAAGAAGAAGTTAATCTGTCTAGAAATACAAATTCTGCTTGGCACCTTCAATTCTTGGAATTAGCAAATTTAATATTTTATTTTCATTAAATCTAGCAGAAAAGAGTATATCATATACATATAATATATATATGTAATGTTATGATCCTGCCGATTCTAAAGAATGTAAGAGAAACTCAAATCAACCATTATATTAAGTCGTACAATGTTTTTGTTCAATAGGTATCTCTGTGCAATGGCATACAGTCTTGGTGTCTGTCAGAGACAAACGTAGATACTTCAATTCCAGAACTTCTGAGAGATTCAAAACCTTGTTGATGCCAAAGCAACTCCATCTGTGCAGAGCTTCCGTTTACGCTGCTTGCCTGTGAAGAACGAGGAACACAAATTTCAATGTTTACATTTAACAACAAACATGATCCAAGATTAATTTTTTGGTCTTTGACCAAGGCTGACCAGGTCAAAGACCACTATTTCTGTTATACAGAAACGACTGAGTCCGTGATTTAATTGAAAGTTTTTATATCATGTTTTGCATTTTGCATCTTTATCCCATAGAATATCATTTCCCTGCTTGTTAAATATTTCTTGAGTTTCCAACCCCCTGCTTTTTGAGTTTCCAAAACCTTTTTCGCTTTTGTATAAAATATTGAAGTAGTTTACATTTGTTTAAATGGTTTAAAAAATAACTTAAAAATTGAATATTTGGGGTGTTTGTATGTATTAAAAATGGTGATATGGACCCCACACAGAAAGGCAAAGAGCCCCTTTTTCATAAAATGAGTGCCCTCGGTGTTGTCGAGTCATTACCAATAACGTATCTCAGCTGTTACACAATATAATGTTGTTAGGCAGTTATAAAAAAAAATAGGAATCATATTACTCACCATGCTTTTTTCATTCTTGCTTCGTTCTTTGTCTTGTTTTGGTTTGCGAACTGAAGGTAGATCATCACGTCGAAAAAATGTTTTGGTGTTTTCGGTGTCAAAACCAGGAGGAGAGGGAAATGTACGGGGAAAATCAGTCGGAAAAAGGTGCTCTTGAATAAGATGATGGCTCGATAGCTTCACGCTGCATTTTTAATAAGTAATACCAAGCGGCGAACTTCTGTTGGGGCAGGTTTTCCAGGATGGCAGTCGAGCACAACGGTATCTTCCTCAAGGGGGTATTTGTTCCCTAAAGTGATGCACAATGGTTTACCGTAACGCACTTACCTGTTTTATAGTAAAAGTTTTCTAATTATCATGTTTTTGAATAAGCTTTTCTTGCAAACTAACTTGGGTTGGCCATATGATAACATTCTGAGTTGCGAAATTAGGACCATAGCCGGCTCACTTTATTTCAATTTTTATCAATTTTATAATGAACCAAAAAAATTTTCTTAATTACTTTCCGACCTTTGATGGCATTGCTTGAGTTATCTAAATAAAACTTATTACAATTATGGAGGAAAAAAATCTTTAGGGGTACAACAGTAGTGCCCGCACATAGTGAAACCATACAGCAGCCTTGTTCTATTCAACGGATACACAACCACTTTACGTCACAGGGGTCACGTGACCACAGGTTCGACCGCGTTTTCGTTGTGACACATATTAGCTCGAGTGGCTGCTGGAAAACCCCGTTTTTCGGGGAAAGTAAGTCGCAAATGAAAAAACTAAGTTCACCACCGTTACCAGCGATGTTTCTTTGATGATTTAAGCGAATAAAAATTTTCGTGTCATATGCACTTTAAGTCTAAGATAGAAAGACAAAAATAATGTGCGTGATTAGCGAGAGAGCCAACATGTCAACATTAAAAATGAGAAAGATTTTCTGCTGAATGATCGTCAATCAACAATGATTATAAACGCTTAATGTCTAGCAGTTTCAATATGCTAACAGCTTGATAATTGAGTTAAGGTTTTAGTGTAAGCAGTTTGCTTTTATTTTCCAATTGGTGTAAAAAACCATTGTATTATATTCTTACCAATAAACTTCAGTGTAGTGACCGCCATTCTTTTCATTTTCTGGCATTGAGGTGAATTTATCTAGCATGTTGACATGAGAGCGAGACAGCGGTGAGCCATGGTGATATTGTATACAAACATGGCGGCCAGTTAGAAATCTGTTCGTGGTGATAACTTGGATCTCAAAAGAATGGTAAGTATCATTATGAGAAGTACCTGAAAATGAATTTACATTTACGCTGAAAAGTTTAGAGTTAGGGAATCAACAATTTATTGTTTGAAATCACCCTTCAGTCATGAAACTGTGAAGCCTCTTATGCTGATGCTTTCTGCTGCTTGTATCAGTTACCAGTTAGTAAGCAATTCACGTATAGAATTTGAGAATTATGTTCTTAGCTGAGATCTTTAAATATCCATAGGTAACGTTGAAAAGCATTAAAACCTTTTATAACTTACAACTTTTGCTTAAACTGGTAATAAAGTGAATTAAAAACATCTTGAGAAGTAGTCTTCTTAGACACCACACAAATGTAGAAAATGCATTTATCTCAGAATGGAGGTTACATGGTAAGATTACATTAAAACAGATTGAAAATGAAAACAGCCCTGGCGTGTAATGAGTAGAAAATATAAAAGATCCAGCTTATAGAGTATAAACAAGATTTTGTTCAGATTAGCACCATACCTATAACCATAAAGAGCAAAATCCTGGCCGATGGCAAATAGCAAAATAGAGTAAGCAATATCGCGATCGAACCTGCAAATAAAGCTGCTCTGTATTACTTAACTATGGCATTTTTTAGCAGAAAGTGTAGGTTTTTACTGTTCCAATTCATATATTGAAAAGAATTGTTATAACTCGGGAACAAACAAGTGATTTTGCATTAAATTTCAGTACCAATCTTAAATCGAACAAATATAAAAATAAACAAACAATTGGTTTGAAATCCAGATAGAATGAAGAAGCAAAAATATTTCATTGGTATTTTAAAAGCTGTATGATAGTATGAGACAATGAACAGATCCAGTAATTTGTAGGCAGAAGTCAGGCTGGAAAGTGTAGTACTTTTGGATAAGGTCTCAGGTCTGACTTTTTCAGGTTCAGATGAAAGTGTGCTACACAGTTGTTTCAACTGTAATAAATCTCAGCCAATATAGCACAGCAGTAAAGACCAACTTAAAATTATCCAGTATCATAAAGGCACTTGTAAAAGTGCAAAAATTGTTTATGCCTGGTGTGCAAAATTTATGGTTGGTTGTAATCTGGGGCAGAAAACTTTAGTGAGCTACAATCATGTGAGAGGTTACAGGAGACTTATTGCCAAAACCAGACTAATTCAGTCAGAACATTTTCTCTAATGGCTTGTCAACCTAGGGGTGCAGCATAAATTTGTGCTTTGTAGTCGATGCTGATGTCTGCTGGAAAAATATCTACTTTTGCCCATTGTTATCACTTTAATTGTAATCACTGTCCATGTCACCTTGAAGGTGCCTGTTCATCAATGGTTAGCTGCAAATTCACCAGTTATTGTTTTTGTTTCTACACTATTTTTGTTTTGATTAACCTCAATCTACATTGTTTCAACCACAATCTGAATTATTATTACTTACTGTATTTTTTAATTAAAATATAACATTATAATTTTTTTCTTGAAGGATAAGACATTAAACCCAGCAGCTGATCCAAGGCAGATGAGAAGAATCATTGCTGAAGATCCTGAATGGTAAAACACTTTATCATTAATCCTGTGCTGTAAATTGGACTACAAATAAACATATGCCTAAATACATGATTTCAACTTTGTAGGCCTGTTGATATTTCTTTTTCCTATTTATCAATTTAGGAAAAATTTTAAAGTCTTCTTCAAATTTAAAAAAGAACTTTTCAGACCCCATTGAATAAACATGATATCCAGCAGAAGCAATTAACATGTAGTAGAAAATTGCATTTAAGGTATTCTTGCCAAAAAGCTTGACATGAATTATAGTATTAATTTGTTTTAATTATCAGGCAGTCTTTGTCAGTCAGTATCAGTAAAAAACTTTCAGCTTACTGCTGAGGCCTCACCAATCTGAGTGTTGAAAATTTTGAAGATCAGTAAGATTTGTATTCAAACTGTATGAGCAATATGAAAATTTTAACATAGCATTTTTTTTAACAAACTCCTTTTCCTATAGGAATCTTGCAACTGTTCCTCTGCTTACAGAGCTATGCTTGCAACACATTGTAGACAAATTTGAAGGTAAGCTTTAAATGCACTTCTGTCCTAGGGAAACTCTGGCTAGAGGAATCAGTCACCATTTTGACTCAGCTCTAAGTTTTATAGCAGTCATAAGACATCATTGATACAAGTTCATTAGAAAAAGTTTCAATTTTGATGATATGATGGTTCTTTTAAGGAAATTACAAGCAAGTTGTCAACATTTGCTTTCTTGGTAAATTTTTGTATACCAACTTTGAGTTAGTTTTGTTATTGGATAATTCACCTTTTCTCAAGGCAATCCTGTTCTACATGATCTGCTTCCAAAACACAAGACAAAGGTTCTTGAGAATCTTTCTCCAAAGTTACCATTAAGGTAAGGTGCCTTTTAAGTGTTCAAGTATGATATAAACAAGTAAAAAATACTTGTTGCTTTGCATAAAATTTTGACATTAAGATTTAAGTTTATTGTTTGTATGGAAACTCCCAAAACAAAGGTTTCCTTTGTGATCAATAGCAAGAACATTAATGCTGAAGTCATTTTATAATTGTCAAGAATTTGCAAATTTCTTTGAACTGTAAAACATTATAAATATGCCCAGTTTATGTTTCTTGTGTGTTGGTATATATTTTGTTTCAATGCCAAATCAATAATATGTTAATCTTTTCAGTTCTGTGGTATAACTTTTTATAATATGACATTAAATTTTTCTTGGAAGAGGGAAAATTATGTGACCATATGAATTTTTGCAATTGTTCCCCAACAGTGTTACAGCCAATCTTGTTCAAGACAATGGTTACTGGAAGAAATGTTGTAGAGCAAGGTGGAATGTGTGTGATGTTTCTTTGTACAATGATAATTGGAAACAGATGTATTTTGAAAGAAATCTTGAAGGTAAGTTGGAAATAGAAACATGATGATTTTATTTGCTAATTGGTACTAAGATTCATTTAAGCTATGTTGAATATCTCATTTAAAAGCTTTCATTTACAATGACTAGATATTTAATTGCAAAAACCTAGGCTATTCTCTTAAATGACAGTGAAGCCCCCAAATAAAGGCACCTTCCAGCAGGGATGCCAGACAAAGGGGGCAAGAGGAGTCAGCTGCTCCTGTTGCTTTTTGATAGGAGAGGCAAGAGGGGCTAGAGTGCACTTTTTTGGCTAAAGTACCCTTGAAACCGCCCAAGTGTAAAAATCAGAGAGATTCACATGAAATTCTGATTGCAGTACTTACTTCTCTTCATGACAACATTTCTCAAATATTTTAGAGTAAATCCCTATGCCAAAAGTTAGCCAATATTCAAGATACCTACAGAAGATCGAAACAAAATGGCATTTAGTAGAAGGAATTAGTAGAAGCTGGGAGTTATTTTCCAAAGGCCCTTTTACTCAAGCCTGCCCTTTGAATGTTTCGGTGTCCCTACCTTCCAGACTAGTGAAATTCTCCATTGTATTGAGGAGTCTTTTGTAGAAATCATCCTTCAAAAAAGGTGTTCTGACCATTTTTGAAAAAATATACGTTTGCTGTAAAGAGGTGTTCTTTGTGTGTTGATGCCAATTTATGGAGGTTTCACTGTAAGAGCGTTTGTGCAATAGTCTTCCCTTTGCAAAGAGGTATTCTTCAGTGGTAAAATGGCTGTCATTTTCCACCTTCTCATCTCTCTTTTACCAGGCCTATTGTCTGAATAAACTGGTTTCTTCATTTCAGAAATAATAGAAAAATTTGTACCCGGAACAACAGATCCATCCTTGGTTAGTACATGTATGATTGTTCTAGGTTTTTTTAATTTCAACAATATTGTGAATTCATCGTAACTTTTTAACTAGATTTGGCAAATTGTTTTGTTATTTTACCAAACTGAAAAATCTCTTGAGAAAGTAGACAAAAACTCATACCCCTGAAAATTGTCATTATTGTTCATATTCACTACATGTTTAACTTTTGATATTTCATTTCTTCATTATATTTATTGTGTCACAAATCTATCGTACTATTAGCTTACATATTCTTTAGACATTGTGAAATCTCTTCTGCTGTTCAATTCATTACATATGACTCAGACCACGAGTTTACTCTGATTAGAGAACAGGGTTGCTCCTAAGTTGTAATGAACCCATTTTAACTTTTAGCTGGAAGAAACATTGAAACTTTCCTCAGATTATATAAAAAGCATCAATATAAAGCAGCTACTTCCGCCTGTGAAAGAACCACCAATAAGAGATGAAGATGAGGACGAAGATAGGTCAGCTTTTCCTTGAAGAATTACACTTTGTATTTATCTTAATTACCCTTTATATCACTTTGCAAAATTTATTGCAGTAAGGTACCATTGATTTTTGAATCATCACATCATCCATAAAAATTTTCAAGTATATCATCAGTCAAATCTGAGCAACCAACTGTGACCAAATTGTCATCTAGCGGCGCTCATTCTCTTATGTTAAGCGACTGTGTTTCTTAGAGCTTCTATTTCAGTGAAGAAGACTTAGATGTGTCCAGTAGCCAATTAAATTCTCATTCTTGTTTGCTTATATCCTTAAGTCATCTTTTTTGTGAATTCGATTTATTTCTGTTTCTTCGGATCGTTATTTTTTACTTTTCCCACCGTGTTACTTGGGCAAAGTAAAATCTTTTGAACTAATTTATCTTTCTTTGCATTAGCGGAAGTGAGTCAGGCGACACACTGAGTATCGATCACTTTGACTTCAACGTTGTTACGCAAGCACTCCCATTTTTAAGAGAACTGCGTATTACGTATGGGTAAGCAAAGAATTTCTTTCTCTTACATTGATTGTTTATTTGTTTACATTGAAAGTATTATTTGTATTCATTTAGTATAATTTGTAAACTTTATGGTGTCTGCACACTACCAGCTCAAGCACCAGATTTGCCGAGTCAAGTTTATCCAAGACTGTAGAAGACTTTGTTTACGTCATCAAGTGTCTAGATAAGCCTTTGGTAGGGCAAAATTTGAGAATTTGCTGCTTACACATGGTCATTATGCGACGTTCGTGCTCTGCGAAGTTTCCGACAAAAAGTACTTAAGCACGTTACGTTTTCCGCTTTCTGCACTAACTTCGAAATACATGTCTACTACAATCTTCTGGGGGTACAAAACTTGAAAATGGCTTTCAAAAAGCAAACATTTGAGTAAACTTAAGCTTTTCGTCTGACACTCTTCAGAGTTTAAAACGTCAGAACATAGATCGAAAACTCTACGCTAAGAAATATAGATACCCAGTTGTGGATCGAAATAGGCCAATCAGAGACGCGAGCACATGACTGATGAGGTTGCCCAATCAGTGACGCTTGCCTATTGACAATGTTACCAATGGAGTCCTAGGGTGAAAACGAGCTCCTTTTGTCTACACAATAGCGGTTTTTCATGCTAATGTAGATAGATTCCAAAACTGCTAGATGGAATGACGATCGGGCTTTACCAATTATACGAAACATGTCGCCATTAAGAATCTTTTACACAATCTGGGTTTTCAAGTAAATGCTGCCCGATAACAAAGTCGCAGGTTTTAGTTGTACCTTTAGTACAGATTCGCAGGTTTTAGTTGGACTTTTAGATCTGCAAGACCAAGGTGTTCTCTTTGGGGATGGGTTTTGTTTCTAATACTAGACGGAACATGCTTTAGTTTAATCAAATGTTTGCTTTTTGCAAAGCCATTTTCAAATACATGTCTATTCATAAAATGACATGTCATATTCAAATAATACGATTTTGACAAAAAGAAGCTCTAGTAACTTTCAATGACATCGATTTATTTTGAAAAATTGACTGTTGATAATCCTTTGCTATCTAATGTCATCAAAGAACTACCTGCTATCTGATTTTGCTCCTACCCTGTGAAATCTTCATTTTTGAAAATAATTTATATTTTTATAATGTCTTTTAGTGTACGAGACTGTGGGATGAACTTTGAATGGAACCTATTTGAGTTTACTTCACGAGACTGTTTACTGCTTGCTAAGGTAAAAACCTTACTTTATTTTATCATTTGATTTACCCTGCCTTTGCTAGTTTCGTAGTAACTAAAAACTTTTGATATTTTTTTCAGGTTAACTCCACTACTTAATACTGTAAAATCATTTTTTGAAGCTCTGTGTGAAACACGGCTACATAGAATTCGTAGAAATTCTATATGAACACCAATGCCGTGCAAAAATCAGTATCAAAGCATTTAGCACTCATAAAGGAATTGTTCAAGGCAAAATTGTTCTCAAAAAGGTTCCACTTGACGTAATTTGATAAAGCTTGGCCCCCTTCAAGTACCTTAAAGTTTCAAAAGATATCTTCTACGTTATATAGCTCTATTTTAAAATGCATAGTAATATGTTCTGCCTATATCTATTTCTTTTATTATTCTCTGCCAGGCCATAAAAAGCTGTGATTCTTTGATAACGTTCCAATTGCATCAAAGCAAAGTAGATGACGAAAAATGCCGAGTATTAATCAGCCATCTTCTTGACCATCCAACACTGAAACAACTTGGTAAGACTAAATATCTATCATTTTCGCTAAGCCTCAATAAATTTTTTGTTGAAATATGTTCCTTTTTGCATTTTTTTTAGAAATTTTATACCCCGATCTAAACCAACCTTTTAGACCACTATAGCTTTAACCAGTGGCGTGGTAGCAGGGGGGCCAGGGGGGGCCAGGGGGACATGGCCCACCTGAATAGGGTTGCAAATTGAGATAAGAAAGCGCCAAAATTGTTTGCTTGTAATATTTGGCTAGGAACATCAAAATTGATCGTACACGGGTAGAAAACTTCGCTGTAATTTGCTGTGAACAATCTGATAAAACGTGTGATTCTTCAATCGAAGCATGTTGCGTTGTCATGACCCAATCAACATTTGTATCATATGTTTTCGTGTTAGTTATGTACGTGGCTTCATGTTTAGCACGCAGATTAACGAAATTTTTACGTATGCCAAAAATGTTTTCTATTAGTTTGCACTCGGAACGCCAAAAAACTTGAGTGTACGCCGAAGATCTTCAGGCCTAAGTACATGGAATGCACCCTGGCAATCAATGCAGCAGCTTCTTGCTACTAGCATCGATGTGAACCAAAGGTCGCCCTTTCTTTCTTTTCCCAACGCATGAATCCTCCCCTCCCAAATTTGTTCTAAAAATGAAAAATCAATGTTTTTCTGAGCAACGTCGAAATGTTTATTCTGAGCGGTGTAGTAATTCTTAAAAATTAGTCTGGGAGATGCATTTTTAGCCATTCTAGAAAGCTTGATTTCAAAAATTTGCTTGCGCGTGGGACCCAACCATGGTGGGTCCTCCTTTGTCACTTAACTTGATTCTTAGTCCAACCCCAGAGTTAATTTCGTGGCGCCGCCTCTCTTCGATTCAATAGTGCGATTCAATACTTGAAACTTTCAAGTTGTTGAAAGAACTACCATTTAATAACTACTAAAGAATAACAAACTTGAACCATGTTTGTATATCATACATCCGATAAATACGATGAGACTAGGCTTATCAAATCGCCCATAAACAGTGGCGAAATGGACAAAGGTTACCTTTAGTTAAAAAACTAAGGAGCCCGAAACAAAAATTTGCTCTAAATTTTTTACTCTGAAGCTGGTATTTTGGATATAATAAACGAGTAGCCTGTATGAAACTTCAGTGTAATTGAATAGAATGTCTTTTGATTTTATGTTTTGCCTACCATATTTTCGCGAAAATAGGCCGACTCTCGAAAATAGGCTAATTCAAAATAGCTTGATATTTTACCGAACCATGGTCGAGAAGGTCAAATGTTAGGATTGCATAACATTTTCCATTCATATTCGCATTTTCAGTCCAAATCTTATTCATGAAATTTTGGATTCAAGTTGCAAAAATTGACTTCCCTTCTAGAAACACGTGCTTTTATATAGCCACGATATATAGATAGGGCGCAAAAATCGACTTGGCCACCCCAGGGAAACATAGCCACCCCGCCGCTGCCTTTCACTCAGTATGCTGACGCTTTAAATCTGTACATACACGTTTTATAGGTGGAAGTGTCTTTTTCTTTTGTGGATTGAACAATTAATTATATATTTCTGAAGAGCATTGAAATCAGAAGTTGCTCTTCCTGCCAAATGTAACCTTTTATTCAACTCGTTTCTTGACCTAAACATTGTTTATTGTTCTGCAATAACAATATGCAAAAATGCAATAACAAACTTCTAAATTATTTGCAATTTATCCACCTTCTCGCTTTCATACATTTGTCATTCCTTAAAATATGAAGATTTTCATCTTTAAGAATGTCAACGAAACTGATTCCTTTATGTTTTTTTTATTTAGATCTTTCACATAACAAAATAGGAGATAGCGGAGCAAGAGCAATTGGCAAATTGATCAACGGAAGATGTCGCTTAGAGGAGCTTGACTTGAGAGATAACAAGATCAAAGCATTAGGAGCTGCGGCCATTGGGCACGGTCTTGGCAAAAACTCGACTCTTGCGGTTCTGAGCCTCCGCCTGAATAGGTAAACGCTCTTTCTCAGTATGTAAAAAAAACCCTTGACAGTCCTTAGCAGCTTGTGTTTGAGACATCGCCTAGAACATTTTTTTCTCTGCACAACAATTATCTGCACACACAAAAGGACCAGAAAACAGGAATCCTATCTGATTTTCTACCTTATGTTATATCTTGGGCCTTAATTGATAATGGCCTGATGATTTACAGCTGCATCAGTGAACATCCAAAAATCCAGGATTCTTGATGTGTCGAAGTAATATGCCTGCTTTGCGCTTATGGAAACGTGTCAAGTCTTGCAAATAACACGAAATCAATAAATCTATTTTTATATCTGCTTAAACATCATTCTAAAGTACCAAAAGGAGTTTATCAGCTTTACAACAGAAATTCAATGCTGCATCATTTGGTGCAAGGAAGATAAATGCATCGAAAAGTGATGAGGTTTCTCATGAACATATCTGGATTATATTACATATGTTTCTGAAGAGACCAGAAATGTCTTGTCAAGCGAACTGAATTCTTTTAGGATTTATCTGCATCTCAGAATCAAGCCTTGTTTTTCAACCGAAAAAACCAATGTTCTTGAAAAGATTTTTGCTTACAGGCTTGGGGACGAAGGTGGCCAAGCAGTTTGCAAGGCGCTGCTGAAGAATACAACCCTTAAAGAACTTGATATTGGAAGCAACGACCTTGGCGAACCCACTGCCGCCTTACTGTCAAAGGTATTGCGAATTCATAACGTCTTCAGTAATATTTTTAGGCTCTGCTTTTGTCCCTTGCCTGTGTACATACTTTGATGACCATTAGCTTGCAATACCTGGTGTATTCCTTGCAGCTACCAAGTGTTTGATAACAGTAGAGATAAGCGTACATAGGTTATGAATTTGAAGATAGCACGGGAAAGCAGGAACATAGCACTTTTAGCCCGGCGCTACTCAAAGTATTAATGTCAGCAAATGGCGATCACATGTCAGGTCTGTCAGGCAAAACTATTTAAAGGCATTGAGTCATGATAAATAGACTGGGTATACCCTAAGTGCCAAAATCTGCTGAGTCATGATTTCCATGACTGTGATGCTATTGGCTGACCTTGAACTGGTCACATAAACTCACCTCGTACTGATTAACATAACAGTTTCCATCAATAGCAAGTTGTCAACAACGGATGCCAATATCACATGAAACAGCAGCGATCACGCCGAAACCAAATGATCCCCTATAGAGAAAGCCTATTTACCATGACTCAATGCCTTTAAGTATGCTATGTTTCCACATTTCCGTGCTGTTTTTAATTCGCTTTACAAGAAGGCATGTTTTATGAATCACTTCGTCTAGATAGCTACCCATTATATATTAATCTTGATTATGAAATTTAATTTGTTTCTTTAAAATAACGTAAACGCAAGCCTTGTAAAATAATCATCCTATTTTCTTCAAATCGCCTATTTTTCTAACTTTTACCGTCTTAACTCACTATAAGACTTTTATTACTTTAATAGTTTGTGTCGCTTTACTGCTCTTGACAAGATAAATGCCAAAATTGCTTGAAACCCAATTTCCACACAAGATCGTATTTCAAGCGAACGTGCAAATTTAAATCGCTTATAAGTCCGCCTGTTTGATTCATGTTTTCTACCTCTACAGGTTTTAGCCAAGAACAAAGTCATAAAGCGTTTGAATCTTTCATGCAATAAAATCGGACAGGTAAGGAATATAATTTCCCAATCAAAAACACAGTTCTAATCATAAAGGCTTATTTATTATAAAATAGTCAAAAGCTTTTTTATAATAAACTGCTTTGGAAAAAATCTTTATGCAAAATTTTATTTTTACTTTATGATAAATATTTGAAATTGTGGAACCACGAAAAGTAAAACTCATATGAAAGATTTTATAAGATTTAATAGTTTAGTTTTCGTATCAGAGCTTTCAATCTTTCTAGAACTTTCAGAGTTGATCAAAGTGGTATACTTTCAAGAACTCAAAGATCCTCCTATTTTGTTCGATATTTCAGCTTCCCTTATTTGATAAGGTTTCACCAAATCGGTTACCCTGGTACTTTGTTTAGCGTTTGAAATGAAATGCGCCTAATAATGAATTATAACCTGTTGTCTTTATTTCCATCAAAGGACGGTGGCAAATCTTTGCAAGAAGGCATGGAGGAAAACTCAACGCTAACACACATGGACTTGAGGCTGACAGAAGTAGGCCAGGAATGCGAATATTGTATAAATCAGCTGATACGAGGCAATGTTAACAAAGAACATTTGCATCGGAAATGACATTTTATTCATTAAAGGCTTAGTGCTAAGTAGTTACTAAATATTGTCGACTGTTAATTAAAATATGTAAATAAAACTTAAAGTGAACATGTATTTGTATTTGTATATTTCAATAAAGTTTCCCTTGAGTATCTTTCCTAGTTTTCAATGGAAGTTAATATGTTCGATGACGTCATAAATTATGGTTACACGTTTTTAAAATATCCTTAAGTTTTGAAAAAAGGGCTTTAATAGAAAATATCAGCTCTCGTACTGCTCGGCTAATATTCCTTCTCCTCGCGTCACAAGTTTGCTTCGTATCACAAATCATCCTAGTTCTAAATCACTACTATGTTAAGTCATTACTTTTGGCAACAGCTTCATATTCATAGTGGATGGTATAAATCCAACCCTCGAGAGATGTTATTTATGGTTTCATATCACTTGAATAAAACCACTTAATGCAAGGCTTTGATATCTTGGATGATATATATTTTTTCAATTCTGCACATCGTTCGAATTTATAACGATGAATTACAATGATATACTCAAAATAATAGTACAAATACAAATGATAATTGACTATCGTAAATATGAAAAGGCTAAGTACATAATAAAGAAAGTAATTAACATTCCACCGTATAGAATCCATTTATCCTGAAAATAAAATGTATCAACGTTAAAGTATATTCAAAACTAATGATGTAAGGATGTAAACTGTTAAAAGGCTGTTAAAGAGTTATGTTGACTCAGAAATCAGATTTAATCAAATTTTGATAAAGAATTGACGACTTCAAATTTAATTGAACTTCCAGATATACGTGATAATCAGCAAATTTGGCATCTTCTTTCGTGCTTTGTTTACCACGATGATTTCTTAATCCGGCCATAATAGGTCAGTTTACTTTAGTGGATCAAAAATCTGCAAGCTGAGAATTTGGGATTAGGCCCACAGCTAATAATAAACCCACTGCGCCTTGATATCGGAATAGGTTTGTATTTGTGCAAACATTGTACATAAAATATTAGGGGTGATAGAAGATCTTTTTGGATTAAACATTATTTGCGTTTCTATATCGGTGGAATATTTGTGGATTTTTAAGAATAACATTCTAAAAATTCAGTAGTCTTTCTTTTTAATTTATAAAAAAATCAGTAGTCTTTCTTTTTAATTTATCGGCAAACTTTTTGACTACAGCTTGGCTACTGTTTTGGTGTGTACTAACTGAACAGTTTTTAATTTGAGTCTGGCTATTTTACTACGCTGGCAGAATATCTATAAAGACTTTACGGTGCACTTTTAATCTTAAACTTTTTGTAAAGAGCTTATAGCAGTAGGAAAACACAGCTCGCTGTTAGAACATTGTAAAGAACAGGACTTGTAAAGAAAGCTAAAACGAAAAGTGAGTCTCAAAGGTTTGCTGAGCGATTCACTTTCCAACTGCAATGAGATCTAACCTGAGTGCCTCTTTTTTCAATCAGCCTCATAACAGTGTTTGACAATCCAAGCGTACTACCAATATCGAATATTCTCTTTTGAATGCCCTGAAAAAAGATTAAAAGTTTAGCCTGATTCATTCCTGTCAAATCGTCTTGGCCTATTTCGATCCACAACTGGGTATATATATTTCCTAGCGTAGAGTTTTCGATCTATCTCCTGACGTTTTAAACTCTGAAGAGTGTCAGACGAAAAGCTTTAGTTTACTAAATGTTTGCTTTTTTCAAAGCCATTTTCAAATCGTCTAGTACAACTGCTTGCTCCCAGGGAGTTACTTTGAACATAGACATGAGGGGATTCAGCCATAAACATCAGCTCACTTGCATTAAGACCCAGATATTTCAGCCCTACAAGTACCCAAAATATAAAAAAAATCTGATGCAAGCTCAGAATCGATTTCATTTCGATTTTCACAGCAAAAAAATTATTCTATGATAACATGAAAGGTGTGAAGAGCATTGTTGTAAAGATGTGCTTGGACCTCGAAAACCTTTTGTGAAAGGTTCAAATCATTCATTTTGAAACATTTCGATATCACGCACGCATGCATATTATTATAGTTCCTCGCTAAAATTTGGTAGTCCAAATCCAAGTCCGTCCAAATTACATAATTTCATGGCATAGACATCTTTACAACTTTGATGCGCATGTGTTCATGATGTAGAAATTTTGAATGACAATGCCTTAGCTTAGAACACGATTTATCTTTCGAACAAAATAGCAATATGATACAAAGCAAACTAATTTGACAACGTACAGCACAGTTGATTCAGATGTCAACGTCTCGTAAAAACCTTAAATACATCAGTTACTCTGAATTTGATACCTAGAAAATTAAAATTACATCTGCTACATTCTCACATCTGCTACAGGACACAAAAATATCACTTTAGGCAAAAGATTGACTCAAAATTATCAGACTGACCCTTTGTATGTCTATGTACCGAGTCTCCTCCTGAGAGGGCTGTAGGAATTACGAGAGAACAAGGCCCTACTAAAAGACGGTATTCAGACGATACCCTACTACATAATAACCATAAGAGAAATTTTCCAACAAACGACATGAAAGCGCGTTTGTCAGGCACATCGTAAAGATTTTCACGTAAAGGTAAATTATTCTGACAGACTTTGGCAAACTCTACCTTTAATGACATCCTTTGGTCTCTCAAATTTGCAAGGATATTGCTGCCATTATCAAGCATTTCATCCATGTTTCTATTTGCACCGCCTAGGCGAGTATGATGTTGCAAAGAATGATCAATCATTATAGAAGTATCGCCACTTTGAGCCTGAAAAAGCAAAATCCATCAATATCAAATGAAAGAAATAGCAAATCAAGCTACGCAATATTAGACTTGAAGTTCGCTAGGACCTGACAATCTGGTCGCCTCGGGTTGGGGGAAACGCCTAAATAACAGTCTATTGACTTGCTTCATTGCAATACGTATGCAAATACCTTAGAAAGCACCTCTCCTGAGACAGTGTGATTTTACCAATGATACATTCCAGAAAGTATTGGCTGGACAATTGCAAAAAAATTGATAGTGATATTTCCACCTTAATAAAAAGATTTTTCTTCTATTCAATTCCCTTAACATGCCTGCTTTAAGATCTTCAGTAAGATCATTACTCTGTATAAACTTTACGTTATACAGAAAAACTGTGAGGCAATGAAAGCAGTTTTCATTTTCAATTTCTGACATTTGATTAAACGATCAATATGTCAAATCACCATAATCTTGTTATATACATAATGCGTGGGCCGTTGAAAAAAATCTTATAGATCACAGCAATGCAAATTTTAAGTTACATCAAATATGAGGTTTACAGTATGTGGAGAGACAGCAATGAAATAGCAAATATGAATGAGTTTATCTTGACTTTTTTCATTAAAAAGCTGATGTATTTCAACTGTCTTCAAATTATAATGGGCCATTTTTGTTTGCATTTTTAAATAAGGTTGTATGAGATTAAAAAAACACATAGCTTAGGCCTGTCAAAACATATTATGGTTGGAATTTTTTAATGAACCGCACAAAGTATTTAACCAAATCCTGTTTTATTCCTTCACTAACAAGACTTTGATGACCTGCCTAAAAAAGCTATATTTGCTGATATTATCTGAAAGAAGGAGAATCCTTTGCTAATAATCAAACAAGCTTTCAAAAAAGAATTTATGCAAACCCAAACATTTAAATTTACGTAAGAACCAATCAATAGAACGATAGCAGTAACAAGATGAAATAAATTGAACATCAATTTACCAAGCCCATATAAAAGCATACAAGCGCATTTCAAACATATTATAAATAGAGCTTAGACCACAGCAAACTCAACACATTCAAGCAACATCAACAAAAAAGTTATACAGTGATACAATTTATACAATATTTAGAAAGTCGTTTAAAGGCAATCTGTCACGACGTTGATTGGTTATAAGAACAAAGGGAATTTTTTTGTTTCCAGTCCCCCTTTAATTTATCGCATTGTAAAAAATATGGCGGAGCGCTGGAATCGTGTTTAGGCCATTGTTCCAGCTATTGTTCTCGTTAACCAATCCACAACGAGATAGCCTGCCTTTAAATGATACTTCTTTCTAGAAAAAAAAGTCTAGTCTATGATTATGATTATGTATTTTTAGATGGAAAAGATGTCCTGGCTATTGTTTCTGAAAAACCTTAGAAAATAAATGAATTAATTGCGTAGATTGACTTGAGACCATCTGAAATGACATAACAAAACATTAATAGCAAGTTGTGTTATGAAAATGCTGGAGATGGGGCAAATTCCAAAGTTTCATATTGAAAAAGCTAGTAAAACATTCACAGCTTTTTATACTTACTTTAGCTACCAGATTTGCATGCTCGCTTGTTTCCACCCCTTTGAAATCTAATCTAATACTCCCTCCCAATAGACAAACACTTCAATGTTTGCAAAATAGACAGGCTGCCTTTCATGCCTTTCATCACCGACTACTATGCAGAGTCTACTATGCAAATCTTTTACCCAAGAACAATGTCGTACCATGATCAGGCCTGGCCGTTTGTATTTTTATAGGTGAGCTGTGAATCGCTCCCCTCATTTGCTGAGGCGAGCTAAGTCAGTAACTCATAGAATGTACTTTAAAGACAATCGAAAGATGACTTAAACCCTTTAGTATCTGTCGGTTGCCTTTAATAGCCTCAGTCAGGAGTATGCTGTTTTATTTCTTTCAATTTGTATTTGCTTTAACCATGACTTAGGCACCCCCTTTACTTGAAGTATTTAAAAGAACAGACTCTTTCAGTTTCATATAAAGCTGGCACAACATATAAGCAACAATTCTCTTGCCAAACAGACAAATTTAAGTTATACGTCTAGCACTCTTCAGAGTATAAAATGTCAGAACGAAGATGGAAAACTTTACGCTAAAATACTCAGTTTTGGATCGAAAAAGGCCAATCAGAAAACGCGAGCACATGACTGTTGAGGTTGTCCAATCAGTGCCGTTTTCCTATTGAAAATGTTACCAACGGAGTCCTAAGGTGAAAACGAACTCCTTCTGTCTACACAAAAGCGGTCTGTCCTTTTTATGTAGTAGATAGATTCACAAACTACTAGATGGAACGATGATCAGGCTTTGCCAATAATGCGAAACATGTCGCCGTTATAGTTCTCACCCAATCTGGGTTTTTCAGTAAATGCCGCTGGATAGCGGAATTCCATGTTTTGGTTGTCGTTTTTGTTCTGCAAGACAGAGTACCCTGTTCTCTTTGAGGGATAGTTTTGTTTCTATTGCTGGAAGGGACCTGCTGTCTTATTATATCCCCAATCTACAATTCCTACCAGTTTCTTCGACTTTCTTTCCAAAAATATGCCTGTTTTCTTAAGATTGAAAGGTTCTAATTGCTACAAACGTACCATTCGCTTAACTATCCTTTTCCAAATAGATCGAAGTTCATGCCTATCATAACAAAAACCGCCCAACAAGCAAAAAGTTAATTGCAAACAATGCAGTGACTGGAGAAATCGCTGTTACAAAAATAAACCAATTAACCCTTGTACCTTTTCAGGGTTCTCTGAATAGGAAAAGGGCAAATGAATGGAAATTTTAGGGGAGCGATTCTTCCTTCATGTTCTGTTTAGGAGAGCAATTCATAGCTCGCCTCAAACGGCCAGGCCTGACCATGATGCCTACCAAGTTTCTGGTGCAGGAATGATAAGCAAGGAGGTGGACAAAAGAATGTGGGCCTTTCTAGGGCATACCTTGAGACATTGGGGACCTGCGAAACAAGCCATGGAGAAGAACAAAGAAATAGAGGCTTGAAGAAAAAGGAGAAAAGGAAGACTGAAGCACAACATCGCCTACTTCATCAAAAAGATCTCGAAAAGAAAGGCTGCAAAAAATAAAATGCTGAAAATCATAGGAAGTGGAAAGAATGCCAAGAAGAACAGGAGAACCCAAAATGGCAACTCAAAAAGAGGACTTTGTGTACTAGCTATCAATCAATCTATCTGTATCACTTTTTCACGGAAGCCGCTCATTTTTTCTTTAAAAAATCACTGTGCTTGTTAACTGCGTTAAATGAATGAAAATGGGCAGGTGCCTCTTCCGTGTAGTCCTGATGCTATAAACAATAAACAGACTGAATGCAGAATGCCTTCATTCATTACACATGTGACAAAAAGTGTAACCAGTGAACATGATCATAGAATGCTCAACATTTTCAAAAAAATTTGCACACTAGCATCTTCAAACAAAATACAAAATACCCTACTGTTCATGTTAATTTTGGAAATTTTTCCTTCAGTAATGGAGGAATAAATTGAGCAATGAATACCTACATTTGTTGTAAATGTTGTTGACAATAGATCTTCCCTTGCCTTTTCCTGCTCTTCCTGGAAATCAGATGAATGAATTTTTATTTTTTCTGGTAATGAAATGTTTCATGGTTATTGTAAATAATGCTGTCAAAATGTCATTTGCCAAAATGAACTAAAATTCCAGGCATAAGAAAATATACGTAAAATATACGTTCAAATGCTTTGTCTACTTTTAGTTTGCTGCAATTATATAGCTTCAGAATTTTAACTCAGCAACAAAGACATTTAAGCACAAGCACAGAGAAAGGACATTATTTCCAAATATCAACAAGGAGTAAATAAAATGAAGGGCTATCATTTGAGCATCATGTGGGTGACAAAGACTTAAAGCATTGATACAATGATGCATACAGGAACAATCACCTCCAATCAATGGCCAATGGAGCATCATGTCTCCATCAATGCTACCTCTGATTGAATATAACTTAGAAGAAAAATGAAGAGCATCTAAATGCAAATGGAAGAATGAAATGGCAATACTACATTACAGCATTGACATCCTTTGCAAGCCCACCACTGACCCTACCATGACACAGGATGATGGCCCATTGTGTATCTCCCCATAAACATATTTGGAAATAAACTCAGTTTTAATGCGAACATGTCTTCAAAACTGTTCTATATATACTCTAATGAAACTATTTCTAATAACAAATGTTCAAGGATGAAAATAAAATACCTTCATTCTCTTTTTTCTCAAATAAGTCTTAAATGCTGTATCCAGGTGTCTCACATCATACTTGATCTGATCAACCTTTCTGAAAAAAGAATCATGATATTTTTTCACTGAAAATGAACATACACTTTATGAGCTAATTGGCAATGAAAGAGAAACTGATACATAATCAAATGTACCTATTTTTTAAAGCATATCAAAAATCTAGTTTGGTGGCTCTTTTTCTAGCGTAGGAAAAGTTTTAAAAGTATGTTTTGAAAACTTCATTTCATTATATTTTATATACTAGAAACAAGAGGTACCAGCTGAAAAGGCATACAATTGAATCCTGTTAGAAGTACCCCAGATAACATGGACATTTACAAAGTTAGTCTGATTTGCTTTTCAATTTTCATTGGATTTTCCCTCCTTATTCAAATCAAAAGTTTCACATCAGTGCTTAGTCTGAACATTTCCTTACTCCCATTTAAAGTCAGACTAAACAGGATTCAATTTTATTCTAAAAAATTGAATTTATAATTTTTATATGGCTATTCAAATAAACAAATAACTTCCTAAAAATGTCCTACTGTGCTGTGTCATCTTGAAATTGTCTTGAAAATATAAGCAATGCTTACACCTAATTATGCAAATAAGGTTACTTCTGGTTATGCAACTTACAGCTTAGAACTTTGTCTTCTGTGTGCAGGTTCCTTTATCAATTTTGCATCTAATGCCTCTGTGTTTGCAAAAATATCTTTCAAGGTCAGATCAACATTGTTTTCTAGAGCTATCAAACAAAAGAGAAAGTTAGAGGCAGTTTTGCAAGCAAGAAATTTCAAAGTTTTATAAAACAGTACACAAGTTATTGCAAGTAAAATAAGAACTTTTTGCAAAATTATTTCAAATTCTACTTAAATTCTTCTATAATATCATTGAGATTGTTTTTCAAAAACTTCTTACAGTAACTCCTTTAACAAAGTCAGTGCACTAAAACATTGAAATGATAAATAATATATCCTTAATTGCTGTATGAGGCTTTATTCAATACCATCAAACAACTGAATTCAATTATCAATACAGGATTTTTTTAGAAAACAAACCTATTCATTTATTATTCATTTTAAGAAAGATACATACCAAGTAAATCTTCTCCTGTTTCCCTCCCAAGTTGGTTTAATTGAGCTTGTACTTGAAGCACCAATCTTGTTAAGACAAACAAAGAGAAATTCAAAATACAGCAGACAATTTTTCGCAAGAAATAAATGCAGAACTAAGAGGAAGAAGAAGAAGACAAAAAAGAGGAAGACGAAGAAAAAGGAAGAAGGAAAAAAGCAGAAGAAGAAGAAGGATAACAGACAAGGAGAAGATGGATAAGTAGCAGGAGAAGAAGAAGAAAAGGTAGTAGAAGGAGACAGCTTTTCTAAATTAGGACCTATTTTCTTTCACAAATTCTACTTGAATTCTCCCAACGAGCCTTTTAAAATCTACATAAATCTGCCTTTTTACATGCAAAACTCCATGAAAAGTGCCTTTTACATTTAATGTCCTTTACTTTTCTTATTAAAATAAACAGAAATCTGAGGACCAGTCGTCATAAATAAGTTTCCTTCGGACCACCACTGGCTTGCAACAGTACCATCAAGATTCGTTATCTTTAGTAAACCGTTCATCGCGACCCATCAAGTCAAAAGGATAGGACTTTGAAATCTCGAAAAACATAGTAGGCCTATCAATAAAAAGTTTTTTCCCAATTGTGGTTTGACCTGATTGCATCATTATTCAGTTAGAAGCTAAATTAAATACCTGTTCGTTTGTTGAGTTAAAGTTTCCATAACTATTGTCAAATTTGCTTAACCATCTCCTTGACATCAGATTAGGAATTTCTTTAGGATTCTTCCCAATTTCGAAGAAATAGGGATAATCGTGAAAGTTTACTTGAAGTATCTACACATATGAGTTGTCAATAAATTTGTTACAGGGATACAAGTAGATTAGATTGTTGTTCGGTGTCAAAAATAACCGGTCGCTCCAGTGGGCGTGCAGATACTTAAGACAAGAGTGTGTATACTTCTGGTTTGAAAGTAAGAGTCGAAATTCTTAGAATTTGAAGATTCCAATTCTGTATTAGAATTATTCAAATTTTAACAAAATTTCGCGTATCCATTCCGATTTTGCGCAGCAAATGTGACACCGAAAAGTACCATGTCGTTGCTTTCCAAAACAACGAAGTTTTGAACAACGAAGAAACGACTTGCTAAAAGAACGATAAATATTCTTCATAAAGAATTTTTATGTCAATTTTCATCAAATTTTTTCGTAAGTGTTTGGCGTTCTAGACTCAATCAGGAGAAAAGTAGGTATTTTTTGTTTAGAAGAGTCCCAAAAATTTCCTTGCAAAGCAAATATGATAAGATACGTCATTTGTTAAATCCCTTTTATTGTTTTGTGAGCAAATCACGATGGCCTCTGGTTACATGCTTTCTGGCAATTTTCCTGTGCCTGTACTTCAAGTCTATGTGCACTAGAAGATTTTTTGGCCTTATGAGGGTTTGGAGATTAAATGCTACTGTCAGGTGTGTTATTTCATAGTCTTGTTTTTCCCTTGGCTGGACTTTATGTATCTGAGGCAAGAATACTGTGGGTACGAATAGTGCGGGTCTCGTTGTCTTCTTTCGCTTGGTGACGCCTCGTTACAAACGCACCCTTCGTTCTTCGAAAACTTCCCACCCTCATTTTTGCTTTCTCTTTATGAATACAGTAAATTCTCTTTAAAGACCCCAGGGGCTTTTTATTTTCAGCAGGTAAAAGAGGACTTGGTAAAAAACCATCAATTTTTTGTTATTGTGAAATAAAAAACCATCAAATCAGGCTTTTACATTGATAATGTTGTCATCGACATCGTCATAAATTATTAATTCTTAAACATCTTCTTGCGTCATGTTGTCTTCTGAAATCGAGCATTCGAATGGCTCGACTTCCTCCCTCTTAGTGCTAACGGTCTTTAATTTTGGTAAAAGGCTCTCACATGGCCCGTGCTTAAGGCACATCACATCTTTGTCTTCAGATCCGTTGAGACTTAAACATGCTTTAAATTTTGATTCGATGAGATGAAAATCTCCGTTTCTTTTCAAGTTTACTTAAGTTGGCATCAGTGAAAATTTGGGAGGGGGCAAATTTAGAGGGGGAAGCTTATCGAGTTTTTCTGAAAAGGGGGACTAATAAGAGAGAGGGCTTATTTGAGAGGGAGGCTTAAAAGAGAGATTACGGTATTTGATGTCAAAAAGAAGCCTCGTAAAATCTTCATTGACTTTCATGTTTTCCTAAAGATTATGTTTTTCCTTCAACAACAATATTGTTATATCTTTTTCGAGTTAAAAACTGATCAACTTCAAATTTCTATCTACATAGTTTCAGCTGTTAGAAAACAAGCAATTTGACTGTAGATTAAATTTGATTTCCAATAAAAAAGTTCATTCTTGAATTCTTGTAATGATTGCTCAGTAAACTAGGAATTGAAACCAATGTCCTTTTTGAGATATTGCTTCATACATCACATTGTCTTGAAAAATAATTTTTCATTTCATTTTCGCATAGGATTGCTGTGTTAATGTAATAAACATTATAAAAACGTTGTAAACAGTCTCATGTACATATGGGAATAGATTTATTCGTAAACAAGTACCAAGCAAACAGTAAACAACCTGTGTATAAAAAGGGCTCAGTTGAGCTTGATAAAGACCTGGTTTGGGTGAAAGATAAGGTGAGTACTTCTTCGACTTCCCTGAAACACAATAGGAACCAGGAGTGATTTCGGAAAAAGCCTCTGGTCCCACAAGTGTCTCTATCACTATATCAATTGTTCGTGTCTACTCTGGCACCTGCTATTTTCTACCTGTTTTCAAACATTCATACAGAACACAACGTAAACAGAGAAAAGAAATAGCTCACTTTCATTTAACACCGTGAATTAATGAACCTTGCTTTAGCCGATTCCTGCTTGAAAGTAATGATTTTCCTTGTTTTTCTTAGGGTTTTTAAAAAATGGTTTTACTCAAAAGATTTTGCAAGGAACAGGCAGAGAAATGAATGAATCCAGTGACGTGTAAAAAGAATCAGAAAAAAGTGTTATTCAGGATCATGGTGAATGGGAAAGTAATAAGTAGAAGTAATAGCTTCTTGATGATTGCATTAGGAGTGAAACACGAAGTTGCAACTTAAAACCGTACTATTCTAGCGTGTTTGCCTCTGTCTATGCAACCACTTTGGTAAGATCGATTAACAGAAATTTTCGTTACATTTGACAACTTTCGTACTGACAATCCTATATTTTTTATAACGATCATTTTTTAGAAACAGAAAAATATAAGGCACAAAACTATGGTCGGGATCCCTGGGATTACAGACCGCAGATAGGGAAAAACATTTTATCAGTATTAAATTTAAGCTCATTACCATCCTATTGTCAAAAAAGTTTAACTTCCAATTAGCTTTTATTTTCAGGCTTCTTGCGAGCAAACAGCATTGCAATTTACTTGAGGCTATCTTATACAGGCGCACTGAGGTCACATCTCGAAGTTTAAGCCCTCTAATACGCTAATATTAATCATCAGAATATCAAGGCCATGTTGAAAATCGACCACAAAAGTTTGAAGTAGAAATTTCTAATTAAATATTGTTATCATTCACTCATTATTTCTCAGTTCACTATCTATTCATAAACATTGAGTGGGAGAGAAGAATCACGCACGTGCATTGATACAGCTGATCAAGAGTTCGTTTGACCTTGACATAGCTGTCTTGCCTTCAAGAAAGTCACAAAATTCTTACAGTCATAACTATGTTAATTAGAGAACATTGTTCGATCACACAACATCTTGAGAGCACACCCAATTTTTGATTTTTTAATTATACCATGCGACAATAATCAGATTATCAAAACGTTCACAAGCCATTAGGGCGTCATTTAAAAAACACTAAAACTGAAACATATGTAGAAAAATCCTTCGATTTTAGCAATCAACCCAACAGAAAATCGAAGATCTGATAACCCACGCCAAAATTTTAGCAGCTGCATCGATGAATATACATTTGGAAACGCAAATGAAAATTACCTTCGGCATTAAGAGGATCCTTGGAAGGAGAATTAATTCACAAGCAAATGAAATTAACCGGATATGCAAGACCATTAGCAAAACAGAATCATCCACGTATTGTGAAATAATATCCACTTTCTTTGTTTTGGGCTTGCAAAATTATACACCAACTGCATTAAAAGCAGCTAAATATGAGTTTTTGCTGGTTGAAAAGACAAAATATTTCTTTCGCTTCACAGGGATGTTCGTTGTGCCCTTATTTTTTATAAGAATATTATATATTTTGTCTAGCCTCCATGCTCTTCAAAAATATTTGTTTTGAATCTGAAGATATTCTTAAAGTATCCTGATATTCTTCACATTGATCATCTTGTTTTGTTTCAGGGAACATCGCCCGCCCTAGAATGGAAAGCACACTTTATGAAAAAACGAGATATGTTGTTAGTCATGCAATTCTTTGGTATAAACATACAGGCAACTGGCAACTGCTGAAAGGTGGTACGGAAATTTTGCATCTTTTTGACAAAAGAATATTTGGAGTTCATAGAAAAGCAAGAAAAATCAAAGGAACTAGCGAAATCATCACGTGGGCGGAGAATAAACTACCCAGCAAGTTGGTAGTGTATCAAAACAACATCATGAGATGAATGACAAACCACACACGTCAAGGGAAAATATCAATTATCAAAGTTGCGACAAATCACTGAACTATATCTAATATAAAATGAGGTGAAATAGTGTAATCAAAAGTGGTTTGGACTTATGAAAAGAAGCAATCTCCCAGATACAGCGATATATGAAGGCTGTGTAGAGGGGAGGCGTACCAGAGGACGACCAAAGATAAGATGCAGAGATCAACCTTGTATGGAAACATAAAAGTGCAGTAGTGTGCAACAGAAACAAAAGGAGAGAGTAGAGTGTTACACGTATTCCGCGAATGAAGCGTTATATAACATTAAAGAAAAAGTTTTCAATTGTCCAAGAGCAACGGTACTGCATTTAATATCTGCAGCGTGTATTCTCATAATTTTGTTGTTATCAGTGCTCTATTTTTATGTACCTCAGTATTATCAAACATCTTCTCACTCACTCTTCGCTAAATTTGATGCATCCTCGCTGTTAATTTCTTATTTTAGCAAATATTCTTTTACATATTTAATAAGTTCACTGTTGTGCACCTTAAGCACTTGTTGAAAATCCTTCTTTTCTAAATATGTAACCATAAATGTTTTACATAGATTTTTCATTTAATAGACAAACTGATTGACAAATACAGAGATTTGAATCTCTAGTCTGCTTTGATATCACCCTTTTTGTTCCATGTCAGTTCTTGGGAGCGTCAATTTGCACGAGTAGTTTTATGTGGTTTATAAAACAACCAAAGCTAAGAACCTAAACTAGTATTTGAATCAATTACTTTACAGTATGACTTGAACTCAACTTTACATATAGGGGCAAAGTTTTGGAACAATTTACCAGTTGAAGTAAGAACTACATCTTCTAAATTTTATTAAAAAATATTCAAAAATTATCTTCAAGAAACATTTTTAAAGTTACTAAACTTTGCAAAATATCTTTTTAAAGTAATTGAATTCAACGAGACACTTTTATTGATGAATATATAGACCGCTGAAACATAAGGGGTGTGCGAAAAAAATATTTGAAGTAGAGCCACAAAAAATCACAACGGAGCTTTACCAATCACAGTTTTGTATCACGTTGTATAACATACGATCCCTCACTACTCACTACGATTTATCTTTAAAATAATATTATTGTTGTTGCTGCTGTTGTTTTAGATGTGCTATGTCATTGATTTATTTATAACTTGTATAACTAGTTTTTTATTGTAGCGGAATGTTTTAATTAAATCAAAATAAAACCAAATCAAAATGAGCTTTGTAAATAAAGGATCCAACTAATAATGCATGGTATAATGTTTCCTTAAGACAAGCTCGGCATTTAGAGAATTTCTCTCCAAAGATTTACAGTGACAAGACTCACTCATTAATTTTAGAACCGTGCAAACCTTTTGAATTGCTTGCTCTATGAAAATGTTGAAATATCTATATTTAAATAGGAAGCGAACAGTTTCTTTGCTGTTTTATTTTGCTATACATGACATGACAAGGACTTCTTAAAAGTGCTGCGAATTTGAAGAGGTTTTTTATTTGAGGTGGCTTGCCCTTCCGTTGGGTAAAAATTTAAATTGTTGCTTTTGCTGAGCTAATCTTTATAGGCCAAGAGTGAATGGGAAGAGAGGGCAAACAAAGGATGCAGGCTCGGAAGCAGCCCCTTTTGTTAAAAGTTTCCTAAAATGAAGGGAGGCGCTGTCCTCTCTTCTCCCTTCTTTATTCGCCTTGAACACAGAGAATTCTGTATTTCATCACTTTTTAAGGAGACCCCATTTTGTTTCAAGGTTCTTCATTCCAGTTAAAATTCAACATTAATGTGGTGCACATGTGATCAAGTTAGAATACTTTCGAAACCCTTCTATTTCTGACTCATTATTAGCGATTTACACGTGGTTATGATCTGCAGTATAATCAATATCTGAGGTTGAACCTCTCTATGGAAGCTTCTAGTACTTCATGTTTCCATCAGATTGGAATTATCATCTCCACAATTACCGCAAGGAAACTTGTTTTCTAATAAGAGCCCTTTGTATAAGCACATTGAAGCTAGAAATTGACAATGTCATCAGATCGTCCTAAAACTGAACGAAATATTGGAAAAAATTTAATCAATAGAGTTCTTTATCTACAGATTCATGAATGATTTAACAAAACTTCCTTGATCCTCAAGATTAATTTGTTAATAGAGTAAAATGGTTTAGCTGGTTTAACTGGAAGAAAAAGTGGCATAAATTTCGCTCATCAGTTCTTTTAATGATCTGTTAAAAATGTAAGATTTGTTTGACGTTTTCTTTTGAATATGCTTTGATTGTTATATTTAGAAATTTGTTCAAAGTCTTTTCCTTGTGAAGTTTCAGTTTCTATTGACAATTATAACTAAATACATAATGCAAATATATGCAGGTGAATTACCTAAATTAACTAAAGCAATCGAAATACATGACAATCAACTAATACAGACAACTACAAAATACATCCACGCCAGACACAGAAGAAAGTGAAGAAAAAAAGCATAATACTGCACAGAACATGGAATGAGCTTGGGTTTCAGAAGCAATCAACAAGACCACTCCCGAAAACCATGCTCATATGTATTTAGGTATAATTGTCTAGGAAGGAGCTCTCTATTAGTTAACCTTATCGAGAGGGAGGCCCCCCCCCCCCTCCATCTAAAAACTAGAAAAACAGACAAATTTATTTTATAAAAGAAGAACACAAGACCATAAAATGTCTCAAAAGAGAGAGATAATTAAAGAGTGTTTCTTCAATTAGATGTGGAATTAAGGACCATAACCATTTACAAGTAATTCTTTCAATTTTGACTTGAAAATATTTAACGAAACTGACATTTTAACAAAAATGGGTTTGCCATTCCAAAGTTTAGCACCAAGATACCTTATAGACCTGAGACCATAGAAAAATGTATTTTTTGCAAATTGAAAAATGTCACCTCTAGCTGCCTGACGAGTTTTATGACTGTGAATAGTGCTACTAAGCTGATAGTAGTTAAAGGGGAAGGAGATGTCTTATTTTAGAATGAACCAAGGTGAAATTGTATAATGTCACTTGATTCAGCTTGAAGCTCTTGGCTTTCACATACAAATAATTACAAGAAAAACAGAAAAGCAACCAAATACTCTAAAACTCCACATAGCTGAATTGGTAAGTTTAAAGAACTTCCATTCAATTAAAGCAAAAAACAAGATTCACCCATATAGCAACTCAGTCATAAGGCAAATACAGAGCTCTCTATTGCTCTGTTTAATTTTAATTGACTGTTTATATACAAGAAAAATATTTCATTGCCTACAAAGAGAGCTTAAAGATCTCTTACTTCTTGCTTTGGTGGAAACAGAAAAGAATGAGAGAAGAAATTCACATCTTCAACGTTTTTAAAAATACAGACTCGAGATGCGTGCAAATTTGCAGAGAAAACTGATGGTGGATGCGGGTAAAGATGGTTGGGTGTATGTGTTCTTTAATTATTAAAGCAAAACATTTTGCATCCATTTAGATAAAGTGACACAATTCCTGAAGAGCCATTCATCGCATAATGTACTAACTTCCTCCATTTATAACAGCCTGTAAGGTTAGAACTACTAAGAAAGGTTTGGATGAGAGTTTCCTATATCGGACAACAAGGGCTCATTCCAAGTACTATAAAAAAGCATGTCCTTGAAAAAAGGAGCATTTTTCAAAAGAAATTAACGCCATTTATGGGCGTAAGCTGCTTTTGATCTTTTGCATTACTTATGCACAAACCCAAGAAAAAATATTTTTCCTATATTTCTCGAAAATTGGTGCCCCCCCCCCCCTCCCACGAATAATTCTATCCAATGGTCGCGAGAATTTTTTTGAAGGCCTAGTAAAAGAGGGTATGTAATTTGCAACTTTAGCCTTTGTTTTCAAAAGACACTCTTGCATTCTTCAGCAATGTTGTAAAAAATTGTAGTTCTTTTCATCTGAAAGAAGGTCTTATACACATCAGCAAGCGTGGCTTGAGGTTCATATCACAAATTTTTGTTTTTAAACCTAGGCATAATGAATGAAACATGTACGTAAAAGATTTTCAAGAAATTTTTGAAAAAGGAATGCTTGCTTCCTGCCAGATAGCAAAACATCTTCCAGCTATTCTTGATAAAAATTTTGGAAGTTTGATTAGAGTGGGCAGATTTTCATCGTTCGCAATGTCCTATCGAGGGGTCGAGGGGTCGAGGGGTCAGGGGATTAACTTAATCATAAAGTGTTTGCTCGTGCCCTCCAGTCATTTCAACTGCTATCTTCTGCTTTTCTCTGGGTCTCTTTCTGCTTAACTTGTTATATGCTCTAAGTTACTTGTGGTCACTGATTATTAGCAATTTTTAATAAACACTTTCCTTTTGCACAATTTAATGTTTATTGGAATCCATGTGGAGTTTTTGCCACCTGTGGTGCCTTGGTGACCCCTCAACCTGCTCCAGCGTCCTCCTTCAACTGAAACATTAAACACAGTGGTCAGTGATCTGAGATGAAACTATGTTTAGCCCTTCAAACAATATCTTGTTGTATAAAGCGTCCGTGGACAATTGATTATGCTGTACTCAAAAGTTCATTTGAACCGTTGCAAATACAAGCATTGTAGAAGAAATGGCTCATTCTCATAGCTATGGCACTTAAAGAATGCAAACCATCAAATTATAGACAAAGATGCCAAGGTCACAGAACAAGCAGCTTCATTTGTATCCGGGTACTGTTCATATCCGCAATACCAGTAGCTCTGTGATAACATTCCAGCCAAGCTGGTAAACTTACCATTTGGTACATCGTAGGAAAGATTTTGAACACAATTGATTTACACGAAGAGTAAAAAATATAGAAATTAAGCTCAATTGAGATAAAAAGCATAATTTTCTGCGTTTGAGTTAAAGATGTCTTTGAAAAAGGCAAATCTTCCTTTGAGTACTGGAATCAAACTATCAATGCAACACGACCCCAATATGCAACACCCCCACCTTCTTTTATAGCTTTATACGCACAGCATTTCATGACATCGTACAGCCTTATCAATTTCTCTTTGTCCTTCTCAATAAGACTGAGGTTAAGATAAACAATTTGTTTTTGAAAAGACCCTAAAATGTCCAATACACCCTTTTTTTAAGAACACGAGCCTCAGAATTGGTCAAAGTTGAGAACAAATTAAAAACAAGGTGAGGCTGTGCTACTGTGAAATGTAATTTTTATTTAAATAGCGAAGATATTATGCCATGTGTGGGTGCTTTTTCGGTGAGTTTTCAAACTTATAGGCAATTGAAGGGTGTCTCAGTCGCTTTATTAGCAAATGAGGCCTGGACACCTCCCAGGAGTGAAAAAGCATGCAATCGCACTGCTTACACCTTATCAATTTAAGGAAAAATTAAAAACAATCCAGCCTCAGATTTTGAAAAATTTAAGAACTTAGATTCGACAGCCTGAACTTAGATTTACTGGCTCTTAATAAAAAGAGTGTTGGCATTCTCAATTATGTACAGGGACGTCGAGAATCAGGTCGGATCCAGGAGTGATTCGCAAAGTTGGGCCCTCTGAGAAAATTTTGGAGAACTAGAGAAACGTTTTATTTAGGGAGAGAAATTGTTGATCAGTTTTTTAAGGATTCTAAGCAAAAACATTGTATTCATGAATCAAGGGCATCGTGTTAAGCTAACGGTCATCGATTCCATATAAGTAGCCAAAAGTAGAAGTTCCCTGCCTTGTAGATACAATCACTGCCAAAATTCCTTGCAACGCCCAGCAATGTGCGTCATTTTTCTATATTTTTCAATTCCTTTCCCACACACTCCCTTTCCCTCAAAACAATGTTGATAATTTGGAGACATTTTCGAAAATCACAGGAAAAAAGTACTTCTGAATCCCCTGCGTCGTTTTGTAGTAAACCAACCTTGTTCAAAAGGGGAAGGGGAATGTACCAAGACTTTAGGCAGGCATTGTAGATCTTTAGCAATTGAGAGCAACAAGATTATTACGGGCCTCATCGGAGCACGGGTCCCGGACTATTTGCCCCTCTTAATCCCCTTCTCGACGCTCCTGATCATGTACCTCTTCCCTATAGTTTAAATAAATTTGATTTATGTTGGTGTAATTTTGTTCACAAGCTCTCTACTCAGTCTAATGTAATCGTGAAGAAATTTCTCGAAAGTCACACACAGCAAGCGTTCATATTGTGGTCCAGCGCTACACGAGAGAAGCAGGTAGTCTGCGAAGCGCATAGACTGCATGCAGGCTAAAAAGCAGGTTGTTGAGAATGCAATCAATTCAGTATCACACCCAAATTATCAAATTCAAGTCACACAATATAATTGTTTTTGTTTGCTTTTAACGCTGATCGTGTTGCCAAAGATGTTCACTTTGATGAATATTGCGTTTCTGCAAAACATGGGCTTGTTTGGAGCATGTCGGCCCTTAAATCGCCGAGAATTTAGGTTAAATTTCAAAGGTATTTGCAGAGAAAAGAATCTCTTCTATATGCATGCACACGTTGTTGGAGTAACGGGGGTGGTAACGCTCGTTCTGTTTAACGAAGTAGTTTATTATATGGCATTTCACAATCACAGATAACAGTTTACTAGAACTGAAGTACATAGTTCACAATCAAGGGTGTAGTGTCAGGGTTGTCATTCCTATTTTTGCTCTTGGTTTTTGCAACATTTTGCGCATATTCTCCCCTGTTTACAACCGTAGATGATGTCATACCGAGATGACACTTTATTTATCCACTATACCGTACTTTCTCTACTTTATCAGGCCTAGATAAATTTACTGTTATCTTAGCAAGTTAGAGGATCTTTTAAGGAATTTCTGCTGGTAGCGATTTGAGGTAAAAGGGCATTCTTCTTACTTGACGCAATTGAGAGCAAAAATAACGAACCAAAAGATTTTATCAAGATTCATTTTTAAAATAATTTTCAACAAAAGAACATTGACTAGTAGGGAATTGTGATTCAAATCATAGGCCCTTGTAAGGAATTTCACCGTTAATTTGCACGTTTAAAGATTCCTTGGAGCAGAGTAGGGCAAGGTTTTCACATCAACTGAGTTGAATTCTATTTTGAATTGGTTGATCCTACTAGTGTTCGTTTTGTTGTCGATCGATCACACTTTTACTGTTTATCTTTAGTGTTTGTTTTTTCCTATAAAGTGGTTTTAGCTATATTTGTATTCTCAGTCAGGTGGTATAGATCGTTGAATTTTTAAAAAAAGAACAGCCAAGTTTGTTTACTATCAAATAAATTTAATATAATATCATATTTCTATTTCATTTCTACAAATTATGTTTTATCAAAAACGGCTATACCAAAATTTGATTTTGTTGAACCTATATTCATAAAATAGGATTGACTAAAAAGAATTCGAGCTTCGAGTTCTTTCTTTCACGTGCCGAATTTTAGGCAAAGCCAAAGTTCTGCTTATCCTAAAATCTACGAAATATGTTCATAACAAACATTGTTTGTGAAAACTGGATGGGAAGGGTCAAGTTGCTTGTAAAGAAGAGTTTGATTATTAAATAAATTGAGCAAAACAACACTGTATGTATTGATTAAGTACCGAGATTTTGGGTTAGAAAGTAAATTGTTTTGGACATGTTTAATCAACAGCTCGGAAGAACCTTACATTAATAAATAAAATTCTCAGCTTCAAATATTAGTTGGACTAATGGAAGGCTAGAAAATTTGCCGTCTCAATTTATTGCAATATCTTTCTTCTAAACACAGGTAATACGAGACACAGGTAGCAAATGGTTTCATTCAGGGAGTGGTCCTGACTTTCTCGTATTTGTTTTACAGCTTTTTAAGTGTTTTCTATCATAATGAAAAACAGGTGAAGCTTAATGATCAATATGTACGTGGATTAGATGTAACCGAGTTCGCACACTGAATCTTGCTAGTAACATTTTCTTACTTTGATGTAACATTTATTGAGGTTCTTTTTCAATTAACAAGATACTCTATTATATATTAAGACTTCTTGCGGACCTCTATCTGAAAATCCGACCTTCAGTCTTTTATCACTTTCATCAGATTTCATTCAATTTTGAATGAGGAGTTCATAAAGCTTTCCCATTGAGACAATTGATTAGTTGAGCTGATCCTATGTGTTTCACTTATGTTGGCTCAGTCCAAAGGTGGGATAGAGGGAAAACAATAGAACCACGTGACATTAGCGTGCTTTAAATTGCGAAGTTTGTGGAACTGGTTGAGGAATCGTCTTGTTAGTGCGACGAGAAGATGTCCCATGGTCTATAAAGACCGAAATTATTTAGTTCACCTGTCTAATGCTAAAAGCTGCACAACCAAGCAGGTACCTGCTGAAGTAAAAACAACGCACATGTATAGAGGTTTCTCGATGGGCAGCCAAGACAAGGACGATCATTTGACCAGAAGCATGTCCACTGCAGATAAGACCAAACTGTGCATGGCTTGTTCGAAATGGGTAAGTCCATAAGGCCTAGATTAAGAACTGTTTTGCCCAGAACAGTTCAACGTGGTCTGAAAATGCGCTTGTTTTTCCTTCATTGGTAAACCTATAACGAAATATCCAAACCAGGAAGACATGAAAAGGATCATTTTCATGTTTCCAGTTATTACAAGTATTATCATATCTTTTAGCAAGTAACTTCAAATAACAAAGATAATATGGTTTGTATTTCCATTCTTGTGTGGTAACCATTTGTAGGGAGGACATGGGTAGCTGAAAGCCTTTGATAAGATTTTCACAGTTTTCCCCTCGTTTCAAAGACAAAGCTGCAAGAAACAAAGTTTCTTGATAAAATTTATCAGCGTTTATATTCTATTCACAAAACGTGCTCACACAGGGCTTTGATTAGAAACCTTAAGTTGAAATAAGGGGCTTGCTGGTATACCCCCACCGCAGTTCGCTGTACATATTTCGCACTTTGAAGGAGTGTCAGAGTTGGCAAGGGTAACAATAATGCACACGTGAATCGTGACGTCATAATCCACGAAGCTTGAAACATGACGTCATTCTTTGTTTTTGTCTGGGCATTTGAAACTAAAATTAGAGCAATACAACACGGAAAATAGTTCTAGCTACAGGGAGATTAAGGAAGACAGTTTCCTTTCTTTTTTATTGTTTCCCATTCCATTTCAGCCAAAAGGATCAGCTGAGACAGGCGAAGCCTTTGAAACACGGTATTAATTTTTATAAGCGAAACCAGGAAATGAAAGGGTGCAATTTTAGCACAGCACTGTGTTTTTAGCAGTCTTACAGTGACTTCCCCTTTAACATTCAAGTTTAATGGAAGATTCAATTTGGGTTTCTTGCTGCCACCTGCTGCAAATATCCTCCGATTTCGCTATGCATGAATATTGTCGATCCTAATATGAAGCCCTGTCCACACTACACAAACTAACCCGGGTTCGCCCCAGGTTTTCGCTAACCCAGGTTAGATTTCGCAGTGCGGACACAACTAACCTGGGTTCGCCCGGGGTTAGTTTAACCCATCTCCAGAGGTGGGTTCAACCCAGGTCCGACCCAGGCCCAGGTTAGTGTTATGAATTTCTAGTGTGGACACAAACCTGGGGCGAACTTAGGGGCGAACCTGGGTTAGATTTTGTAACGCATGCCAATCATGTGCCTAAAAATGATGCAATACAATTGAGTCCTACCAGCTTTACATCGGGTTTTACATCAGTATTTTCGTTCCACGTCTACTGGTTGAACGATACTTTGTTTAAGGCATGTTTCAAATTTCTTCCTCCTCTATCATCTGAATCTCTTATGCTGTCGAATTCGTTTGCGAGATGCAGCCAATATTCGGTTTAAACTTGACTGCCGTGCCATTTGATATTTCTTTTGAATAAATTCCAATGCCGGGAAAAACTTTTTAGACAAAATACAATAAACTGCGACTTCAGCAACTTATCGTATTTGAAATATTCCACATTCTTGATCATGTTTGTGGAATATTTGTTTTGTTTTCGTTGTTTTGTTGTTGTTGTAATTTAATTATGCATGCGTAGCATTACCCTACTTTGTGTCCACATTACAAAACATGAAAATCAAGTGTCGACAAAACAGGGTTCACGCTAGGTTAAATTTAGCCCGGTGCGCACCCGGGTTAGTTTGTGAAGTTTGCAATCTTGGATGATTCGAATTCTCTTTTGTTGATTGAAGGGGAGATTAGGCCGATTAGAGATTTGACAAATTAGCCACAGCAACCTCCCTATGACGTTTTTCCAAGCAGTATGAGGCGAACGGGTAGCCAAGTGTACCTTTATTTACAAAGGGCATGACAGTTTGTAGAAGTGGATTTTCCAACCAGACAGATATCTACAAAAATTTTGGCAGGGGAATAAAGACTGGTTCCTGTTGTGTCACCAAATCAAACTTCCCAGAAAACAGCACAGCCGTGCCTAGGGGGAAAGAAACGAAATCATGGTTTTAATCGCAAATGACTCAATTCACTCCCTGCCGGGTTTATTGCGTCCCTTTAAAATACTCACTAAGCAATTCCAAGCCACACCCTAAAATCCAAAACCATAGCTTTATCTATTGTCCTTTTCAAAAACAGAATAATATTCAGACAAATTGCGTGGACCGTCTTTAGGTTAAGCCGTGGGCATTTGTATCGATGACGTAGTGTTGCCCACAAGGAGTGTTGTTAGAAGGATACAGGTTCAGTGAGGTCTATTTTGCGCAGAATATCCAGTAACACCAAGATAGCACTCATTACAACCTTGCCAAAGAATGCCTTCGGGAAAGGTAATTAAGATCAGACTATGCCTTTAGACTCTTAGCCTCGGCATTATTTATTTAATGACGTCATAAGTTTTGGAAACTACTCATCCTTTATAGTTTGGGTCTATTTTTGTTGGACAGTAGATTTTTCAAAGTTGCGATTGATATTCCTGAGAATAAGATTCAGTTGGATTTACTACTAAATCAGAATTGAAAATAAAAGTAACTTCTTTACTGAAAATGTCGCTTATATGGAATTGATCGCAGGTCTGAGAAATAATTTCTGTTTTGATGCTTACATCAACATTTAATTTTTGATATAATGTATAAATGTGGATTTCCAGCTAATTAGGGACCAAGAATACCGAAAATCTTTTTAATACCAATTGGTCGATTCCAGAAATGCTTTTCTTTTCCGGCTAGGCTTCAAGCTTCAGTTTCTTTGCTTAGTTGGTTACGAAACACTGCAAGAAACTTGGCGGTAATTATTGTGCCTGAATTTGACCTACTGCTGAATTCAGATTGAAGGTTTTTTATAAGAAATTAGTGTGGTCAATACATTTCAGCGGCACGTGAGATACGCCTAGGCAAGCTAAAGAAGGTCCGTGTTTGAAGAATAGTTGAAGCTGAGAGAGGCTGAAATCACATAAAACAAGATTAGATAGCTGCTGCTTTTGAAAACAACGTTGGAGACTGACTGGGGACGAAATGTGTCAAGGCATATACTAAACATTTTGCAATACCTTGTAACATTATACTGCAATTACGACTCCGATTCACCGATTATTCTAAAATTTCCCGACTAATTCGAAGAATTGTAAAGATTAGGATGGGAAGATGTGACAACCCCCAACACCCTCGATATTTACGTGCCTGTTGATCAATGGTTCATATTTTGCTTTACTTAAGAACAACAAGAACTAGAAGCACCTCGAGAAAAACGAGAAAAGTTCAAATTTGCAGAATTCACTAATATCCAGATTGACACTTATCTTAAAACTTCACTGATCTTGTTAAGATCTACGCTCGTTCACATTGCAAATGTTTAATATGTTCACATTGCAATTGTTTTCAATCAGGATGGCATCGCTACTTTCTTCGCACCCCTGATTTCTGCAAAACGTCATGCAAGTTGCTAAAGAGTACTTAACCATGTTATCTATATCATAAGCTAGATATTATCAGATGAAACATTTTTCAGTTTAGTGAGCTACGTCCACCCCATCTGCAGAGCTCAGTCCTCGGCCCTAGGAAAAAGAAACCTTATCTAATTTCTATTGCTAGTCATTTCTTATTTTTCCCAAGCTATAGGGTAGTTCCCCACAGCCCGGATTCTACTATCTCGGTAAACAAGTGGCAGTGGTAGCTTGACCACACCCTCAAGCACTCCTCAACCTGTGAAGACTGTCGATGCCACTGCTTCAGCCACTGCCCTGACACGATTTTCTAAAAGAAATTGTTCTAAAGCTAACATTAACAGAAAATGGACCCATGAGTCGAATTGCTGTCAGACCTGAAAGTGGATGCGATATCTTTTAGGAATTTAAAAAACCAAATTCTGAACAACTGACACATGGCCGGTGGCTGTAGTGAAACTCATTAATAACCGAGGAATTCGAGTGTCCATACCCAGACCGTGTGTTAAAATTGCTGTTGTTTGCAACATTTTGGCTCATTTCCCGGTGGATGACTCTCTTTTCCATACCTTGGAATTCAAAATCTTCCTAATATAGCACATTCACTACAAACACAATATGGGCATAAATCCGCAACTTGTTGAATCAATCATTTTTGGTCAAAATATAGATTCCAAAAGTTATTGTGATTGGAAAGTAACTGTGGTGTAGATTTTTGAGGTTTTCAACTTTCTTTTCGTAAGAGCTTTTCCTTTATTTATTCATTGATTTTTCAACAAGCATGGCATTACCGGTTTCAATTTTCGACAACGCATTATGCAACTTGCAGCAAAGTTGCATAAATATTTCATTGTGAAATTGAGAAGGACTTATAATCATAATGTCAGTTGCTACAAAATATTGTTTTGAAAGAGCATAACACACTCATTAAAACTCAAGAAAAAACAAGCACAAAAATTCGCACGAAAAATCAAGGCGGCGGTTGGGCTCAAACAGGTAGCGCAATTATACATTGAGCAGTCAGACAACGACCAGAGACAGAGTGACATGAAGCATAATGACAACTCCAGAGAAAGAATTTTCTGAAGCATAACGACCAAGGACAGGGTGAACATAAACACAATGCTTAAAAAGGACAAAGTGATCAGAAACATAAAACCTAGATGAGACAGAATGACCAGAAAAATAACGATGTCAAATAGGAGTTTATAAATTTTTTAAAGCTGTTAAGCTCTTAAATCCTTTGTCACTTTTGTGAAGTAAGGCTAGGCCCCGTTTGCTATGATGGATTTTCGCTTGGGGTCCATGGCTCTATACCAAATCTTTTTTGGGTTTTCCGTATTTCCGTGTAATAAAGACATCAACATGTATTAACCGATGTCATTTTAATAGGGCATTCAGAAAATCTTCTTTAAGCCTGTAGTGGATAAATCTACGTATTAAGCGACATAATCTTTTTCAAACTGTCACTTCAGCTTGTCGTTTCGGTGAAAAAAGATGTATGGGTATCCTCTATGGCTGTTAATTAATATCGCATACGTTTAAAATTCTTCTATTTGTTACTTCTCCGCTCGATTTTCCTTAAAACGAAACTTTCTGAGGACTTTTTTTGTGGCAGTTAACCTTGACCTCTTGGCATGATGTTTAAACCTAAAGTTGTCTTTGACAAACGCTCTGTACTCTCGTTTACCTATATATATTTTGAAGAAAGGTCTAAACGGACACGTTTTGAAAGGTGGTGCTTTCACTTAAAAACAAATCAAATATTTTCTTACTCAGGCCAGCACATCATCTTTTCCTTACAATGAAAAAGATGAAACTGAAACGATACATTTTGAAAATATTCCACTTTTGAAAGCATTGCCATGAGTTTGCCATTCAAGCCTTAGATGAGTACAGATAATAATGATAATATAATAATCTTTCATATTTATACAGGTTAATTTATTCAGTAAGTAAATTACTGTTATCACCCAGAGACCTGTCTGTTACAAAGTAAAGTTTACAAACGTAAAGGTTTAAAAATTTACACAGATAGAAGCTGAAATATTTACAGGATTAAAATTAAAATCAAGAAAATGACTAAAAATTGAAGTTTGTGTCCTTGCTGGATGCTTTGAATCTCAAAAATGATGCTTCAGTTTGCAAGTTATTGGGTAGGTTATTGAAAATTTTTGCTCCCAGAAACAAGAAGGTTTTACGCCCAGTTTCTCTCCTTACTTTTGGGATGACTAAACTTTTGTTATTTTTGCGAATATTTATTTTGTGATTGTTCCTCGTGAAGTTATCACTGATACAGATTCATTTGAACACGCCTTCGTCTAGACGAGGTCTGGGCTCACAGGGGTCTGAGGTCACACTTCCTTCCACAATCTTAGCATCTTTATTTCAAATGTCTGATCTCGAAGAACTATTCAAACGAAGCTTCGTGAATCGTTTACTGATGATCGCATTAAGCCTATAGCTCAGTAGCAACTTAGAACCGTCCTGTTATTTACCAATGCACGCACAGCTCTGCTAATACGGCATCGAGCAGTTTATGACAGACTGGTAAACAGTAATATTCATGACTTGTGTTTTAAATGAATTAGAGTTATCAAGGAGGGCGATGCCTCGACATTTCTAACTGGGAGCAAAGGGTATAAAAAGTTTGGTTCCCAATTATCAACAATATACCTTACTGATTTGCAATGAAGTGCAGAGGCTGGGCTCCCAACCCCCTCCTCCCCCTCCCATCCGTTTGGCGCTTTTTCAAAAGCTGCAACAATTGGCAGTATAATAACTTATTATGCGCATGCTCCATTTGAATCATGCCATTTTTTGCTTCCAAAGTGGTTCTGTTTCACAAAACCTTAATCGATTTTACTCACAAACCAGAAACTTCATAGATTTATTCTATAGAAATGGAGACTTTCATTTCTCAAGATTTCCTTCTGCGAAAATGCTTGTCCGTGGAGAATCGCTTTCTCTTTGGGAATACGTGCGTCGACCTGATTTGACCTCGGATTGTTCTTGTCTTTTCAACATTATCTCCATTAGTGTGACAGAGAGGGCGTGACCAAGTAGCCCAGGTGGTAGCGCAATGACGTAAAGTGGGCTTGAGACCTGCCCTGGCTGTTTCACTCACTCCCTCACAATAAAAATAATAATCAATTTATTTACTTTAGGTGGGTATAATATTGTTATCTATGTACAATTTATGTACAAGCTAATTTAGGCCAACTTTACAAATTTTAGAATAAAAAGCAATTAAGAATGAATAATTAATAATTACATATATAAAACAATTGGTTAAATAGTGAAAGAAATGAAATTGAAGGTTGAAAAAACTTTTTTAAATTTTAAAATGCGTTTCTAGTTAAAAGATATTTTAATGTTTTCACACCAAGACAATTATTTTCTTTATTTCAAGAAATCCAATCTGAGCTACGTAGAATCTACATAATTTGCAACAACATTCTTCTCCTTTCTATCTTTTATATTATTTTAAACTGGGCAAGATTTGATGACTCTTTTATTTCTGTGGACAACATATGCCACAATCCCCCCCCCCCCCTCTAGATATGAAATGGTTTCTGTTCCAAAGATGGTAGTTCAGACTTTTTGAAGATGCATTTGGCTTCCGCTCCTTAGTCTGTATTGGGGGCGTTTAGAAAAAAATATGCCTTCTATAAATGTTTGATTAAGGTTATTATGTGTCTTATATATCTCAGTCATCATGAGAAGCTGTAAATTCTTTGTGTGAATTTTCACAGCATTGTCCTGTTCTAAATGTGTTGTAAAATCAGAATTGTCATCTTTATAGGCGATTCGTAATGCCATCTCATGGAGGTGATTTATTTTATTATTAAAGCGTCTCTCACAGAACATCCATATATGAGGACAGTAGTTGAACTGGGAAAGGATGAAGACCTTCATAACTTGTTTTAATTTTACAGTATCCATACACTTAGCGATACGGGATAGAGTATGTAACTTTTATTTAGCTCTTTTGTATAAGGATGTTGCTTGTGTTTTGAAGGATAAAGTCTTATCTAATATAATACCCAGTAATTTTTCTTCTGAACTCTCAGCAATTACTTCGTTGCCAATTCTTATCGATAGGTTGGTGTTCTTTATACTGCTGAAAACATCAGGTGGCATTTATCTCCATTTGTTATCATGTAATTGTCCCAGAACCATTTAGATAAAATGGTAATATCATTTTCTAACTTACCAATTATTTCATCGTGCATATGATCACTGACATATTAAGTTCTGTCATCCGCATAGTTACAAACCATACTGTCAAACACAAATATAAGCAAATCGTTAATGTAGATATTGAAAAGGAGAGGTCCTAGGACAGAACCCTGAGGCGCTCCATGGTTTATATTCTTCCATTCAATGTAAGATCTATCAACTTAAACACGTTGCTTTCTAGAGTTCAGAAAACTATATATAAAATTTTAAGCTTTTCTTGTGAAACCATAAGCCTCTACTTTAGCAATTAATAGATCGTGGTTTAAGCAATCGAATGCTTCAAAATTTATCTCAGTTAATTTTACAGATCCTGTTCTATTATCAGAAAGTTATATTTCGCCCTCTGCTAATTCAAGAGAAAACTGGAAAATCATATGTACTCTTAACACTGTACGGCTATTATACTGTTTGCCTGAAGTGCAAGTACTCAAGCCTTAAAACTCTTATCGGCCATTATTATTTGAAAAGGAAGAGATATCCCCTTCTGAACAGATTTTTTTCAAAACTTTGAAGACACCACGTTGAAATTACAATAAAATCAATCTCTTTGCTGAATTTCTGCCATCTGATAAGATTTTTTCCAATTTGAAATTGTAACTAACTAAGATCTTGTGTTTATTTCTTCAAAAAGGAAACTAAGAAACTGGTACCACATCTAAGGTTAAGTGTCAGAAAAGAAAAATGAATGTTTGCCGTTCAGTATAGCAACAGCTCAAAGAGATCCAGTTTTGGATTCCATCTATCCGTTCGCAAAAGCGGATCGGCACTAAACATAAACTCTTGAAATCGTATCAGATGTTGATCGGATAGCGAACAGTAAATGGATTGAGATTCCGATTAAACACAAGGATTACTCATATCAAAGTAGATCGGACCAAGATTAGATCCAATCTTGCTCGTGTAAACAGGGTCTAAAATTTTTCCGAATTTAGGTTTCATATTCAGTTCTAATTAGATATTTCTCAGGTAGATTCATTCAATGAGCAATCAAGCATCTAGGGCAATACATGGTCATCTATTTTATGATTAATACTTCATGCATTTTAAAGTGCAGTATATATTATTTAGTATATATGGTGGCTTTTGTTGAATAATTTAAAGGACATCTGTTTTTTTTTTGACTAACAATATGAAAATTAGCGAACATATTTCCATGAAGAGAATAGTTGAATGCAATTTGCAACATAGTCCATCTGAATACATAACATTGGATGGGCTTTGTTTGCTTATGAATTACAAGAACTATTAGGAAGGCGTGGTCTTGTGTTGCGCTTTTTGAGATGGTCGCTCAGTCGCAGCGAATGAGAAAGTTAAATTTGCGCACGCTCCAATGTCCATTCGCTTAGTCGCGCAACCAGAGCGAGCCTTAGTCAAACTTAAGCTCTGGATGAGGACTGTTTTACAAGTCTTGCCGCGCCACGCCTATTTAGCCTCTGTTGGGCACAATGTGACAGGCTCGAGTCATGCGCCTTGGAACTCTCGCATGCATGCGTCTAGCGATTCCCGCCAAAGCATTTGACAATTATTGAAAACTGGACGGTCACTAACACCGGAACCTAATGTTCTCGGTTGAAAGGAGAGAAAGTAAGGTACTATACAAAAGTGAAGATGTCGATGGTGAAAATGACACTTTAGGAATCTTTCCCTCGTCATGATTTTTTTTAAGGGTAACTGTAAGTAACACATAAGACACACGCATCCTCTTCTTGCTGCAACTCTTTTGTTTACAAGGAGTGCCTCCATCATACTTTTTTCTTCTGCCATTTCCTCACACATTGTGTTACGCATTTTTCGTGCTTAAACAATCCTTTTATACCATTCGATAGACACTAAGTCTCATTGGTTGGTCTTTCAAACAAATCATGTAATGATGTTGCTGCATGTATGCTTCTCCATTTAGATCATTCTTAACTTGTTTTTCAGGTTCCGGAAGAAATGAAGTCATGCCATTGTGGTCACGTGTTCAAACAATTAAAATCAATTAACGGAAAAAGATTTACAGGTAAAGACACATGACGTCATAAATGACATCTCAAAGCCACTATTCCGCGTCATTCCAAATGTACATGATCATACACCAAATTTGTAGTTACATTTCGTGTTATGGCAACTCTAATTGGCCTTGTTTTAAGCTCTTATCTTTTATTTGTTGTTATAGAAGGAAGGCTATATCAAGAAGGCGACAACGGTTTGTGTGAAGCGAAGAAAAAACTACGTGGATCGACTAGCGTATTCTTCCGAGAAAAGGTACAGCTTTTTTATTCTTAGTTTTTTCTTTAAATGAACTTCAAATATTCCTGATCAAATTTTTGTGCTGAAATTCGCAAAATGCATTAGGAATTTTCTTCAAACTACCCTCAAACGTGACTGTGAATTGTTGTTCAATGTCCTTATAATGACTAATAAAATCCACGAATGGGGATTAAAATCGCATTGAAAGACACTTTATCAAAATTACAGTCGCTAGCTACAGGAATTACAGAAAGACCACAAATGTTCTCTATCCTGCATTGATGGATGAAACTTTTGTCGAAAAAATATCGTATAGATTTAGCTTTAATTATAACTAACGAATGTGTGTGTTAAAAGAAAAGGGTTTACTGTCAAAAAACGTTGGCAAACGTTCCAACTAGAAATAAAACAATCCCATACGGATATTTAGAAACCGTTAAATTATGAGCTACAACAGCAATTTCTACATAAAACGTCCATATATATTTAAATACATGAAAAGTTATGATTTGGGCAGCAACCTTGCAGAAAGAATTTCTCCTGTCAGCCTCTGCATTGTGATTACATATGAATATATGTCAATAGTTAGTGGAGTTTTTTATACTATTTTTTGTATATATTTATTAATATCTAGCATTATTTGATTCAGAGATTTTCTTGTCAGATTTTCTAATTATCTTGGAACAGATATCGTCTTGTCAGCCTAAAATGAACGATTTACAATTTTCGAAACAGATATAATAAAATGTGATTTGTATGTTTGTGATTTCATGAATTTTTTCTCTTTCAGATAACCTATATGCCAGGATACTCTTATGAGGAAATCGAAGAAATACCTGAAAAAAGAGAAAGAAAGCGAAGAAGAGGGAAACAAATGCATTTGATAAACAGCACGATAACGAATCAGTCGAACTTACCTAGTATCAAACTTCAGGCTATGCAGGTGCCATCAAATGGCATGTGCCGGAAGGAGTTGAGCTGTCGCGCCCATGATCCACCGCTTATTCAGGTGTTACAAGAAATAAACAACAAAATAACAAATCAAAGAAGATTATGGATAAACCTCAGTCCGTAAAGGAAAGCTTATAGTTGGGTGAGGAAATTATCAATAAAGTTGGTTAATCAGCTGAATTTGGCTGAGCACCATGTTTCACGGGAATATTTCTGGGCATGAAAGCGTTTCTTTTGCTTGACATTGATACTAAAGGCGCTTGGATTGATAAAAGAGGACAAGTCCCTTTGTTTGATATATCTGCAAAATAGAAGCAACTTCTAAAGTTGCTTCTTCTTGTTCTTGAGGCAGTGCTTCATCGTAATAACAGAAGAACTAACTGGCTTTTCTAAGCAACAACTTAATAGTCAAGGTTTTCTACGCCACTACAGACAGGCACCTAATCTAGTAGCTACGACTGATAACTTTTGTAAACAATACTAGGCTCTCAGTCAAGCAATTTATTCATAAGATGCTTAAGTTGACAAGTTATAGTGACGGTTACTTTCAATGGTTGCAAAAATGCTTTGGCCTATCAAATATAGCCATGGCATTAAATTTTATTTCTCTTTCTTCTCGAGACCTGATATAGTTTGTTTAATTGTCCTTGTTGTATATTCGTTTGCATAAACAACCTGTCGGTGTATAGAACTTGACGGTTATGCATCACTTCTCTGTCTGCTGATAACGTGAAGGCATACTTTAATGACAGTTGTTTCATTTTCCTCCCATCTCTGCTCCCTCCCTCCCCCCCCCCCCCCCCCCACCTCAATATTACTTCTCTAGTAAAAAATTGGTAAATGTCAAAATGTCACATGGTTGACCTAATAATAAAATTTGATAAAGGTCTGCTTTGTAATCATTTCTATGGCAATATAGATAAACAGTAACAGGAAAATCTTTCTCAAGAGTTGAAACAAGCAGCTAAGTTCTAATTTGTGTAACCTGCTGGTTACTGCTTAATACGATTTTCACTTGAATAGATTGTCTAAACTGAAAAAATAAGAAACTACATTCACAAACGTATTTATTCAAATTCCACTGAGATTCCAATTCAAAATGCCTCCATCTACAGAACAAAACTTGAATTGAATAAAGCTTCTAGTCTTTTCAATCCAGCTTTATCAGGGTCCCAGATTAACACACCCCATATTTTTGGCAAAAACAGTAATTCCAAGGCTCAAAAAAGTTAAGTTTTGCAAAGTACCGACTAACTAACAAAGTTAACACTAATATTAAAGTTAATAACATTAAACAAAACTGATCGCGAAAATGTTAACGAGTGCGGATATTCAAAACTAATTTTGCTGTGACACTATTATTTAATTTACCTTTTTAATCTTTGTTAATGATCTGAGCTTTTAGTGAGGTCGTGCAGCGTTCAATTCTAGGTCAACCGGGAAAAAATGGTAGAAAAGCGAATTTTCCACCATCCAGTGCAGATTTATTTTCTCTATAACATACTCAAAATCGCCCAAAATCGACCGGGGGGAAAAGTTTTATTGAGGTTTATATGATACACGAGGCCACATTCGATAATCAAGTAATTGTAGCACAACTGAGGGCATCTGTTCAGAAAAGCAAGAAATCCGTTTTTTTCCTCAAATTGTAGATTTACGTAAGGAATAATTCTCGTATTCAAGGCCTGAAAATAAATAAGAGTGCTAATAAAGGAAGTAGTCAGTTTTTCTGATTTCTCTGATTTCTCTAAAAAACATGTGCGGGAATTTTATAACCGATAGGCAGTTTTTCAATACCAAAATACAAAATTTGTTAACGCACCTTAAGCGTGGGACATTTATCATTATTTTAGGATACATAAAGTTATTCAATGCCTTAGCAATTTATTTGATATTGTTCATATGGTCAAAAAGCTCATGTTTTTAAAAGTTCATGAAAAAATTTTCCCCAAGTTTTAATTCTTTACCTCAAAAGTGATTTTCCTAATGAATGGTAGCCTAAAGAATGTTATTCAAAATGTAGACGATTGTATGTTTGCAACGAGCCAATGAAAGGCCGCACAAAGCGAGAGGGCAAACAGAGAATCTACAAAATCAAGTTATTTCATAATTGAAACTGTTTTAAGGCAGTTGCACATAAGGGAGAGCTTATCGTGAAGCTAAAAAAAGACCTTGAAGTACCAACTCCAGTTGAAAACGCACAGAAGTGCATTTTAACGCACATTAGCTGCCTTGGACGCAATCGGTGTTTAATTTCGTATGAGGATTACTTTTCATGTCTAAGGAAAAGTTTTCCTTTTAAGGATCTACAAAAATTTTCCTTCCTATTGTACATTCATCAATGCAGCTGCTAAAATTTTGGCGTGGGTTATCAGATCTTCGATTTTCTGTTGGGTTGATTGCTAAAATCGAAGAATTTTTCTGCATATGTTTCAGTTTTTAGTGTTTTTTAAATGACGCCCTAATGGCTTGTGAACGTTTTGATAATCTGATTATTGTCGCATGGTATAATTAAAAAATCAAAAATTGGGTGTGCTCTCAAGATGTTTTGTGATCAAACAATGTCCTTTAATTAACATAGTTATGACTGTAAGAATTTTGTGACTTTCTTGAAGGCAAGACAGCTATGTCAAGGTCAAACGAACTCTTGATCAGCTGTATCAATGCACGTGCGTGATTCTTCTCTCAATGTTTACGAATGGACAGTGAACTGAAAAATAATGAGTGAATGATAACAATATTTAATTAGAAATTTCTACTTCAAACTTTTGTGGTCGATTTTCAACATTGTGCTGTAATGCTGATCAGTGACAGGAAAATGCTACCCTGGTTACCAGTTTCACTTTATATAAAAAAAGAGTCTGGTACAGTGCGCCTGAAAGAACTTTAGTCAATTTAACAGACTGGAAACTAGGCCTGTAATATGCTTTGCTACTTCGTCGGTTTGCAAAATTGAGCATCGTGGCAAAGTTTCCTTCACTTAAGGACTGGGCCTCTTGACCTCTTGTATAAGATTTATATACTTGGACATATAAACTGAACTCTCTGCAAGCTCTCTTAGATTTAATAACGTTGTTTGTTTGGACTAATATTTCCAGCCCAAAAATTATCCAAGCTGCAACGGTCCCAAACCACCGGTTGCCCAGACAAGGTCAATGCAGCTAATAGAGAAGTCCTTATTCTCTATTTGCGAAGAAGTAGTGACATAACAGAATTTTGCAAGGCATCTGCCACGCAAATCTAAGCCATACACTCACTGAAAGTTGAAATCTCAGTGTTTTGAACAAGAAGTCAAGAAGATCTTCATTTTCAGATTAGGATGTATTTAAAGCCAATTTCCTATTTCTCCGGCATCAAAAACTTGAATGATATCACTGACAATATTCGAAAAGAAGATCCCATCTCTCGTTTGTAGATTGATTTTACAGAGTATTTTTTAACCTCAGACACAGAATCCAGGCTTGGCTTACTTAGTAGAGAGCAACACATTGCTTTTTTTTACTTTCGATTATCAAATGCAAATTTCAATTGGTTAAAAAGAGTTTAGGTTTTGTCCGTGAAATTGTTTATGCATGAATACTGACAGTAAATATGTTTTTGTTCCCCTAAAGAAATGGCACGCACAGGGACGCAGGAGAAGGGGGCATAGGGGGTCAACCACCCCTGTTGCCTTTGTATAGGAGGAGCAAGAGAGGCCAGAGTGCCCTTTTCATTAAAGTGCCCTTAAAGCCGGCCAATTGTAATAATCAGGGTAATAATGCTAACTGCTATTTCTATAAAATACTGATCTGCCTGCTATTCTTATAGATTCCTATAAAATTCTGATTGCAGTGCTAAATTCATGATGACATTTCTCAAAACTTTTAAAATAAACTCTTATGCCAATAGCTAGCCAATTTTAAAGATACCCACAGAAGATCGAAATAAAATAGCAGTTAGTAGAAAGAATGATTAGAAGCTAGAATTTATTATTCAAATGCCCTTTTACTCAAACCTGTCCCCCCTTGTCTCTTTGTCTTTCCGGCGTCACTGGTTCCACAGGGTTCTGCCTCTATCGGGTGAAAAATACCCAATAACCGATAAAACGGGTTTGGAATTCTAAATTACAAATATTTTATATCTGGTCATTACAAAACAATGATTGTTATCACTGGTTTGCTGATAGTGACGCTTGGTTTATCACTTGACAATCAGCAGAGCCTAAAATAAGCCTGGATCTGACCCGCTTTGTGGAGTTGAAAATTATCATTGTGGATTTGTAAAAAGTCCATTTTTTTAAAAGTGCAGCATAAAAACCAATCGAAACGTTTAAATTGAAGTATTTTAATAAGGAAAATGTTTTTTAAACGCAAAATGAATGCACAAAATGTATTGCACTCTATTTCTTAGAAAATTGCTTTATACGAAATGAGTAATGGACAATAAGAAAGGGATAGAAAACTTGATCTGGAATGCCTTGCTATTTTGAAGTAAGATGTACTCAAGATATCATCTTCAGTTAGTATGCATTTATTACTTACTTATGTGTGCATTTTGAAAAAACTGAAAGAATTGGGGCTAATTTTTTATATCAGCCTCTACTTGTGGACTGGTGCGCGTTACAAACTAAATTTGTTTAGCTAAGCAAAAAACGAAGAAGAAGAGACCACCACCATTTGTACATCAGTGAGAGAAGAGATTATTTGCCATATGCAACCAGTTTTTCGTTAGTATCGAAACTTTTTGAAGCAAAGTTTTAATGACGAAGAATTTGGTGGGCTGAATGCAATTTAAAACTTGCCATCAACAACAAGAGACTTAAGAAGCTTCACCCAGCTTTTGAATCTGGCAAAAATTAAGCTGGTTTAGATGCTTGACCACGCAAATTTCATATTACGTTCAGCTGCAAAGATATGGCTTTATAAAAACCAAAATCACCTCAATCATTCTGCTCCAAAGTCTGATAAACAAGATTGTTTTGAAGGGGGTTTGAAGGTGGAAGGAAGAAAAACAACTTTGGCGGAGATCTGAAAAACGATATAAGAGGGTTTCCTTCCGATACCTTTTTGCTGACGAATTAAGACATCGCAACTTTCGTTATAACCAAACCCATATATTGTAAAAAATCGGCTTTTTTCTAATACTTCGTGTCTAAGGTCTTGGCTAATTAGGATGTGCTATTGCCACTAAGGTATTATATGTATTTGCCACACCCATTGTGTCAATCCCAGCAAAATACTATGCCAATTTTTTTAAAAATTTGTGGATCTGTAGAAATAATAGGCACTGTCAATTAAGGGAAAACAGTTAATGGCCATACCTACTAGTGGCTATTAATCAATTTGACCAATTGGTGACTAAAAAAGATGTATAATTGCTATGTGGACAACTTTCATAACTAGATAGGCCCAAAAGGCTTGCATGGGAAGGTGATATTAGTTTGTGTAAGAAAATATGAACAGAATGATATAATAATGAGAATCATCATCAGCTAAAGAAATGAACCTATTCGATGAGAAGATTTTCCCCTGCAGTTTAGGACGGGCACTGACAGATTTAATAGTATTTTGGGAAAAGTTTAGAGTGAGAAAGCGGCAGAGAGTTCAAAGTGTAGTAACCTTTCCCTTGTCCAATTTCGAAACTTTCAAAGTGGCTAGTTAATATTGGCGGGTAGCCACAATAGAGTTTTCAAGTGTGACGCTTTAAAAAGATATCTTCAGGGCTTTAAATTTGTACCACATTACTTAATAGGACCTCACGAATTAGATCCAAATATGCAGTTTCAGTTAGATTTGCTATGAATTGAACGAAGTTGGCCAGTAAATGATATTAAATTTGGAAGTATCCTACAGATTTCTGCTATCTTTGCATGGTTCATCAAATTTAGAGCAGAGACAAAATTTCAGTGATTTGATGGTGACAGAGCCTGGGCTCAAGTTTCTACTTAGCCTCTTAGCCAGTTTACTCAAGTTGCTGTTGATGATAAAGAGGCCCCCTAAAAATGTCCCTCTTCAGTAACGTTCCGCACACTATGAAAAAAGTTTGCGCTTACGGATAGTGGAATTACAAGTATCAATGCAGTGATTCTGCTTTTAAAGATGCTCCTGCCGACCAAACATAGTGTGGTCTTTATCCTATAAATGTTGGTGGCAAACCGGGTGTTGCAGGTGGCAGTGAAGCTGAGACTAAGGATGTATATCCACAACCACATGCTTAGGGCTTAGGCCGCTACACTGTCAGAATGAGCTTGATTAATACCGTTGTTATACCACCTGCAAAGTTATAGATAACTCTAAGTTCTTTCACGGAGATTGATACACACAGCAGTTATTTAAAGGTAGAGATATGTTAGGCCGTTTTTAATTCAGCGGTGTATCCTATTGACAATGACCGATGAGACGCTCGATAATAATGGGTCTTTACAAAATACGACGAAAGCTCCAGTTTATAACGACGACGAATGTGATCAAGAGGTTTCTAAGATTACAAATGGGATTGACAATATTGGTTGCAGAGTTGGAGATAAGAAATCAAAAGATGTACTGGAATCCAGTAACCAAGCGATAATAACGATGGAAGCGAATGTCAAACAAGATGGTGATAACGAAATTGGCCAACGTGAGCAAATGTCTTGCCAGAGTTGTCAAGATACACAGGAGGTAATTTGATTTTTCTCAGATATGTACCTACATTGAATTGCTAGCAAATCACATTTTCATGATGGTCTGAATTAGCAGTGCCCCTGTCTAACACAATAATGACTCCGGTTTTACGATTTTCGCAATATAAGCATGGTTAAGGCAATGAAGCAGCAAAGTCAAATAATGTAATGTGTGTTTTAGACCATTAGCATGTCTACATTTCTTGAAGATACAATTATTACAATTATTTTTAGTTTTCTTTGTTATTTAAATGTATTTGCCTTGGCAATCTTAATAAGAATTAATTTACGATTAGGCTTTAAATATCTCTATCCTCTTATTTTAAATATTTGCATATGACTCTATTTAGAAAACCCTGTCTTTTCAAAAATGCCAAATCAACTTTTTTCTCTCTGTTGGTTGAACATCAAATAATTTCCTTACTTTACTCTTTGTTTAGTAGATGGCAAAATATTGAATAAAAGTGGTTGACCAATAATACAAATAGACCAGGCTGTGGTTACCGCAAGTATCACCTGAGCCTGGACAAAATTGTGGGGCATTTCATTTTCAGAGACTAAGAAGAAAAGCCTCCCAGCTCCAAGTGGCACCAGTAGATTCCCGTTTACCATCGCGATTCTGAACACCCAGGTCTATAGCTAACTGAAAATGCCCATCACAATTTCTCTGGGATCGGGTGGTACTTGCCGTAACCACAGCCTGGTCTAAAATTATTACATGCAGTTGCAGTGACACTGAAATTTCATTTTCTTGTTGAAACAAGTGCCCATTTTGAAACATCAAATAATTCCTGGTTGCAAGAAATAGGTGCAACTTTGGTTGGGTTATGATAATCTTCCATTATTCAGGCCTTTCCTGATTTTTTGCGAGGGCTTTTTTCGGCCCACACAGTTTTTTATAACAACGCCTTTATCGAAAGGCGTTGTTATAAACATTACTTCATCTCACTCTCTAATGTTTTAACTAGCTACCACTATATATCAGGGTATTCATAAATAATGTTGTGTCAAAGAGATATATGGTTTTATAAATGTTGTCATAAAAAGGAAATTTCCGTTTCTTTTGACATCAAATGTTAACAAACCATAGTATTACCTGTTGCAACTAACAATGGAATAGAAGATGGTTGTGCAGGAAAGGAACAACAGATAGCATAAAATAGCAAGAATGAGAATTGTTACACAACATTGTCAAGTACGAAATTTTTGTTACAAACACACTCATTTTTTTAAAAAAACAGGCTATAAGAAACGACATCTGGGCAATCGGAAAAAAATTAAAAAGTTTCAGAAATAATTCGTTTTTGCTCTTTGACTCTTCAACAAGGTAAGTGATAAGTGGTTGGGATTTGTCAAAAACATAGAACCCATCATACACCCTTTCTGTACTCTCTCTTTACTTTCGATCCGCATTTCTGCTTCCTTGTATGCTTTGAGGTTTATGTATATGTCATTTGCCGATCTTGATCATGTTATTTTTTTGCTCTTCTGTGCTTTTTTCAGATTAAGAAATTCTTAAGAAAAAATGGGTATTAGAATTTCCTATACCATTAAGAAACTGGAGTACTCAAAGTCGACCTTCATTTCTAATAGAAAAGAACTGTATTTCAGTTATTCTTTGATGCGAATCAACTCAATCTTCCTTTACCCTTTAAATGACTTTTGAATTTTTTTTAATTTTTGATATGTTCTTTAATTTTTTTTAATTTTTTTGAGTTTTTTTCAATTTTTGTAATGTTTGTGAATTTTTTTGTCTTTTTTAATGATTATGGATATTTTTGAATTTGTTCGACTTTTTTTCATTTTTCTTTCATTTTTTTTCATTTTTTTTTCATTTTTTTTTCATTTTTTCCATTTTTTCATATTTTTTAATTTTTTTTGCATTTTTAATTTTTTTTTTCATTTTTTTCATTTTCTTGAATGTTTTTTATATTTTTTTATTTTTTTGATTTTTTATAAAGTTTTTGTATTTTTTAATTTTTTTGTGAATTTATTTCATTTTTTGAATTTTTCGAAGTCCTGCTCTTTTTCTTTTTGAATAAAGATGAGTTTCGTTGGATACTACTCATTATATCTGGTGTTTCTACACAAAACGTTGCCATTTTGCAAAAAAACCAGATATCTCTTTTGTCATTTTAAAGCCTAGTAATGCACATAAAACAACTGTCTTCTTAAGATAAATCATGTTTACAAGTAGACAATGTGATATATTTTTTGGCTTTTATATTCTCAAATATAAATAGATAAACAACAAATTCTGCAAGGGCTAAATAGCCCACGCAGCCAAACCAGCAGAGGTTTTTTTTAACCTGCGTGCTTTTTATTCCCAGAGAGGCCTGATTATTCATTATTCTGAAATCAGATTGTAAGTTATTTCATCGTCTGTTGTATCTATTGTTTGCAACTTTAAAAAACACTTGTATAAACCTTTGATAGAATCTCAATGAAGTTAAACATTTATTCAACTTTTGTCTTCAAGAAATGGGAGTCGTATAAAACCTCGACAGAAGCAAATTTTTCCTTGCTTAAAGAAAAACTAATGAACACAAGGTAAGCTAAATCATTTGTTATTTTGTTTTCTTGCTTTTGATTAATGTCACTTTTATTATCATTCAATGCAAGCTATTTGGTAGATTAAGATTTCGGAAATCGCAGTCTAATAATGAAATTAATAACCAGTATGACGACAAAGAAAAAAGACATAATGTATTTGTCAACTTCTTGCTACATCATAGACAATTTCAATTTAGACAGATCCATTAAGACAGATTAAGTCCATTAGATTAAATAAAGCGTTTCGACTCTGGCTAGAGTCATCTTCAGTATAATTACAGGCGAGAAAAAATCAACTTAAATACAATAAAGGCTAAACAAAGGGGGTCATAAACCATGTGGTAAAGAAGTAAACTGGAGGAGCAATCAGGATGCCAGAGAAGACACAAGGAATAAACAACATAGAGAGATAAACAAGGAGTAAAGGCCCAACAAAGAAAATAATGCCGGAGAGAAAGTGCATGATTTTATTCACTTTCATTCAATTTCAAAAGGTACACCCTATTTTTATAAAAATTTTGCAGGCTTCTTTCATTTGATCTAATGCAGTTTGATCTTTTCTTTCAGTGAGCTGATTAAAGCATACAAACAAAAATGCTTGGGTATGTACATATGTATTTTTGATTTCTCAATAAAATTTGCAGGTCCAGCCCAGATCATAGGCTAATTGCTAGAAGCTAGAATTTGGTTCACTATTTGATGAAATTTTTTCTCAAATGACCTCAAAAGCTTTTTTACAATGAATTTTAAGAACCCTTGCTTTGATTTTAAACTGCAGAAATTTCTACTTTGTGAATTTAAGAGATGTGACAGAATTTTAATTTGATAATTTGATGAAAATTGTTCATCTTGATAAAATCTAATAATTATTCATTATTAAATTTATTAAACTAAGGTAATAGTTTATATTTAAAAATGTAAAATACAGTTTTTGATTGTCTCTAAGGTACTAGCAGTTGAAATGTTTTCTTGTAGAATGTGACAGTCTGTCAAAAGAAAACCAATCCATGGGAGAAAAACTAAAGAAATGCTACAGGTTTGAAATTTGTTTATATTTTTAGAGCTGTTTCGTGCAGATGTAGCCAGTAAGGATTTTAGCAATTTAGACTGAAAAGTTTTAACTAAGATTAAACCAGTTGAATTATAATGAAAAGTCTTTGATCTTTTCAGTGAGAATGGAGCCTTGAGAGTTCAACTAGAAAAGGCAAAGCAGGCAAACGAGCCCTTGAAAAAGGTTTGCATTCTCACTTTCTTTTTGTCCATTTGTTGTTGATGTTTTATGTAATCCAGAAAAAGCTTCATCCTTTAGTCCTAGGAATTTCTAATTGCACTTACTTAAATTTGAAGACCCAATGTGGAATAAAAAATTTAAACACTTTTTGTCTTTTTATAGTACAGATTGAAAGATTTAATTAAGCCCAATGTTTTAGTGTTCTGAAATACCCATTAGAGCTTGAGGTCTGCTCAATTGTCTTTTTACAAAGAGTCTTTTGCTAAGGAGTACTAACAATTGGTATTGCAGAAATTATTTGGAAAACCCTTTGGTCAACTTCTTCTCCTTTCAGTAAAAGAATTTTTAAATAAGTTATCAATTATATATATAGAAGAAAGCATTTCAAAAGCAGAGGGTCACATGTGGGCAGAAAAAGAGCACCTCCATGAACTGCAATTAGGTACTTTTGCCTCTGTTTTCAAAAAGTGTTTTGTAGGGACCCCTTTGCACCCTGGCTGTGTCCATGTTATCAATAGAACTGCAAGATTATTTGCAGTCAGGTACTAACCTTGAGTTTTTATGTGTTTTCTCAAAACAATACATATTAGTAGATATGCTTATCTCCCTAGAAAAGTATCTGCTTGCAAATATGCAATTTCCCCTCACAATATTACTTACACTTTTATTCTGTTAGTAATTGGGAGGTCTTTTATATATGGCCATCTAATTATTTTTTTACAACATAGCTTGTACTCTCCTTTTGATTTAAAAAATGTGCCATTTACCTGTGTTTTGCTCTCTTTTATGCTACAAGAGTTTAAAAATTGTTCAAAAAAGTCATTTGAAAGTTGGTATTTTGATGTTGTGATGTTCCTTAAAACCTTAAATTTACTGCAAAGAAGTCTCTTTCATAAGATTTTTGTCATGACAGCCCTATCTGCAACCATCATCAAAAGCAAATTGTAGCATTGAAGTTAGTTTCTAAATTTGAATAATCTAAATGTAGCTCCATGAATTATTTTTGCATCTATTATTTTTAGGCTGCTACCAGGTTTGAAAATGAAAAGAAGTACTCTGAAGCACGGATTGAAGATTTGACAGAACAACTAAAAACAAAACAGGTAATTTGAAATGAAATGAATGAAGTTAAACCCCCAAGAAATGCTTTTATGCAAAAAAAGGATTCCTCTTTTCTGTAATTTTCTCTTTGTCTATGTTGGTCTGTCAGAAACCTTTTCTACATCTACAAAAGCCTAGAAGGGAACCTAGCATTCAAGGTACAAATATAAGTTTACATTCTTACTAACACTGATTCTAATCAAACACATTGTTTTAGAGTCATGTTGACAACCTTGAAGATGCTTTGATCGACAAAGTGGCAATGTCAACCTCAATCAATGCCTCTTCAAAGAAGTTCGAGAAAGAAAATGCATCATTAACAACCAAGTAAGTTTCTAAAATTCCATATCATTTTTATCAAATCATTAAATGAAAAAATATTCAATTGTTTGTGAAGAATCAATAAAAGGCAGTCAAGGTCATGTTTTCATCAATTGTTAGGGTTGATTATTTGAATTAGAACAAAAGGTTTATCTTTGTTTGCCCAGCTATAAATACTTTCTAACGTAATTGTAGTCGTTCATTTTTTCTATAATTGACACAAATATCTTTTTCCAGGTTAGAGAAAAAAGAAAAGGAGATTGAAAAGCTGAAAACCCAGGTTAAAACGGCAAAAAGTATGTTTTGTTGTTTGATACTAAAAAAGTTTCTTTTGTTCTTGGCAACTAGTTGTTGGCTGAATGGTTTTGATGAAGATATGTATTATGAAAATAGTTAATATATTTATTCAGTAGGTAGTTGTGGTTTTAATTTGAAATCTAGTAATTCTGATCATACAACTCTCCTCCACAAGCAAGTTCTTGATAGTCTTTTACCGTTTAAACAACATGCTTTAGTGTATATAAATTTTGAAGAACATTTTTTAGGATTAAAGAGGCTCGCGGGGCAAGCTAATTTATGAGGCATGCATTTTGTTTATCTTTAATGTTTATCTTTTTTCCATGAAGCTGCTAGGCGAGAAGCAGATAAAAGAACCAAAGATGCTAAGAAGCAAATTGAAATGATGACTCAGCAGATCAAAAACTTCCAGGTAAAGTTGTTTTTTTACAATCTTTGGTTATCCAGCTCACTATGTTTGATTCATGAAAGGCAATGGACTATTAAGACAAAGATTCCTATGGCCAATTTTCATTGAAAAGTAATGTCAACTCACATTTTATCATGAATGTGGTAGTTTCATTTTAAATAAAATGTACCATCAACTTCGCGTCCCTTTTCTACCGTGTTTGTCATGGTCGGTCACCTGTGGCTAAGCTTTCTTTTTGGAGGCCTTGGGCGTTCAATAACCCTGCTTCGATAAGGGTAGTAACAAAAAGTAACTGCTGGCCATCTAGAATTTTCAGTACATTCAGAACGTGCGGTTGAATTCTCAACATCTAGAATTTAAGAGCGGGCTGCTGTAGGTCCATGAACTAAAGTTTGGGCGCCCCTGGTTTAGAAGCTGCTATACATGCCTCTACAAGCTTTGAACCTTTTAGTGAGCTTTTAATATTACAGCAAGGTTAAATGTATTGATATTGTCAATAAATTTCCCTTTAGTTCACTAGATTATGTCGTGCATTTTCATATATTTATTCAATCTCATGATAACATATTATCTTTTATATGAATCTATTTAGTTTTTTCCATTACAGCTTTACTTGTTGGATTGCTGCTATGATTAGAATTTGTCGGCTCCAATCAAAATAATTCTGTTTGACCTGTAGTTATCTTGACTTATAATTTAACGGATGTCAATTTTTAAAAAAAAAATTTCTGTTGTCAGGATAAACTAAATGGCATAAAAGAATCTCCAAAAAAAGGTGAGTTATCCCTAGTTTTGTATGTTCCAGCAGCTAGTTGAGTTTTGTTTCTACGTTTACAGAAAACAAATCACTTTCCAGGGAAGCCGAATTTTTACCATCACCATTGGATAGAGTAGCTTGACAAACACATGGCACCGGGGATCTTCTGTTATACTTTTACTTTGTACCCAGAATTACTTTTGCAGGAAATTTATAATTGGTTACAGTGTTATGTTCACGGTTTTTGTATAACATTCTTCTTCTTCATGAATTCCCTAGCTTATTTTGCTTGCTTGAGCGGTTTTCGAAGGCTTCTGGGATTCTTTACCCCTCTCCTCTCCTTTGTTGTGGCTGATTGTGTTATTTTAAGCATGTCTTGTTTTAAATCTTTAGGACAGCGCCAAAGAAAGGGAATCAAATCTCAAAAGACTAGCATTCGGTTTGTTAAAAGGTGAGTCTGTTTGAATAAAGTTCCAAAATGTAACGTCATAAAAATCTGTTTCTAGAGTTCTTAAATTTCGACAACATCGCAAGAAAGAGCATTATAGAATAACTCAGAATGTACAAAACCAGTTGAATGTAGATAAAATGTATTCTGTGGGTATGACAGTATAAATCCACAGAAAGCAATCAAATCACTCATTTTAACTTTCAGTGATTAAATTACTATCTTTATACACAGTAGCTGTGCCGGCACACAAAAGAGAGAGGATGACTCACCTAACGGTGAAATTACCAATCTTGAGAATGATACAGGTAATTTCATCATATAATTTCAATGGGTTTACTGCCTCTTTAATCTTTCAATACAACTAGAGAGTAGTTTTGCTTTCGTACCAAGTGCATTTCACTCAGAGCTCTATCATGCACAAGAAAGTTGCAATAACCACTATGCAAATATAGATACTTTGTACATGTGTCTGTTTTTGCATTCTTGTTTATAAAAGTAGCGGAAAAAAGGAAAGATGTTACTTCTTTCTGAATAAAAACACTGTAAAAGCATCTTAAACAACCATCTTTGTTATTTGGTTTGGGCTCTGCCTGACACAAGTTCGTTAAAATTTGATATATTGTCTGTTATTTATTTTATAAAGTTATTTAGATTTGGTTAAAAATTCTGATCGCACTTCGCTTTATGTCAGCTTGTGAATGTTTCCCTAGACTTTTTGCAAATGAAAAGTGACTTGCTAACAAAATATGCTGTGGGAAAACACCACAGGAGTTGAGTCTTGTTTGAATGATAGTATACATGTACAGTTATTCAATCTCTGGCCCTCAACCTTTTGCAACTGGACCCTCTGTCATTTTCTTTCAATTTCATTCTAGTCTAGATAAATTTGATGAAAATCTTTCTTTGCTTTCAGAGATAAGCACCAATGACGTAATAATTGCAGAAGATACACAGGATGACGAGGTAGCTGAAATCCTATGCAATGTTGTACACAAGCCACCTGGAAACTCAGACTCTTTCAAAGACAGCTTTGTTCCCGAATTTGCCATTCCTTCGCCACCATTATCACCAATACCTCCATCTCCAGCTCCAATAAGAAACAGAACCAAAGGGGCTGTCCAAATTCAAAGAGGAATGCAAAAGAAAAGGGCAAAATTAGACTTTAGCAAAAGCGAGAGTACTGTTTCTAATCCCAGTAGATCTTTGAGTCCAAAAATCTGCAAAAGTGATGCAGCGAGTATGCCTCGAAACAAGAATAAACATCGAAAAAGGAAGTTTATTGATCGTCAGTATTCGAGTGACGTGGATGACGACTCGAATGAAGATGTTCCTTTTAAAAATGTCTCTGTTTTGAAAAGGTCTTCTAGTGAACCTGCGTTAAACGCTCTCGCAAAAACCATGGCTGGAAGTTTTGATATAACACTTGAAAGGACCACGTTTATACTTAAAGGCGAAAGAGATGGATCGTCAAACAATGAAGAAACAGAGTGCTCTCTGACTGGCCAAGATGACCTTGTTTTTAGCAATTCAAATGAGGATAATTCCAGCAATATTTCAGATGGGGCTACTTGTAGATTGACGGATGATTTATTAGGCACTATTTCCAGTGATGAAGAAGATATACACGACTCTAATGGCGATGAAGTGAATGGCTATGATGATAACCTTTGTAAAGCCTCTCGAAGCCCTAATATCAGCAAAGAGCAAAGTACTCCGTCAGTAATAGGTGACGCAAACTGTAACACAGTGCCAGGAACGAATGAAGAAGCATCAGATGTCAATTTGGAAGAGACAACAAAGAATTCCGCAGATTTCTCGAACTCCTTTCTAGTTGCCAATTTAACTGCAAGGACTGGAGGTACTGCATTTTATAATCTGAGTGCAGAAAGCGTTCAAGATACTGTTATGCAGCAATGTGAAGAAAAAGATACAAGCACATCTTTAAAGCAAGACACTCTTAAAGAAGACTCCGAACAAGATCAAGTGCACAGTGAAAAAAGGACAGAGGATTATAATGTCAGTGACGTAGGTCCACCAGTTAGTTCTGAGGTATACGAGAATCTCGGTGAACATTCATCAGCTGACCCGGACAGAAATGCTGTAAAGTCTAGTAATGAATCGGTTAAAACAGACACATGTGAATTTCCTGGAAATCACGAGGTTCTATTAAGTGAAGATCGAGCTGTTTTTACAAAGATACACGGAAGTACCCATGATTCGCAAACAGCGGAAGACGAAAATGAAAATGAAGTAAAAGAAAGCAAGGATCAGAAGGGTAGATCGAATTCCTCAGAAAACAAAAAAGACAGTGATGGAAAACATTTAGATGATTTCAGAAAAAGTCACAATAAAAGGTCAATTAAGTCATTGGGTATCTGTCAAGACGAACCATCGGTCAGTTTCAAGAAATCGAGATTCACTGAAGACAAAAAGGAAGAGATTGAACAGGAAATAGTGAATAGCCAAAGAATTGCAACGAAAACTTCCGGGACAAGTTCAGAAGAAAATCTTGATAAAAGTGTTGACATAAGTTCTGCAAAAACTATTACATTCCAAAATGTTAGTATTTCAGACTATTCGGCTTCAGAGAGCGTTGCTAAGAAACCAAATCTCACGTCAACTGAGAGTGTAGATATGTCGGTAAAGAGCAAGCAAAATTTGGTTTCGACTGAATTTTATTTCAAGCGTTCTCAAGCCCCAGCTTATCTAGACAATAGTTCGCATTTAAAAACAGCTGTTACTACAGACGAAGGCCATGTGACAGTAAAGAGTGAACGTAAAGATTTAAAATTACTTACAAAAGTGGACTTTGTTGTTTCTGAACACAGTAATACCGTCCAATGTGTTTCCAAAACCAAAGAAAGGAAATTGGTATCAACTCTGTCAAGTGAAGAAAAATCTCAAAACCTGTGCAGCTTAAACCAAGAGAAAGACAACTTTTTGTTTGAAAATCATGTTTTGTCAGAAATAGAATCAAGTTTCGATAGCAAGAAGTTGTTAAAAACAAAATCCTCGGAAGCTTTGAAAGTTGAAAATAGTTTCAGACCGTCTGTCAAAACCTCTCTGGAAGGGCAAAGTCAAAGCGGCGCTGTATGTGTTGATCTGAATTTGCAAAAGGAGACCAATGGAAAATCATCTTCTGGTTCAGAAGAACCCGGATCAACATTGATTAACAGATTGCTGCAAAGCTCTGATAACTGCGTTTCAACAGCTTCGGGTGATAATGACATTAAAGAACAATCAAGTGGTCCTCTTGCGCAGGCGATTTCTTCAAGCCAAAGTACTGCCATAAAAATGACGTCATCTGATAACGTAGCTGACTTAGGACAGCAAGAGATCGAGATGGAGATCTCCATTGCTTCAATCATGGCGGAGGAGACAGCCTCTTTTCCGCGACTGTCCCCTCTCCCTCCATCTCCCCCTTGCCAACAGCTACCAATGTTGTCCCCACTGCCAATTACTCCATTGCCAGATTTAGTGTCGCCTCTTTTATCGCCACCAAAACTTGCCTCGCCATCATTAATGCATGGCATCAGCCTGGTTAGCAGCGCCAGTCAGCTTTCAATGCTTGCAAAACCCCAGGCAATGCTGCCATTCAATTCAAAACGAACACTGGATTTCACGTTGAAAACAGATGGTTCTGCCAAAAAAAAGTTGGTTAATGGGATCAAGAATGGCAGTGTGCCTCCTGAACCAGCGCTTGCTGAAATCGCCGCTGAAGTCAAGAACGACTCTGTTAATGAAAAGATTGAACTCCTGGCTGGTAGAAGTGCAAACACATCATTACTGCAGGAGGTTTCAGGTCACAGTGCTAAAATTGGTAGTGATAAAAATGGGACAGTTGCAGAAGGGAAAGCAGGGTGTAGGGTTTCATTATTTGCAGATACCAAGTCAATTTTGTCGTTTGATGCGAATTTTGATGGAAGTGTTGAGAGGGGAACTGAAGGAGACAAAGAACAAAGGTTTGTTGATACAGAGAAAAGTCTCCGCAAAGAGATACAAGAGCCCTGTTCCCGTCGAAGTAAAAGAAAGGTGGAAGAAAATTCTGATGAGTTACACGGGCGATCATTGCGAAGTAAAAAGGGAAGTCAACCAAGTATGATTGGAGAAAAGAAGGTAGATGAAGAAAGAATATGTAACAATTTTGACACTTTTGAAGAAGATGCTTCGTCCAGAGGATGCGCCCCTAACAGGAGAAAAGGACAGAGCAAGCCGGAAAGCAAGCGAATCCTTCGCAGCACAGTTCAAGGTAAAAAAGTCAAGGACAATCCATTTGCAAATAAAGTTAACGCTGGTATAGGCAATAGAGGCAAAAAATACACAGGGAATAATGCTAGAATTTGCCAAGGAGATGCCCAGCAAAATGTCAAATCGGAAGTCAATGATATGGGTGATATCAATCGTGATATAGAGTCCAAAGAAAGTTCTTTAAAATCAACGTTGTGTATTCCCACAAGCTGTCCAAGTGATTATGACCTTGTGAATAATGATAAGGTCGACAATAATGTCGCTGAGAAGAGCCTCCCTACCAGGGGTGTTAGGCAGTCCGAAGTAGAATATGCGCAGTTCTGTTTAGCATGTTTGAAGAACAATGCAACACCCAAAGAAGTGGTTCAACGGTTCAGCTCATTTAAGAACGTGTCATCAGCCACTTCAATCGTATCGGCCATAATTGCGTTCTTAAAACTTGAGGGCCAAGAAAATCTTCTTCCTGCTTATCAGAGATTGGGCTGTGTTGACGTCAGTGGCCAGTTTGAGGTTGAAAGCATTAAAATGCAACCGAGGCAAAATGAAACGAGTAATCATGTAGAAAGTTTTAGCAACCTACCCGTTCTTACAGAAATGGAACAGCTGATATTGAGGGTTGTTGCAGACTGTATGAAGATTCCACACTTAAACAATATCCTTAAGCTTTTACTGCAGCGTTTACCCAAGTCGATTCTTGGCGAATCAAATACGAGAAAAGAAGGAATGTTATCGCTAAGGTGAGATACATAACATTAAATTTTAGTAAGTTGTCATTGCTCATTGTGATTTTATAACATAGTACTCCGTTTTTTTTAAAGGGGTGCTCCATTTTTTGTTCTGTGTATCATGCTACCTTCTCGCAGCTTCTCTAAATTTTGAAAATCTTATTTCCTTCTTTTGTAATTTAAATCTATCCATTATTTGTTTATTTGTCAGTTTATTATAAGACAATACACACAAGGCTTTGCAAAAGGGTAATGAATTAGACAATATCCAACAGTCCCTACGATACATTAGAGATATCTGTAAGTAAAGCAAGAATACGAACCTTAACTTTATTGTGTTGTGTTTTAAGGGTCTTTCACACCGCTTGCTGCTTCAGAGTTTCTAAATTTTCTTATTCAGAAATTCCCTTCCTCCCAGAATCTGACAACCCGTATCAATCCAAAATTTGAATCGTTATTAAGACCGTATCAAGAAACATTTCAAGTTTTGAATCACGACTTAAAAGTTATTCATCATTTCTTCATTTCTGAAGCTTCAATAGGACTCCTTGGACATTCCCTCGACATTCATTATTGCAGAAGAACCTCAACCTCTTACTTGGGATCTACTCGAACTTATATTCCATTTCAATTTTTTGCAAAATTGTTCGGTATAAATGATAAATTGGTTTTCGACCGCCTTTCAGCCGACTAATGACAGCTTTGAGTTGTGGCAACCAGAATGTCGATGGCTACAAAGATTTCTTGTACAATGTTACTTGGAGTAAGGCTCTCTCAGAGATTCACGGTGCTATTTTGATTTCCTGCTTTTGCGTGTGGCCTAAGTTGTTTTCGAGCGCAAATGACCCACTAGAGATTCTCGAACGAAGGGATAGATTTGGAACCCAGTCAATTTTGTTCTCAACTCAAGTCATTGCTTGCTACAAAGCATCAGAGGACAAAGACTCGTTGACGCACAAGGTAAGTTTTTGATTCTGTTTTGGAAGATTTGTTTGATATAGAACACTGTAAAGCAAAGATTATATTACAAAAATTCAGTGATATTGCTGTTGGTTTTGTTCGCAAGACAAAAGTAGCGATTGACATTATCCAACGAACTTGGGAATACTGTATTGAACTAATGTCATGAACTTCTGAATGGCGCTTAATCTTGATGCTAAAAACCGCACAGTCTCCTTTAATTGATAGCCGTCGGTACGATTAATATTTCGACATCTTTTTTCAGGCTCTGCAGAAAATTCTTCCGTGGTCTTCGACAAAACACGATCTTCTCGATAGTCTGTGCGATGTACTGATGGACTTGCTGGAAAGTGACCATCTCCAGAATGACTGCTTATCCACAGGTGCGTAATTAGAATCAAGTGTATTTTTGTTTGTCGAATGCATCTGATGCCAGGATGTTTCCCTCGCCAGGCCACAGCTACATTGAGGCCCTTTATCCTATTCTAAAGTTTACTGGTCATACTGTACGCCCCCCCCCCAATCTTAACAGCAGTACCTCTTCTAAAGCTGTGCCTCTCTCCTTCCAGATTTATGAATTTTATTTAGGTTTGCATAAAGATTTTTATTTCTGCCTTCTTCCCCTAGATTCAAACGAGTTCTTTGGACCCGCCGTAAATGACATCAAAAGGTCATTTCTACTCTTAGCAAGACACAAAGGTTGGATCTGGTGTAACAATACGCTAATTCGTGAATATCTGTGGAACATTTTTCGTCGATGGAGTCAGCAATTCTCAGCTAAGAGCAATGCTGTTGAGAAAAAGGTTTCCGATGCAACGATTGCCACATCAATTAGGATTATAGGTATTTCGGTCGATATTATCTGTCAATTTCGTTTTTCTTGGGGGTAAGCTATAAGGAGTCGTTGACGCTGCATGCTGATGTCTTGCTAAGGATTGGAAAAACATGTGTATATTTCTAATGATTCGTCACGTTTACCTCTCGGCGTCGACCACCTTATGATTCAAATTGATTTGGATTTTAGTTTGTTTCATTTAAGAACCCATTTTATTTGCCAGTAGCTGTGTCTGCCACAAAACTCTTAATCTTTGTTGGTTTATAAATTGATTTTCAATCATTTAATTGGGTTTTTATTTCAAGACTGAAATCTGTTTTGCTTCTTCTTGTTTCAGGGGAGGTATCACAACTCGGGCTGGAAGAAGGATACGAAGACTTTGGAATTATTGTCAGAATGTGTACTGGAATACTCAGTAGATCCAAGATTCTTGCTGCAAGTAAGTTGTTGCCAGTTTTCCGAATTAAAAATCAGTCAGAAATTTTTTTGTATGAAATCTGCCATCCCTTAAAATGTCTTTGTATCAAGTCTAATGCTCTCGAAAATGCCTACATTGAGACATTGAATAGTGCAGTTTTGTGCAGAAAAGAAGTCAACAGACTAGATGTCTTAATAGAACGATAAAGACTGGAGCTGTAGAAATAAGTGAGGAAGTAACTAGCGGCACTGCAGCTCAGACCTTTGAATAGCTAAAGCCCATATTTGTTGCTGTCTGTCCACCGTGAAAATGTTGATTAATACCTAGTTAAAATATGCTTAAATTACAACAGTTAAAATATAATAGTTTTAATCAAAATGCAACACTTCTATGGGCTTGCGTGAAACCAACATCTAAGTTCTCCTTTCCTTTATCTTTCAAGATTGATCCCATTTGTGCAGTTATTCTCTGCAGCTGGCGAACCTTTGGGCTCCTTATCTCCAAGCGAAGCTCTTTTTATACTCCAATAATAAAGCCCTCAATTTGCTTCCTATTTATTTGTCTGATCTTTTTTTTCTAGTACCAAAAATTGTTCAGACAGCCTCTGCCTACACCTTGCTAGACATTGTATCAACTGATCGAGAATCAATAACAGCTCAACTAACATCGTGGCTTGCTCAAACAAAATGCGGCATTCCCTTTGAACTTGAGCAGAAGATACACTCCTTGCAAGGTCAGAAAGACTTTTGATTTTCAAAAAGCAGTCCCAAATGGTCTCTCCTTGCTGGATTTGCTATCTCGACACACTCAAAAGTTCTTCGCGAAATTAAAAGTCGTAACATACAAGCGAGTTTTTATAACCCATACCATTTGGTGTATCTTTGCAAGACATTTTTTGTTAATAGTGACATTTCTTATTGTACATAGATGTTATTTTTATATGTTATATGTTTGTGTTTCTTTATAAGATATCAAGCGCTCTTGTCCAGGATCTATTTTGAGTTTGCGCTTCCTAAGAAGACCCTAGTGGAAGACAAGCACTAAAGACACTAATTTTATTCATAGAAAATGCTTTTTAATGTAACGTCACCCTAATACTGCCCTCGTTTTTATACTGAGTTCTGCTGATACGCTCCTTCAGTGCAAAATATTATCAATGCATGCATTTTTCGTCACAGACTCATTGTGTGGCCTTGCATAATAGTTCGAGGAAGGCAGAACTACCCGTTGGCTATATGGTGTAAGCTCTTACAGTGCCAACTTTAGTGTTTGTAATTTCATATCTGTGTTAGAAAACTATTCTTTGACGTTTATGAATGATTTTTACCCCTCCTTGATGAAAAGACCGTACAATTATACCTTTTGCATTCACACCTTAAAAGCAGCAATTATTTGTAAAAACAAACCTGCCCCGTGTATAGTAGCTTACGTCGCAGATTTGTATCATACTTGATGTTCAGATTTATATACCAAAAGTTATTTGATTTATACATGAAAATTTGGAATTGATACTGTAAAAAGACCTCGATTATGTTATACTTTTAAGCGTCATTTTCTTTTGTTGTTATCTTACGAAAGATCAGACTCTAGTAAAGAATTTTGACTGCTATCGAGATTTATGCATAACGGTAGTTGTACCTTAATTATGCTTTCAAAAGTGGAGATCCCTCCACCCTGTATTCTTTACCAGTTGCTTAGCCAGTATTTTGATTAACAGAAAATCCAGCGCACCAAAAGTACATTTTATTGCTAGTTAATTTGCAACTTTTTGTTCTTTACTTTATAATGATAGTATTTTTTAGTCTTTTTTAGTTGGATTGTGGGCTCTTAATAACTTTATCTCTCTATCATCTTAATTCCTCTAAGTACACATTATGTCATAATGTTTCTCTTATTCAGTGCAGTGTAGTTTGAAATTTTTGGCTATCATGTATAAATGTTAATCGTCCATTTTTTAATTAGGTGATGTATAACGTTTTCTATGCTGTACTTAGATATAATGCTTAATAAAGCTGATATTGGTAGGAAAGCTTTAAGGCATAATGGTACACGAATTGTAAAAGTTTTAGAGCCATGTTTTATAGCCTCCCGCCTTTCCGGCCCAAGGGTATCCCGTCCCGTCCACCAGCATACAGATACATAGGTGAAACACTTTCCTCCATGTAAAAGAAATGATTCTTTCAAATGTTTGAACATTTTTAAAAGTTTTCAAAGGTCTTTGTTCTGAAAAAGCTTTTTCAAAATTCTTTTTTTCTCCGGGGAAGGAAATAGACACAAAAAGACGAAAAATTGTCCAGAGAATTTGCAAGTGAGCCATATGATTTTGAGACAAAAATCTTTTGTAATTATATATTCATGTGTCACCTCCTAGATTTCTTTTCCTGCGATGTTTTGATCGGGCGTTTCTAGCAGCAAGCAATCTTCTTACTCTGTTAATGGCATTTCGTTATTCCTTGGACCTGTTCCTATTTACGTTTTTCCTTACCGATGTCTCCGGTCCCAACCGTTTCAAACAAGAGGAAATTCGTCGAGGTTCGAACGGTGAGAACGGTACTTTTTGTCTAATCTTTGTTGCACGTAGGGTTTGACTGTTTCTATGGCTGTTTGACTGTTTATGGCTATGACGTAAAACCTAGTGTCCGACACCTTACATTTCCACCACAATAACCTGCTCCACCTCAAAAAGCACCAAGGTTTAAACTAAAACGTATTCAAACTCGGCAATCTCGCCGTTTCTTTGCATATTGTGGTAACATTCAATCAGTGGATCATCAAATGAAAATCTTCTCTTCGTCATTTAGGCTTTGTTTTTACTTAGGGTACTTACAGTAGATTGTGTTCACCTCAAATGATATTTAACTCACGCTTTAATGCACAGGACTAGATAACAGAAATAAAATTTAACATTATAATGAAAGCAAATTGACGGCTACATATGTTACGTGTCTGTAAGTAACCACTTATCTTTAGGCCTTATCAAGAAATACCTGATACGTTATCATAATTCTGCCAAAAAACCACATGGGTCTGCAAATCGATTTTATTTATATTTCCAATCTTCTTTCCAATATTTATAAAATTGAAATTCTAGCTCTTGCCTCCATTATAAATTAAAAAACCTTATCAAGCAGCTGCATATTATTTCAGTTCCTGATAATAAATGAATATTTTAGATCCAAAGCAAGCGGATAAATGGCTTTGTCATCGATAAATGCATACAACTTTTCAGGGAACTATTTTTATAAATTCTATAGCCATTTCAATATTCCGTCAAACATAACTAATAGCTCCTCGAATTGCAAACAGAAGACTTTGAAACAAAGAGTGCAACCTTTTCCCCAAACACAAACCAGATCTTCAAACTTTATAAATCATCAATTCTGTTCAAAATAAACTAAATAATGTACAATTTATCGTTTTACTAAATATTTATAATCGGCTCCCAATGGAAGCACCACTACACATCTGTGAATAAAACAATCTATTTCGTTTGTATGTTGACTTTGCTAATGATTTAGTTCATAGTAAAAGCAAGTACAAAATGAAATCCAGAGAGTATCTTAGGAAACAATTAAAAAAATGCTCTTTGATGTAGAAATAAAGAGCAGTATACGAGTCGTTCTTTTTGCGTTATTTGTATCAACTCAAAGTGAAATTTCCCATGACCTAAACGAATCTCTTCTACTCTAGACGTTATTTACTTTATGAAAAATCATACAGCCTTACAAGACCGTTAACAAGATCAAAACTAAAGGGGTGATTGCCCTACGATCCAATGGCATCATAAAAGCGATCAAATGGCATCATAAAAGCGATCAAATGGCATCATAAAAGGACTTGATGATTATCGAGGGGCTGAAGTCGTTAAGATTCCTTGCGCGTATATGCAAAGGAGTACATGGGGAATTGTATGCCAGGCAAAATAGAAAACAGGCAAACATTCTATGGATATTGCTAGCTGTGCGTGTTGGAAAGCTTCTTACATAAAATGCTCTGGCTTAATATGGCTTTCAAATAACGCAAAATTACGAAGGACATTTTAGAAATAGGGCATCATAGACGAATCTCACAGTGCGCCCTTGAAGCACTGAGCCCTTGAAGCAGCTGGGTATTGAAAATCAGTGTATACTAGAGGACACGTTTAAAAGTACTGTGATAAAACAAGACATAAGGGTAACGTATTCTATTTAAATACTGAAAAATCATATCCCGCAATTAACTTAGTCACCGTAATTTAATATGTTAACACTAATACTTTATACTTTCAATCAAGCATGGTCATTGTTATACAATTATGAAACAGCACACAGGAGACAATACACAACTCAAAACCATTTACAAACATAAATCATCAGAGAACGCTAGCTTGCCAGTATTGCCGCATTGCAGCTTACCATCCACGTTTTGCAGGCATTTCCTAATTAAGCGCCAACCTGTGTATTCAAACAAAGTCCCCAAAAATGAAGTTGTGGTTGAAAACAAACATGGTGGAGTTTGAATGAATGCTGGATCAATGACATGCGCGCATTTAACACTTCGGACGTATTTCAAACTAAGATGGGGGACTTAACATTCAAAACCTTCTAACTATCCTGCCTTGGCCTGTTTCATTACATTTCACTACATCTCAACCGTCTGAAGCTATATCCTACATGACAACAATATCCTATCTAGATCAGTTGCAGCCAGGATGAACTAACCATCAAGTCAGGATAAAACATTCTCACAAAACTTTTCATGCCAACACAGGCCAAATATCAAGCCATTATGTAAATGGCAACAGGTACACAGCGCATACAATTACGAGCCTCTTCTCTGACCAGCTCCTAATCACAGCCTAGTCACAAGATAGTATCAGGGGTACTGCGGGGTGCTACAGGGCGCAAGAAGGATGTCATGGAGGCGAATTTGTACAAACATCTTGCGCACTTTTTGTACGTTAATTCCCTCTAACTACCCCTGCAAAACTGGCTAGTCTTATTTCCCTTTGTGATTCACTTTCCATGGTCGCAGCACAGCTGGATGTCCACAGTACAACAGCAAAAAATGCGCTATCGCTACACCCTCACTCAATTAAAACAACATTGAAACTAAAGGGAACAGTTTCTACAAAGCTAAAACCTGCGATATGCTGCCATTTTGCGAATTTGATGCAAATCCAGAAGTCGACTGCCTTTTAAAAACATTTCAAGTGCACAACTTGAGAACCTATTTCTGCATACTGATCAGTTGTGACACACTGTTGTGAAAAAGTCGACAATGAGCTTATAACCGATGCACCAGTCCATGTAGCAGTGACTGGATTGTTGGCTTTCTTTAAAGAGAAGTGACAAGTGTGGTCTCCAACAGCAGACAGTTCCTTTTCTAGTCTCTCGGTAAAGCCTGGTAATCTAGTTGTTCCCCCTGTAATCACAGTGTTTTTCATCAACGTCGTCTTCAGGTCTTGTTCCGCACTGAAGCAAAGATAGTCGATTAGAAGTCAACAAATGAAGGCCGTTACAGCTCCCTTTAAGTTTTGGAGGTCCAACAAAAATCAAAAGTTCTCTAGTGAAGGACAATATATTGTATATATAGAAACTACCGAATTCCAATTGCTTCAGAGACTAATTAGAGGGCTGTAACTTTGCACAGTTAAAGTACTCCTTATAACATAAACACAGTATTCAGTATTTCACTCATGAGTTCGTTATAATTGTGTTATTCTATGAATGAGTTGATAACTGGTACTTCAAAAAAAGGGCACGACTTCACGCGACTTCAAAAAAGTTCCATCACTGTTACTGTGGTTCTTCATTCACCAAGATCACAACCCTTTTTAAAGGATTGCATTGCAAATGTTAGCTGTCTTAGCTTTAAGATAGACGTCTGTAGTTTATTACTCCATGCAACAACTACACTGTTGAGTATTTGAAGTCCTTATTGGGAACAAGATAAACAAACTTGAAAAATAAGTTTCAGAGGGTGAGCGTGCCAGCGTATGCCATCTGACACAGCATTCGATGGCCTTTCGAGAATATAGCATAACATACCTTGCAATGCTGTCTATCATCATTTCATGCAAAGGGCTCTGCTCCAATCCCAGAAGATCAGGATTGTACAGTGTCTCGGGGGATTCATATCTCTCAGAATCGATATCAATGATTTGTCCATCTGGAAGCTCATATATTTTCCTTACGTCATCATAGCGTTTCTTCAACAGTTCTCTTTCTGCTTTCAGGTCTGCGAAAGAGCAAGACAAGTCTAAATAATCTGGTGTTTATTAAGCATGAACGAAACCAGATTTACAAAGCGCAAACATAGAATCCTCACTGAAGCTACCTTATAAATGCTAATGAGTACAGGTATGAGAATTCACATGCTTTTTGTGCCATTATTAACATCTGTTGCCAGTAATACGTTCAAATGATCCGAAAAAGTCAATTATTGTTGCTCAACAGTGTACTTTACTAGAATGCCTCCACTAAGCCCTAAGACCTGGGCCATCATTTATTTCTGTATATTTCATAAACACTTATGTTACAGTAAATTAATTTTCATCGCAAAGTTGTCTTCATCAGGGCAACTTTACGGTCATTACTCAAAGAAGCTAATATTGCGAAATTAAAAACAGTTTGATATGAGACAAAACTTAACATACAATGTCTAAATGATATATTTTAGAGAATCGACATATAACATACCCTCAGCAACATAACAAAATTTCTCCATCATGTTTGAGAGGAGAAATTTTTCTGACGATGTACTGAATGCTAGGCCTCTCTCTGACAACAACAGCCTCCCTAAGTAATTCGCAATCTGATTGCCACCAATATCGAGTTGGTTAGTGCAATAAGGTAAAGAATGTCCTTCATATACGGGAATCGACTGGGTCCTTGAATACCCTGAGTTTACACACAAGCCTGTAGTTAGCCCCATTGAGTACAATGATAATGGTCCTTGGTTGGCCAAATAGAATGCCTGAGCTCCAAACCTTTCAAACATTATCTATAAAAGAACAACAACAAAATCATTCACAAATCCACACCAGCGCTAAACACTTGTTATATCAATACATTAAACAATTTTTCAGGAAATAAAGAATTACCAAGGCAAACACTTACTACAGGTTCATGTTGTGGAAATAAAGAACTACCCCTTCCACTCAATATTACAATAAAGCTGCAAGTGCAACCCGTACTTCATATTTTTTACTCTTTCAAAAATATAACCATGGTCAGAAAAATCATGGGTAAAAAAAGCCAAGAAAAAATATGGGTTTCAAACACACATATAAATTTATATCGTTGCTGCTATCTCTTGACATTACATCTGCCCTTTTAAAGCATTCTGCAGGATTTTACCCAGCATCAGAGCACAAAAAAGCTTTACCATAACACAAAAATCAAAAGTTGATTTAATTCGAAATTTAAACCATCACATTAAGCATTAAGGGGCATTCATTTAAATATTAAAAAATAAACAAAGCCAATTCCCTTACAAAGCAGGTACCTGACATACTTTCTAATGTTGATGTTAATTAATCAAATTCTTTCAATAATAAGACCCGTTGATGGTGAATAACCTATCTTAAACATTCACCCTGGCTGCAAGTCAGCTCTTGTAGGCCTTACTCGAGATATGCACAAAGAACAACACTTAAAATTGTCGAATATCCTTGGTAGTAAGTTAATTTTGCAATGGGCTTCTGCAAACACTTTACTTGTGAGTACGTTATTCCCAGAACAGACTGCTAATTTCAAGACTATACATTGCGACATCATGTACAAGCTAGACAGATTGGGATGAGGGAAATTTTTAAAGTTTTGACGAAAGAGCAAAGTCTAGTTGCTTTGAGAGGGTTGTCTGACAAGTGCAAATTAGAGTCATCTTTCAAATTCTAGTTATTGTAGCCCATCTTTTAAATATTTCATACCTCTGTGATCTTCTCTCTGTGTTTCTTTGGCATCAAACCAATCTCGGTGAGCAAAATCGGATGTTCTCTAACATTAACTTGTAATGTTTCTTCAATAACATATTCAAGAAGACTGTAAACATCAGACCAATTTGTGACCTCAGGCTTCATTGGATGATCTGTGTATGAAAAAAGGAAAACTGCAGATATTCAAGCACGTATACATCTCTGTTTCTTGCCTTTTTATGATTCTGTTTAATCTTTCTTCAATATCAATACAGGGTTACAACCAGAAAATCAAAATTTCAGATTCTGTATTGGAAATAAATCTTCTGAAATAGATAAAGACTGTTCTCTGACAAGAATCTGAAAAGAAACATAAAATAAATTTGTTGAGCTACCCAATACAATGTTAGTTAAACTAGCTGGCTCTAAGAAACATAAAACTACTGACTGATGAAAGACCAACTTTCACTTGTTTCAAGTTGAATAATGTTTCAACAACAACCTCAGATAATTGATAAATTTCATGACCTTACCTAACTGAAGCATTCCAGCATGCATAATTGCCTCATCACCAACATAATAGCCTCTTGTCATCCGGCTAACATCTTGAGAAAATCGTCTTGGAATTCCAATCACAGAAGGCAAAATCATATGTGGAGCCAGCTCACCAGCTAACCCAGTCTTCAGAAAACCACATCCAGCATCAACAACAACAGTTCTCTGCATTTCTGATTGAACAAGAAACAGTTATTTCTGTTTCAATCTACAGCAAGGCAGTGTCCAAGCCACATCATATTTTTTAAATTTAAGTTTCAAAATCACATAAACTAGGCCCCTGGGCATGACATGCACTGTCATACATGCCAACACTCCCGCAAATTGCGGCAGTCTCCCGATATTTTCCCTCAATAATGACATCCTGCACGCTATTATCATATCAGAGAAAAACTCCCGGAGTTTTTCGAGTTTTTGAATTTCTTGTAAGAGAGATAATCTTCACTGAAATGCATTCTTGTAATCAGTCTCAAGGGTATTTCAATCTCGCCGGCAAAAATCCGAATGCTCCACTGTTGGAAACAACATTTTTTTGTTTAAACGTTTTTTGATTGACAAAAAGGGCTCACCCTTAACAAAGCACCAACTATCTCCACCTTATCATGTAATAACTCAATATAATTGCCTAAACAAGTTTCTGAGACTCTGCAAGTCTTAGCCTTACAGTAGCAGGGAAGGCATAATGTTGCATAAGGTTTAACAAGGAAGAAGTCAATCAATATCATCATTTTCCGCCAGTGGATATTCATTTTAACATTAAAATTTTACTTTTAAAATTTGCTTCAAAGAATGCAATGCATTACGATTATAAAAAATTTTAACTTTATTTTACCTTTGTCCTAATCTACCTAGCCAAATGTCAGCAAACTCAATTATATGATAAATCAATTGAAAGCTTTTCAAATTCACATTCACATAAAACCTAGAATTGGTAAATTGTACAATTTATTTTGAATATTTATGGATTTATGACTGTTTTTGCCATTATCGATGACATCATCAATCATGTGATACTGAGGCAAAAGATTTATTGTTCCATCTCTGATTCTGAATCTCCATATTCGAAAGTATATAAAACCATCAAGGACATCTCGGTTAGGTGACAAATCAGATTTTTACAGCCATAGCCCTGCCTGATAGCCATAGAATATTTTATCCATATCAGTTGTTTCATATTTATCACTATTTGACAGTTTGTTTGCTTTGAAAGAGCAGATGTAAAATTCATTCATCTTAAATAACTTTGGCTGCCCACTCAAACCTCTAAGCTACTTTAAAATGAAATTAAGCCTGTGCAGGCATATTTGAAATTCTCATTGCAATAAAAGTCTAACCTAAAATTTGAGGAATGTATAAAAAATGATAAAATAACAAGTCGCAATTGACTTACCAGAGCTTGGACTCAAGAGCTGATCATCAGAGAAAACACCCCTCATTGCATCATCAGTATCAGTGTAGCTTAATAAGGAACTTTCAGACAGTGTGCTTGTGAATCGTTCTTGATCTGATGTATCATCAAGGGCATCAACACTCAAAGAATGCTTTCCCATTTTGTTGGAACTAATGGAGCCTTCTGATTTTCTACGGCACTCACTTAGTCTCCTCCGTTTTTGTATTTTTGTACTCAGATCTTCATTTTCTTTGTACTTTTCTTCTAGCTTATCTAATACTGCATTAAATTCTTCATCAGATTCAAACATATCCAATGTGTTATCATCATCTGCCAGAAAATCAACTAACTGTTCCGCATAACTAGACAGAGGTCTATCTGAATGAAGTTTCAATTTTAAATTATTTTTATTTCTAATAACAACTGGAGACTTAAACTCATCATCAGAATAAATAGAATCATCTTCCTCTTCCTCTTCATCATCTGCATCAAAGTTTGATTGCGAGTCAATTCTTTTTGGAAACTGTGAGTCACCTTTCTGATCATAATGGAAGCCATTTGTGTTGCCATTCTCTATCATACCATCAACATGTGTATTCTCTTCTGCAAAGGTAACATTCTGTGTTCGCCCATTCCTTTGCTTTTTGCATTTATCTTCACTGTCATCATCAGTCACCATACATTTCAATTTCACATCATCAAAAGCACTTGACATAACTTCTTTGCCGATTTCATCTGAAAACCTCTTAAGATTTTCTTCAAACAGATCATTTCCATTAACAGAATTTACTAACAATGTACTTTCAGGGGCCTTTCCTGATATTGTTTGGTACTGAACAGTATATTTTGCATCTTTTATTACAGAGTTACTAATGCTAACTGCCAGATTTTCAAGATTTCTTGCAGTTCTGGGAGCATCCCGACAAACATCTTTTGCAATTGACTGGCAGAAGTCTACAGATATATTTTGACCTGATTTTTTACATACAGCTGGTAAAATCTTGAAGTCTGCTTGATCTTTTCTTGTGGATTTGTCTTCAGCTAAGTCCCCATAAATAATGTCTTGGGCTAATCTGTCTGCGTACCTTTCTATCTTCCCAAAAAGATGACTGTCTTCTTTCATGTTTTCTAAACAGTCATTTGTCAATTCGTTTACAAATATTTGTTTACGAATGTCAGCTAAGGTTGAACTTTTTTTTAAATCATCCAAAACATCGCTAAAGATACAAGATGTTGTTTTGTTTGCAAAGGAATCTAACATGTTTGCCTTTTCAAAATTTTTGCAAACAGAAACTGATACGTTTGCTTCTACATGCATGCTCAAGTCATCCAAAATATGTTCAACGACATTGCACGTTTCTTCTTCACTTATCCTCGTGTTGGGTCTATCGTCATGGTTCTTGTCAGTGGCGTCAATTTCACTGTTAGTCCAAACCGAACGCGATTTGTCACCATCCACGCAAGTCCTTGTTTCTGTTAGTCCCATTTCAAACCCGTCAAGTTTGCTGTCATCCACAATTTTACCTGGATCGCTTACAGTTTCATTTTTTATATCATCATAGATTCCGGAAGTGAGACACCTCGTAAAACTTTCCGGTTCCAAAATATCTTCTTGGAGACCAATATTTATTTGTTCGGTAATGGAAGTCATGTTCTTGTCCAGCAAGAAAACTTCCGCACATTCTCTAGGCTTTTCCTTGCAAACATCGTTGGCGCATTCACAAGTTTCCTCGCGACTGACAAACTTTTCAGCAGCTAACTGACCTTTGGCAGACATATTCTGGTTGCCATCTTTATGGATCGATCTAGGCCTGATCTCGCCATTATCAATATCTTTGAGAGGAGGGTCCTTCCTTCTCCTGATGTTATTCTCCTTATCATGGGTTCCTTTTCCTTTACTGTGTTTCAAGCCCATTTCTCCTGTATCTTTCCTTTCTGACCCTTCCTGGTCAGATATTTTCGATTTCCTACGTTCCGTTCGTGATTTGTACCGCTGTCTGCACACGATGAGAAGGCCTAGTATGAACAAGAGATATACAAATACAGCATAATACGTTAATTTGCCCAAAAATCGCACTTCAATTCCCTCTGCCATTCCCACTGTTTTCCAAGCAAGATTATTTACAAATTTATAATGGGTGACGTCGGTCTTTGAGCCTTGGTCAAATGAATCTAACGTCTCCGATTGTTTTGCATGAAAAAGACCTCACCGCACACTGAGGCGCAAACAGTGGTCTGGTAACAAGCATAACTATGGTTTCTTACAGGAAACCCTATCAAAAAAATGCTGTTGTGACGTTGATAACCATTCCTTCTTGGATTTGGTTTCAATTCAATGTGTCATCATGGAAAGGACACTTATATGTAGAAATATTCGTAGCATTCGTGATCAAAACCAATTAGGAGCTAGGCCATAAATACAATCTAACAAATTTATTTAGTTACATTATTGTACAATTATTTAATATGCATTTTCAATAATTTATCTGTGTTGATTGCTCTAAATTTGTTCTTAAATTAATAGGGTGTAAGCAGTGCTATTGCTGGCTTTTTCGCTCTAGGGAGGTGTGTAGGCCTCGTTTGCCAACAAAGTGGGAGAGACAATTTTCATCGAAAAAGCACCCAAACATGGCTAAAAATCCTCGTTTTTGAGGTAAAATGTTGTTCAAAATTGCATTTCTCAGCCTCATTTCGTTCTTAATTTGTTCTTAACCTTTGACCAGTTTTGAGGCTCGTGCTCTTATAAAATTGTTCTTATAAAAAAAAGTAATGTTTTCATGAAAGGGAATGCTTCTTTCTTATAAGGACTTATTGTGCTAAAATAAGCGAATCCCGGTGGTGTGTGACAGACTAGTTGTGTCGTGCTTTTAACAAAAGGTAAGCTAAACGACAATTTTCCTTTTTTTAAATTTTAATCCATCAAAAACTCACGATCAATTACGATTTTTCCAGAAATTGACGAGAATACCTACAAACACAAAATTGTCTTGTCGAATTTCTGCATTGGAGAGCTGGAAAAATTGCTAAACACATAAAATGACTGTTTATTTGCTCGTATCTTATTTATGGAGCTATCGAAAGATATAGGTTTTCTGCTGGTAAAACCAAGAAAAAAGTTAGCGGTCTCCATGCTCAGGTATATATTAACCAACACCATATACTAAAATACATAAAAAATACAAAATACATCACCTAGCCTTCGAATTTCGTATCTTTCACTGTAGACTGAAAACTTAGCTACTGATCCTCGAGTATACCAGTTGATCTTTGGCTACACCAAAGTACAATAACAAATCTCGCATAATCCCAAAAGGCAGGGTACAATAGAAAGCTTCAAGGAAAGGCTAATACGACTGGGAAATATTTGGCCTAATTTCATCAATGCTGGCAATGAATAGAATGGAATAAAGAACAGTCCTTCGAAAAGAAGTTTTTGTTCCTTGTTTACAATAAGTTATAGAAAATGCATCTTATTAAATTTCACAGGGAATCATTACATTTGCCATGCGGTTTAGAACTATTAACCCGGAGTCTAGAAAGCGTAAAGATTAGGTTGCCGCCCAGTCATAACCTTGGTTTTGACGCTAAATTATGACAATAACAGTGAAGCCTATCTATTTGAATTTATTAAGATGGTATGTACACGCAAAATTCAATATGTCAAAATATTTAGTTATTTGGAGAAAAAAGTTGCCAGAGATTTTCTCTTAGTATCATAGTTTTAGTTCAGCAGTGTCCCAGCATCGTCACCGCAACACACCTCCGCGCCGTAAAATTAGTTTTCGAGTTAATAACTGGCCTGAACTTGGTTATACAATTTTGCCAACCTTCTGCTTTGTGCCAACAGTGTCCCAACAGATTTCACTGGTATGTATCAGATGCAGAATAATGGCACGAAACCCTGTCGGGTATAAGAACAACCTGTCATATGAGAAAACCCTCCACGAAAGTCCAATAAACGCAGTAACTTCCAGGCATGGCGCCACTGGGGGACTGAAGCCCCCCCCCCCCCACTTTTCCAGAGATCAAAATTTTTCTACCTCTCTTTCTATTATCTTTTAAAATAGAGTATGGAATCAGAAGAGAACAAAGTTTTTATATACTGCTTGACTTTATTTGATCTATTTACTAACTTATTGAGATATATTTCTTTTATATTTCTTTTATTTGCATTAATTCAATAGATAACGTTCTCTATCACTACAATGTCATTTTTGATGTGTAATCATGGCCCACTGAAAATTCTCGAGGAAAAGAAGATGCACGTGTGTCCAGGAAGTAAAATTCTCTCAGTCAATTCAACATCATTGAGATGTGCACTCTGAACCAATGGTCACCCTTTCTTCCCTTCCCCAACGTCTGTCACCAGAGTTTTAGCATGACTCCTCCCCCTCCCCCAAATTTTTTCTAAAAATCGATAATCAATTTTTTCGTTAACCAAAAATTTTCTTTCGCGTTAGACCCAACCGTTGTGGGTCCTCCTATGGCACTAAACTTGAACATTTCTTAGCCCTCTCAGGTTCAATTTCGTGGCGCCATCTCTGACTTCTGCCAAACTCTAGGCAACCTAATATTAATCAGGTATAATTAATAACAAAATACGATGAGATACGATACGATGTATTAAATTTCTGAAGCAAAATACGATGAGAGAAAGACTCTGGTAGTTGTTTAGCTCGCCAGTTCTGGGGCACTTTATGTGAGTCTCACACATAATATGTAGAATCGATGGAAAATTGAAAGAACAATAGAAACAGCAGTAAATAAGCAGGTAGAATAATAAGTAAGACACAATTTGGAAACACAAACATGGTAGCAAAGTCTTACCAACCAAATGATATACTCTAAATAGGGCCGCCGGAGCCAGGGGTGGGGGCACGGGGCACAGACCCCCATGTTTGCAGAAAGTATAAACAAGTGCCCCTAAATAAACAAGTGCCCCTTTTCGATAAATACGTTGCGTGTATTTTTTCGATACTAGATATTCTGCCTTCAAAAACTCAGTTAAATAACCTAACTCTGTTGGAGGACCATTCGCTGACATTTCCTTACATTTTTACTTGCTCTTGATGCAAAAAATTCAAGCTCCTGTGATGAATAATATCAACTGCAAAGGAGACTGCCATTTTCGCTAGAAAATTTCCTCAGTATGTCTTCAGCAACAAACGCGTTAGTGAAAAGTCCGCATCCTAAAAACTTGTTTTGGTTGTAAGACTGATGAGATAAACCTAATCAATGTTGCAGGGCCTATTTTAGTGTGGTTTTTCCCATATTTTGTGGTCTTGGAAATCCAAAATGTGGTCTTGGAAAGTCAAAATTGTGGAATTGGCTTTTTCATTTTAGCTATATTTTTGTTATAAATATGTTTTTCTGTTGATAGAGTTTTGAAACTTTATAACATAACAGAACAGTACAAAATATCCATGAATCGTAGCGCAAGTTCTTTGTCCAGATTAATCTGATCCAACAAGCAGCTTTTTGCTTTTAAATGGCGTAAAATCCAATCAGAGCTTATAAAATACCCCTGAATCTAGCGATAATAACAGCAATGGCGGCCAAACAGCCACCAAGCTGCGTGAAAGTGCACTACAAACTTCGAACTGCTACAAGCGAAAAAATCTCAAGGCAAAAAAGTCTATGATTTTTTAAATATGTAAGGGTCGTTCTAGATTGTCATCGTGCGCATTTTAGAATTACGCTCCTAAACTGGAGATATGACTGCGTAAAGGTTGCCTAAATTCGCCAAACTCTTACTCTGTTGAATAATTGCACAGGGGTTATTGTCATTAATTTTTTATATCGATTCTCTATATCATCCTCTAACGCTAACGCTGATGTCGATCTCTGAAACCTGAAATAAATGAAACTGATCAGCTTACTCAAAGGCCCCCAATAAACGGACTCCCTTCATTATTAATTTTTCAAATATCTTATAGCCCTCTGCTCTTATCTTATCGTTTTACACGAGTAAAGAAAAACGCTTTCTACGGCAACGGTCGATATTTTGAAATTCCATGCTTCATATACAGCATTCTTTTCTTAAAGTGTGGTCTTGGAAAATTTCCATAAAATAGGCCCTGCACTCCTTGATCCTGCGTTCCACTTACGTTCCTTCACTTGCAAACATAATGAAGATCGTTAAATCTGGGAGTAACTTTCGTCCACCTCCCCCTCCTAAGTTTTCAGGGCTCCATGGGCCTGTCTGTATCCAAGTTATGAAGCCATTCCCAGGGAATCAAGATAAAGTATTTCAACTACTGAAATTCAATTTCCAACAAAATATTTATTAATGGTTACTTTTATTAAACAATCGATAAAAAGCAACAATTAATTTAGCAAATGTCCGTAGAGTAAAGCAAACGGTTGCAATTTTGGTTTGAATCTTTCTATGGCCTCGATCAGGCGGCCGACACTACGTAACCGTATTAGGATGCAAATAACATCCCTGATATTACGTAAGATTCAATGATTATACGACTTACGCCCTGAACAGAACAACAAACACGTCAAAAGCCTTTTCAAACATTTTTCAACAAAACAGTGTTAAAAAGGTCAGACTTTATTGCTAAAGACATCTTTATGTCAGTTAAATATCTGTGCTAGTACGGAATATTAAGAAATAAAAAAGCTGCAAAATTCAGTCGAACATCTAAACATTGATACAAAATGAAAACACAAATAAAATCAGTAAAATATGATATAAATTACAAAAAAACTAAGAGAGAAGCAAGAACTGATGCGAAGTAGCAAAAGCAACTTTACCAAAGAGTAACTGAAGTTTTTGATAAGCAAAAAAGCTATTACAAACATATCAAAGTTAGTTGTTTAATATTGCTATGAATAAATATGATGCCGAAAATTCCTTTCAGGTTTCACTCAATTTATTTCTTTTCAGATTCGAAAACACTTATTCCCTTTTTTGAGCCCAATTATAATGGCAGGCAGGAGACAGTGTTTATTTTGCAAGGTGACTTTCTGGGCCTTTCTTCTGGATGGATTACAATTAAGTCTAGGTTAAAGGCACGGAATTGATTATAACAGCGCTGCAGCACCAAACAAATTTTCAGCCATCTCCACATACAAGTTTATATATAGTTTCATGAAAGCTCATCCATTTATTAGTAAAACTTATGATTTTGAAATTACCAAATCCAGATGCAGATTTTTGCGCTTGTATTTTCAAAGTTAAATATTGCCAATTAAATGGTGTAATGTACAAGAAGAAAAAGGAAAAAAGAAAAACGTGCAAGTCTAAGAAGTGTGCAATTTTGTGATATTACTTCAAGCTTGCAGAGCCATACGAAGGAAAGAATTATTTTGGGGGGGGGGGGGCATTTCTGTTTAAACCCATGGGAAGAAAAGAGATTGTTCATTGAAAGCAAAGGGTTTTATTCAAAATTTAATTGGGCCAAAAACTTCCTTAGGACAAAAGTAGTTACGGGCCTGAAGCTTGAATGATTAAAAACAAATCTTAGGGTTTTTGAATACTTTACAGTGTGTCGAAAATCATATTTGGACGAAGGAAAAGCATGCCTAGCGGGAACAAACTTGATCAATTTTATAAAGGGGAATTGGTCAACTAATCATCACAGACGATCTCTTCAGTGTACCCAAGATTATATTTTTATAATGGGGTTATGGCAGTAACAAATTTATCTAAGCACGGTAAACAACAGGCATTTTTATAAATAGGATTAACAGTTGAGCAAAAAATATTAACCACGAACTTAAAAAAGTATCAAAAGGAAGGGTTTAATGTAACGACAGAATCAAACGAAGGGGTTGCTCGGGCGAACTAATATCAGATCAAATGGTCGATTTTAATGGGAAATTGTTTTTCAATATTCACAAACTCTTTCAGGTTGAATTTAACTCAGTTTCTAGCCATTGATGTTGTAAGAAGATACATTTGATATTCAAATGAATCCCGGGCAACGTTTGGTAAAAAATGGGCATACTAGCTCCACGGTGGGTGCAGTGCAAGGTGGATATACCATGACCTCATGTTCATGTAAAGAATTTAATCGATCCCATTTTTTTCGGATGGTCTATAAAACCTCCAAATATTTTTGCAGAAACCCCAAGGATACGCATGAGGGTGTAGAAACCAGCAAACTGCACCCTCCGGGACTAGTCATCTTTGTGGCTATTCAACATCTTCTGGGCGAACAGGATCTTTTAGCGGTATTACCGATTTCCGATGAACATCCCGTGAAAGGGCCTTCCGCATATCTGCAATATAAAATATGACAGTCAAAATTTTTGAATCAAATCGGAGAAACAACATCAAAGAGCTGGTAGATATCTCATATCGACGACGCTCCAAGATCACTTAAAACTTCTGCGGTAAATTTGTCAGAACACCTTTTAAGTAAAAAGTTTAAAATTCAGAATTTAGATTCCTATGATTTTTAAAATTCAGAACGTGATTTTATCAACACGACTGTTAAATTTAAAGATGATATAGAAATATTTGGCAGTACCAGAATGTCAAACAAACACTCTTACAATATGTAAGCTGATGACGTACCCAAAAACAATACGACGATGACTGGAATTCCTTAAACCTTCCTTAGTCTATTCCTTCTTGATGATTCAATATATGCCACCTGGGTTATCTTATCCCATCGCATTGAAGCTCTTAGACAGTTAAGAACTGATATGCCTATCGGTTTACCATACAAAAGAAAAAACCTGTCACATAGATAGCCATGGTATATGTTTCTAATGAAAAAACCGATAAGCTCCGCCTCTAAAATTTGAAGAACTTCTTCATATGAAATGTGAGAAACAGAGAAAATCCAACAAAGGCTTATTCTTTGGAAACTTCTAATAAATGTTTGGGATTCTTTCAAATAAACAGCTAAGTAGAAAGGAGTCTCGTACATATGTTCCTTTTCGTATTAGAAAAGACTTCATGCGTTTCTCCACAACGTGAAGAAAACTGAAGCAAAGATCCTGTTTTATTCTCTATCCACTCAAATTGATTATCATACTCGACTGTGTTGCTAACTTGACGTCATATGATGTCATTAGGCAGTGGATATAGTATTTCCTGGTTGCTACAGTTATTTCAACTGATAAATAATTCCATTGCAAAGCCAATTGACTTTTTGATATCGTTATTCTCTATGCAAAACACACAAATGAGGTTTGCTTCATTTATCAGGAAAAGTAGTGAAAGAGACTTTTTTGAGTAAAATGACTTTGGGGACTTAAGAATGATTAAAAGCAAGGGCTTTGCCCAATAAAGACAAGAATTCATAGCAGTGAAACATCTCTCGACCGTTTCTTTACCAAACAGGAAGGCAATCAACCTTGAGAATATCACCTGAAAAATTTCATAAATTCAGCGTCCATTTTCCCTTTTAATGGCATTTGTTTAATGGGTGCTTGCCTCTTCAGCACTCAGCCTATATCTTTTGAGGCATCAACCTTGGTAGATATCTACGATGTACACCTCCTGAATAGTTCCCTAGTCCAACCAAACTCCAATTTAACATCACACATTTCATGCAAAGAGCAATGGTATAAACTCATACGATACCATAAGCATCTTCGTCCGGGTCACCCGAATAATATTGCAGTACTGTTCTATAAATCGTGTATCCAAGTTTCTTGTACATGTCAACAGCAACCTTGTTGGAAACTCTGACAAACAAATCGACAAAGAAAGCCTTTTTCCTAAAAAAGATGTTAGCAATATTTCATGAGCCTCGTCATATAAAAGATGTTGGATTTAAATGTGATCGAGGGTTGTACCGATCAATAAAGGCTAGGAAAATAAGTGTTTGAAATATTCAAATTATAGTAGGCAAATCTAAAATAGGACGAGCTAGGAATCCTACCAAGTAAAACCTATGCAAATAAGGAAAACAGAATGTCCAAATAGATTCTAAACTTAATTACATTAACAAATCAGGTGGACGTTCCAAGAAGGGACAAACTGTTTTACGTCATTTGGTTGCAAAAGAAAAATTAAAGAAAAATCCAGCAAGTCCTCGTCCATCGCAGCGATTTCCATGATCTTCATTTGCCCTATCCTTTCGTGAACATCTTTTTCTTTCATTAGTTAATTTAATTGTCATTGCTTTGTGTTTTGTTTTTAAATTTAAGTCCATAGGTATAATCAAGGGATGTATTACCCAAATTTTAGCCTAAATATGACCCATACAGAACTCAACAATCTTCAATTTTCAGACTCATGGCCTGACAAATATTTTTGCTCGCAAAGATATGACCGTAGGGTCCTTATCTAGTAAGATATGACTTTTGTGTCAATTTTTTTCTGTGGTAAGGTTATGTAATTTTCTTTGTCGTAAATTTTTGTGACATTGACATTCTTGTACTTAAATATTGAACACATGCATAAAAGCTTCAATTGTATAAAAGACATATTCATACATACTTCTGTGATACAAATCACACTATAATTACAACCCTCGAACAATGTTTGCAGCTTTGTGCTTTACTTGGTTTTGAAAATTGCTGATCTTCCTATTCAATTTTTTAATATTAATAATAAAATTGAATCATAGCCACGGTTACAGAGGAAGTTAAACTTTTTTGAAGGAGGGGAAAGTTTCTCGAAAATCTGGTAAGTTAGGGGACGATCACAGCGTTCAGCAACTATGCTCCTGGACAAAGCCCATCAGATTTGTCAAATATCTAGCAAAATTTGATAGCTTTTGTCGTGTAGGAAGTTGCCATGGGCATAAATGTTAAGTACATATACAGGCTTCTAGTGCAGCCTGGCTAACAATCACAACTTGACAAATCTAAGAATGAAAACGAACATTACACTTTTTTTATAAGAACCAGTAAATTTAAGTTCAGGCTGACTGTTTTCAAATTTTTCCAAAATCTGAGGCTGGGTTGTTCTTAATTTGTTCTTAATTTGATAGGCTGTTAGCAGTAAAATTGCTAGCTTTTTCGTTCTAGGGTGGTGTTCAGGCCTCATTTGCCAACAAAGTGAGTGAGACAAACTTCATTTGCCGCCAAGTTTAAATATTCACCGAAAACCACCCACACATGGCTAAAAATCCTCGTTTTTGAGAAAAAGTTGTGTTCAAAATTGCATTTTGCAGAAACTCAGCCTCAGCTTGTTGTTCTCAATTTGTTCTTAACTTTTGAAGAATTTTGAGGCTCGTGTTTTTATAAAATTGTTCTTATAGAATGAAAAGAGTGTATAGGCCTTTCTATAAATAATAGGCTAAAGATCTTGAGTCCTTGAGATTAATCTCATTCATTTGTACTAGAAGTTGAGCATAGTTGAACGGGGCCTTACTGTTCAGATATTCTTTCCAGCTCACTCATCAATTTGCCTGCTAAACCAAGTCTTCGGAACTGTGGCGAAACCGAAAGTGCTGTCACGTGCCCATGCCATTGCTCATTTTGCACTGTGCCTTCTGCCTTTCCCATTACTATGGTAAAAGTCATATGAAGTATAAAATTAGTTGCATGTCGATATCCCCATAAATAAGGATCGGGCAGTTGATTTTCATGCTTTCTGCTATTACAGCTAATAAATAAATGCAATTAAAGAATTCAGAAATAAATGTATCGCTGTTTACTTATTTCATTTTCAGATAGTTTATAATAATTTTATTTAATGTTTAATTGGAATAAAATGAACGGAAAGATGAGATAAAATGAAAAACGCGAGGAAGAACAAAAGAAAAAACATAAAGTACAGGGTAGAGGCAATATATATATATGATCCAATGAATATATATATATGATCCAATGGATCTATTCAAAAGTTATCTAACAAGAATTTCTTGAATTTTTTAACCAAGCTTTTTTACTAGAAGATCTTCGAATATTTTTAGTATATATTGTCAACAAGGAATTCAGCTTTCATTCAGCATTCTATGAAACAAGGAATGAAATATCACTAAAAAAACCCGAGGAACACAAGTCTTCATAAATTCAAATAAAACTGAACACACAAAGAAGATATTAATGGCTCTGAAAAAGCAAACATTTTGAGCCATTCATAGGCTTTTCGTCTGATACTCTTAAGGGCAGGCTGTCGGAACCGGGGACTGGGGTGGCTAGAGCCCCCAATAATTGTCAAACCGTAGTATGTTTCCTTTATAACAGTGTACTGAATAAGAAGGAATACAATGGCCAGCCTCCCAATATGAATTTCGTTCCGACGGCACTGAAGAGAAGAAAACGTTAGAACACAGACGTTAGAAAACACGAGGCTAGGAAATATATATATACCCAGTTGTTGGTCGAAATAGGCCAATCAGAAACGCGAGCACACGACAGCTTGCCGCTTGCCTATTGAAAATGTTACAAATGGAGTCCTAAGGTGAAAACGAACTCTTTCTGTCTACACGTGTTTGCTTTCTTCAAAGCCATTTTTAACTTTATACCACGAAGAGATCGTTTGCATATCTAAAGAAGATATTATAGTTTAGCAACACAGATACCCTTTAAGTTCTCAGACTTTCTTAAGGTAAAAACAGGATTGTAAAAAATTGTTGGTAAAATAACAACGGCAAAATTTAATAATAAGATAAAATTTGATTAAATTAGCTAATTGATTTGAGTCTAACAAAAGTAAAATGTCAATAGACCTCTTACATGTCATACTTAATATGTCAATAGTCAAAAATCTTATGTAATTATAAAGTTAGAGACTGCTTGTCTCCTTGTCTTGGAAGCAGCAAATTCACATGTTATTATCTTGACATCAACATCAAAATTGGTACCATTTTGAGATGATGGACGGCCTTGCTCCATGGTGGAGTGCAAGTAGCAGCTGAATGTCCTTCAAGAATCAGTTCCAATAAGAGCTAGGAAATTTTTTTTGTTCGAAACTGTTTTTACTCTTCCTGCCTATTTTGTTGATCATGGAAAGTTTCCTTTCACAAACAAGATTTTGAAGAAACTCCTTTTCATGTCTACAGAACGGGATCATTGCAATTTCTTTGCATTCCTCAAAACGAGCAAGCAGATTGTCTTGCATCATTCAAATTTTGAAAAAAAATAAATCAACCACTTATGACAGCTATGCTTTAAGTCCTCTTGCTAGCTCAATTTTAAGGCTGTAAATAATTGGTAGAAAGATATTACCATAAAAATGGAACAAGTTTTTCATTCAAACTGTGTTCTGCTGGCTACATATTCAATTGCTTGCTTTTCCGTTTTGCTCTTCTTTGTAATTTGTTTTTGAAATTGTTTTAAATCCAAGAAAGAAACTTAACTTTCACTTTCTGAATAATCTTCAATAATTCTCTTGTTCTTCAATGCAGGATAATGAGTATTATGATCATATGAACAATGAACAACTTAATTCCAAGTCCCAAATTTCTATATTTGCTATAAACTCTGATTCAACTGGTGTAATGATGCACTGTATCTATGTGAAGCAGGAGCCATAAGATCAACTTATAATGATGCCAGAAAATGTAGAGTGGGGGAGGGCTCTTTAAAGCCAGGGCCATGATCACAGTGATGATTATTGGGGCACTGGAACAAAAACAGCAATGCAAAAGTTACAAGAAAAAAAATGAATAATTTATAATACTTACTATAACCCATAATTTTTCCATCTGCAGACTCTGCAACTTGGAAATACTCTGGCCAATGTGCCAGATAAGATAGATAAAATGGCAACCCATACTGATAAAAAGTTAAGGTTGCCTTTGGATATCTTGGTTGGTTATGATGAAAATAAATCTTACAGTATACATGCTTGAACAAATTTACTTATGTGTTGAAGTTATATTTTAATAGTGCCTATCTACGTGACAAAAAAGGATGGCTATCTGATTATAGCATATAACTGGGCACTTTTAGAAACACATTATTTTTTGTTATACATTATACAGTGTTCATTATGCTGATCTGTCAAAGTGCATGCACCATATAGGGCTAACTTATGAAATACATTTTATGGCTGATAATAAAAAAGTGGTTTGTTAATAACTTGTTTGAAAAATTCGAGGAAATGATACAGTTTCTGTCAATGGATCCAGATTGCTGAAAAATATCACAATTGATAAAACTATCGTCGAAGACAATGAAATTTATAAAAACATTAAGATAAGATTTTGTTGAAGTCAGGTTGGAGGTCAAGTGCCCACTTTATAAAATACCATCCTTGGTAACACTTCCTTCATGTTGGATTCATGTAATGAGACGCAAGGGCAGGGTCCTGCATGAAAATTGTAACTCTTTCTGGCTCATAGCAGATTATACAAATTTTTATAACCTGTCACAGATATACCTTATAAAGTCGGTGACCGTTCACAGAGTCACTGGTGTGGACCTGAAATGATGCATGTTGAAAGTTTGAGAAACCTGGCACAGCAGACTTTGAGTAAAATTAGACTAAAATCTTCCATTTGATTATATCAACAATACAACCTATTGTTTGTGTACAACTTGCAAGAAATAGACAATCCTAGGTCTTGCTATCTTCTGCTAATGGACAGGCTCTGTGGTTTGCATCCATGGCATGACTAAACTTTCACCCAGAGTGAGGAGAGTTGCCAGATCTCTGTAATTCCAGGAATAGGAATCACGAGGGGTGGTCACATCGGAAGGAAGGACCAGCACACTGCTCGATAAGCATAAGCTTCACAGTGTGACAAACAATACAAAAAACAAAAACAAACATAGCACATCTTCCATCTGCCATAGGCATTTAACAGAGTTAGGCAAAAGGGATGACCATAGGATAAATCAATAGCAAAAAGATATGGAACAATGCCCTTTACAAAGCATTAACTTTGCAGGCTAGATTATCAAGATGTGTATCCAAAGTTTTAACGTTTTTTTCCATTCTGAAAACAAGTTTTGCTGTTAAATCAACGAAGAAATCATGTAATTTCGTTTTGTTTGTTTTTCTTTGCCATAACCATTATGAAAATTGCAAAAGGGCAGTTTTTGGGCGATATAAGAGTTTTCAACATTCCCATTTCAACATGTCAGAATCGGCTTCATAAAGTTAACAGAATCACACATCAATGATTCTGTCATGATTCACATCATGTTATCCTAAAGAAAGTTCTAGTTGGGTAGGATTACATTTGCTTCAGTGAAACCTATGAACTGTTTTGCGGTACTTACACATTATTAAAGCGGAATAGATCGTTGCAAGTAAACGGCCGTAACGTTGTCATTTTCTACAGTAATTATGCCCTTATTATGCCAATTATTTTTCCCTCTTCCAATCAACCCAGTTCTTGGATCTTTGATTTCTTGTTCTATGTAGCAACAACCACATGGAATTCACTTCGAGGCTGGCAAGTGTTCTGGGTTGTGGGCCTAGCCCGAAATCACTGTGAAATTGAACGTTTTACGCAAAAAACGCTCGTAGTTGGAGTATCTGCATAGAAATGTGGTTCACGCGCTTCTTGATGAGTGCCAGATCATTTCCAGGACGAATATGGTCGGGGTAAGATTTTTCATATGTTTTACTTCTGGCACCTCAGCAGACTGCCAGACTACACTGCCAAGTGCAAGAATGGCTTGGGACTGCAATGGGGGAGTTGTCAACAAGTATTGTGTGTACCAGAGCAGAAAAATGCGTGCAAGTGTGCTAACATAGTGTGCAGCCTTTGTTGTTAAACGTATGTAGTTAGCTTCCAAAGGGCATAAAGTGCAGCCTAATAAGAATAGCTCTAACACATTTTCTTGTTAAAAAAAATATCACATAGCCATATCACATATAAAATTTAATGTTGTAAGCGCTGCTGTGCATGTTCAATAATCTAATCAAAAATATAATTTTTTTTATTAATCTGGTTAGAGGTGGCTCAAGAGCAGTGGTATGGATCAGTTGTGAAAAAACCTAACACGTTTAGGACCTACAAATTTAAAAAGAAAAAAATCAGGAACTTTCAATTTCCAAACACAGTGAAAGGAACTTTGGGGGATCATTTATTTTCTTCGAACTTTATTTCTTGGAACTTTGAATTTCAAGAACTCGAAAATCCAAAAAGTTGAGAGAATCAAAAATTTCATTTACTGACATGGCTCATTTCCTTCTGCAGTTGGGCCACCTCAGCTCTTGATTCTTAACATCAAAATAAAAGAAATAACTCTTTAAACAAAAAATTGCAGTTTTAATTTCTGGTCTTCCCAATGCTTATCAAGCTTGTTCTTAAAGATGTTCAAATTTTTCGCCTGGACTACTTTTTCTGGCAAACTATTCCAGGTACTGATGCATCTCTCTGTGAAAAAGTTCTTCCAAATAATATTCAGCCTTCCAGATTGGGATCTAGCTGGGGGCTCCTCTGATATTTTACCTTTGAAATTGTATTTACTTTTTTGTTATTTACAAAAGGAAAAATTTTAAAATTTCTGGTTTGGTTGCAGCAGCTACATGCACTTATAATGGGAAGGTTATAGAAATTAAAGCACAGTGTAACCCCTATCCTCCAAAAAGTATACCAAGCTAGTCAATTTTAAAGGGCAATCAAAATATTGTTTTCATTGTACTTTAAAGATAGTTCATACTTCATGTAGTATAATAATTCAATCCAATATTTTTCATGCCATGCAACTTTAAAATACAGTTAAACTACCATTATATGTGACCCAGGAAAAAACGAAACCTGTGTTGCTTGCATTTCTTTAATGAAGATTCCAATAGAAAAGAAGCAATAGGCTAAAGAAGACTACAAACAAGCTAAAGGCAGCACAGCAAGAGTATGGATATAGGATGGATTTAAACTATAGAAAATTCAGAATCTAATCATCCTGCATAATTAACTTGATAACAGCAGGTTAAAAATCGATAAGTTGATAACAGTAATTTCAGGCCTTGCTGAAAGGCAAATTTCACACCTCTAAATATAGTTTTCTTGAGAGGGTTCTTTGGAAGAATGTTAAATAACAACTGAAATGGGGGAAAGAAATAGTACAAGATTATGAAAAATACATTAACTCGTCAAAGATGTGCAGTTTTTCTAAATATCTGATTCTTGTTTTCATTGAGCCCTCTTCACTGGAAGAACTCTTTCGGTATCACTACTGATCTTTGGCAAAAGGTATTTGTCTGAAGACAAAGTAGCCTCCTTGTTCATCTGTATTCTTAACATAAAGCAGTTTCCATTATGCCACTTCTATTTCATAGCATAGCCATGTGTGCCTGTGTAAAGAAAGCCAGTAGGGTATGTAAGGTGGACACTAACAAAATGTTGCAAAAACAAAAGCAAAAGAAGACTCCAGCTCCATCTTGTCATTGACAAAAGGGATGGTACCCCTTGGACCACATCCCAGCATATATGATTTTGTATCACATTCATTTGAATTCAGTAATATATGGATAAGGGCCTAGGCCAGTTCTATATGGGAACGGATAAGGAATTGATGTGTTTCCAAATGTCATTTTGCGAACGCCTCCAAACTTGCCTCAGAAACTTTACGATGGCTTGATTGAGTGCCTAGAGGATCATTACATAGCTTCTCCCGTTCATGTGTGAATTTGAGAAGTTACTTAATATAAATTTTCAGCCAAAGTCTTTCTTGTATGTGTAAAAACAATAATAAATATGTTCAGACTCTTTGTTGAAAGTGTAAAGTTTTCATGGGCTTTGCAAGTGGCAATTAATGTTCAAATCTCATATGCTATTTTCCATTTGCCTCACTTCTGTGTTGCAGGCCTTTTCATTTGATGCAAGTGATTACTCGCGATCCTGTTAGCACTCTTGCAAACCCAACCATACAAGCATTGAATCGCTCAGGCTCATCAATTAACACATTTCTAGTCATCTTTTGAGACCCAAGCTAGTGGCATAGACGATTCAAAGCCATCAGACATTATAGTATCAAAACAAAGGAAATAAAAGCAAGCTGAATTAACCAGATCTCATGGAAAAATGCATTTAAAGAAATTCCAACAAAAATGTTTTGGAATACTATAGGCACTCAGTATTTGAACTATATTAGCACTTAGAATATTTTCATGGCAGTTAAAGTGATTTTAAAAATGGTTGGAATATTGGATAAGGAACATTGGATGAAAAACATTAGGTCAGGTTGTTATGGGGCTTGTGCCCAGGAAAATCACTGAAAACAATGCTTTTTAGAATGTCTGTAGAAAACAAACTCACCTTAATGGGATATTAGCAGTATGCACTTTGTGAATGGTTTGCATACTGCAGCATCGTGTAGTTTTTTACTTTCAAGGGCTTATGTTAGTATTTTCTAGATTTTCTGTTACATCTTGTTGTAACTGAATCCAATCACTGAATATATACCGATTGCACACTTTCCCAATTGATTGGAAACAATTTCTTCTTTGCAAGGGCTTTTATAAAAAAAGCACTGAAATTTCTAATATGCAGCTTGAAAAGAAGCACTATACTTCTGTTTGTTTGATAAGCATACACACAGTGTTGCTTGGAGTACTTTACATTCTATTACTTTATTAACACAACATCCCATATGTAATTTTCAAATGGTATATTAATTTTATGGTTCATAATATGAAGACATACAATAACTTGAATGAATAGGTCTATTTATATGACATCTGTCTAACTAAGACCAGCTGATTTATTCCAAGTAACCACAGATTTTTACAGAGGCTTCCCTTCTTTCTGCAGAAAAAACAGAAAAGTAAGAAAAGTGACTGGTCACATGAAATACAACAAACTACAAAGAGCCTTGTTAGTCCGCCAAGTTGAAGAAATGATTGCTACTCCATATTTGACAGTTGTGAGTATTGTTGAAATCTCCATTTTGCCATCCTTTGGTTGAATCTACTTCTTGACATGCATGTTGAAAAAAGGTGCTAATCCGATCAGCAAGCGTGGAGACAGGGCCAATGAAAGCAATGTCTATGTATCAATGTTGTATCTATGTAGGTGAAGAATGCTTATAGGCCCCTGTGTGTTTGACTACAGTTTTCTTATGGTTTCTAAAGTTACAAAAATCCACCCTTTGTAAATAAAGTGTTTGAAATTAAGCCAATGTTAATGTTTAAGAAAAAGACCGAGAAATTTTAGTTTATGGTTTCATTTGAAATTTTTTTGACCTCTTGGTTGGTTGACCTCCATACGATAGAAAAATTTTTCCTTAATGTTAGTTTCACTTACTGCACTATCTCTTGGAAAGGCGTTTTTTAAATCTTTTAAGGGCCTGCACAAATGGTTTGAAAAAGTGGTCCAACCCTTTACATGTACAGCAAAAAGGTCTTTATATAGAAAGTGCAGAGCTTAAAATTTAACTCTGATTCATACAGTTCTTGCTCTTTTCAACTGTCCTTCTAAAAATTCTTTGTGTAGTTCTTCACATATAATTTGGTACAAAATGTATTGCTAGAGAACTGAGTCCTTCTATCTGAATATTTATAAAGCAAATGTAAATGCATTCCCTGCAACGTTTCTATATAGGCTTAGCCTTCTTGTAAAGATTCTCGCTGTTTAATTGACCATTGCTTCCTTCTTTGTCATTAAAAGTAAAGACAAACATTACACAACAAGAAATTTAAGGTTATTCTTGTAACTGCTTTTTTCCAGGAAGAGGAACATGGGCACGCTGTCATGAAGAAGAAGGAATCAGTTAGAAAATTCTTTGAGAAGCAAAATAGATTAAAAACTTTAGGACCAGATGTTCTTGGACTAGACAGTTTACATGCAACTAAAAACACCAAGAGTTTTTTAGAGCATATTAATGTTGCAAGAAAGTGGAATCCAGTAGATTAAGTCCTTATGGAATCCAGTAGATTAAGTCCTTATGGAATCCAGTAGATTAAGTCCTTATGGCTCTTACAAATTATTTTCAGTGTTGATTGTTTTTCTTAGTTATGTAATTTTGGTAATAACAGGCTCATTGGGCTGTATTAAAGTGAAACAGCCATTGTACAATGTGGCAAATTTATATAACTCTCTTTGTTTCTTTCTTCAATATACACACGATAAAAAATTTCTATTTGACCAAAAATGAACTGATAAAGCTTCCTATTACTTTTAATCTTAGGGAAGTTTTTAACAGATTAGATGTCAGGGCAAGTAAATTGTTATAATGCACTTGAAAGGAAGATTTCTGGTATTTCGCTTTTATAGCGATCTAAAACCGTAATGCCAGAAATTAGTATTTACACAGTTAACAATCTTGAAGAACTCACAGATGAAAGCGGAAAATACATTTTCTATCCTAATTTTGAAGAATGAACATGACTAATAGTATACGCTTGGAGTGGCGCTGCCAGGAAATGTTTAGCGCAAATCAATTGCAGGAAATTGCTGCTGTTTGCCAGGAAATTTTAAGAGTGAAATCTCCATTGCTTGATTTTAATATGAAAATTAAATTAACGTTACTCACTTTCTACGGAACGCTGTTTATTTGTTGTTCTGCATTACTAAGAAAAAACGAAGATTAGTTTTCAAAACACAACCATCTGGTATTATCAGCGTCTGTTATACCAAATTTCCGGCAATTCTGGCATGATTTTCAGCTACTGATCAAATTCTATCAAGCTAAAACAAAATTCATTTCTCTTTTTACATTAGCCATTAGATAAGTAAAAACACTTAAAGACAGCCAGTCTTGTTACGTCAATTGTATTGAAGGTGCCCCAAAACCTGTGCAGATATGTCCATTATTATTCATACTTTTCTACTGGCAATCGCATACATTTTTCATCGCTAGCTTAATAGAATGTAAGCGTTTGGGATTACATCTTTGCCTCTAGCACGACCCCTGATTTTAACCATTGAAAAATGAAATAGTATTCTTACATGTTGTATGAACTAATAAATGATGATAAAAATGAGCAGCAAACATAAAACCCAGGGCAAGGGGTAGGATACATCAATACTTCAATAGTATCTAGTTTGCTAGTACTGATATGAAATTAAGTCAAAGTTATTATAGATTTTCAGATCTACTAACTTTAACCTTGAAAACAAACTATGAGTATTGTGCTCGATCACATCTCCTTGATCATCTTATAAAGGAAAAACGAAATGATTGCTTTTAGAAAACAAATCAAGCAACTTAAAATATCACTTTCAGTGGCTGAAGATTTTTTTGAAGCTTCTCAGGAAATCTTGAATTTTTTATTTTGCTGACAGGAAGAAAAATCTTTTTTCAAGCCCTGATGCCAACTCATAATCGTTGTGTTCTATTAACCAAAAGCGTGCACAGCTTTGCTAATACATCGAGCACTTTACAGCTGACTGGTTAGCAGTGGTTTTCATAACTAATACAGTGTATATAACTAGATTCCTGGAGAGTTTATATTAATTATATTGAGCTTGCATAGTGCTTATGAAGAATAAACATCTTATCTTATCTTAAGCTATGATTATTATTTGATTTTTAGAACTGAAGCTATCTCTTGTCAGATATTGTAATAGCTGTCAGATTTATCATCTACTCCAGATTTAAGTCATTTAATTGAACGTAACAGATATTTTACTACAGCTCGTCGAAACTGGAGGCTTTATTTTTTATGAGGTCAAATACGTAGTCAAAGTTTTAAAGACTGTCTACTAAATTTTTGAGGACAGACCTTTAACCCGTTGATCGGCCAGGATTCAAAAGGATAGGAATAATTTGTTAATTATAATAAAAGAAAAATGGCATAAATAAAATTTATCGCATTATTTTTCAAATGTAATTAGATCTGACTGGAAATGTCAAACTTGATGATTCAATTATCATCTCATTTTATTGATATTTCTGCCAAAATCCTCTAAGCTACATTTTAACTTTCATTCACTTTTTTGGCACAGTTTTTGGGCCATGGCTTTATGCTAAACGAGACTTTGTGGCCATTTTCTAATGGTCGATTTATCTAATATACATTTGCGTGTTTTCGGGGTCATTGCTATTGTAATTGGTTGTAAACTAACTTAAGTTTTAGACGCACACTGTTACTTAGAAATAAACATTGTAATAATTTTTATTCCAACAAGTTGAATTAAAAGAAGCCTGTTATAAAGGGTGTAAGGGTCCAGAAGTCTTGTTTTCATTATGTTTACCACTTCTTCTAGGAAGTTCACGTTGCGTTGTCCCCCACAAGAGCCAAAATACATTGCTGGCTATTTATGTGTGACTTTATTAGGAATCAAATGTAAATGATAACTGTCAATCTCGCAAAGGATTGATCAACCTCCAGCGTTGGCCTGAACTGATCGATCGATTACTGTAAATAGTTTGTCTGAATTAGTTTTATTTATACGTATTATGTAAAATCAACTTAAAGGAATTTCATAATGATAATAAAATATAAATAAATAAACAAATAATAATCGACTTGAAGCATTGATTAATTGATCGACCTCCAATATAACGATGCTATTTGGACACAGACTTGCCTTTGAATGTGTTTCAACGTATTTTGTAAGCTTTGGTCTCCTTTCAAGAGATTCCATCTGTTTCCGATTTTTTCTGTTAGGCATTGTTCTAGTCGTTCTTTGATAGATTTTTCGCAGATCTGTCGCGCTTTCTGGCAATCCAAACCTCTATGTACGATTAGATTTCACCACTTAGATTCCGAATTTTATCAGTGAGATGTGTAGAGACTCTTAAATAGCGTGTCATCTAAAGATTGGATACATATGTTCTAGGCAAGTAGTTTCTTGTCCCCCTTTTCTTATATGTAACCAGTTTTTTGTCAGTATGAGATGAGATCCTTATATTCTTCTGTTGTTTACAGTGAACCACCAATGCAAATTTCCTTTTTAAGGCATGCATGTAGAAGCAAGCCTGAGCTGTATCCAGCTGTTAAAGATTAATTTGAGCCAATTTGGAGAGAAAAACGCTATTATATAACAAAAGGGCTATAGCTTCGACTTCTTTCAGATAGTGCGCCGACTAAAAAGATAGAAAAGCGGGCATTGTGTCGCTAACACTTTTGGACAAAGTTTATCATAGAATGGCGTGTAAGTATGTACAAGATGTATGTATGTTCTCAGGACAAAGTCTTTGGACAGTTCGTTGATATTTATTTCTTTATTTTTTGCTGTCTTTCTTGTTGGCAATTAGTTTCTTTTTATTCAAAGAAACTGTGGCCATTAAAGTTGTTTGCAATGACAATTAATCTTAGAGACGTACAATTGCCAAATGAGGGCAAAGTTCTGCAGAAGAATACCATTGGTTTAAGAATTGAAATTGGAGCTATAAACTTCAAGACAATTATTCTGATATAGAGCTTTATGAGCCTGTTTTCCATGAGGTTGGGGGGGTGGGGGAACATCTTACAACTTAAAGCGCATTTTCCTTAGATGTCTTAAAGCAATAGAGATATCAACAGACAACTGCCAATAACCTTTTTCACATTACGGAAGGCAACCTTCTTCACATCACATTACGTTCTTAAATATTTGGAGTGCTGGATTAAAGAAACGATAGATTTGTCTATGATTAAAAATCATACTCGCTAGAATTCGATTTTTCATGATATGATACGATATCAAAATTAGTGAAAAAGAAAGCTGTGAAACAGTGTTATGTAGGAGAGTAGGAAACCACATTTTTGACGTATTTGCTCTAAGACTCAAGTATTTGCATTTTGTTTTATTTATGTTTATAATTACAAAGAATTGGAAAATCTTTATCATTGCAACTTGTTGTTAAAAAACAAGTTGTTAAGGCTGCAATACCCTGGGTGCCAGAGCCTCAGAGAGTCAAAGGATGGAGAACGGGGGAAGGAATTGCGAAGGAGGATGGAATAGTAAAAGGGAGAGACGTCTCTCCCCTTTCCTCTTCCATTCTCCTTCGCATTTCCTTTCCCCCGTTCTTCATCCTTTGACTCTCTGAGGCTCTGGCACCCAGGGTAAGGCTGCAACTGCAAAGGTAAAAAAGTTTACATTTTTAATGAATTAAATGGGTAGATATAGAAAACTGATGAATTCTATAGGATAAGATTATTACAAGGTGGCTTGCGAAGAGTGCAAGTTTAGAGTTCCAAGGTGCAATGTTGGCTCAGTTGTTAGGGTCGTGGACTACAGGTCATGGGGTGCCAGTTTGAGGGGAATCATCAGCTTTCTACAATTCCAGGCGCAGGAATCACACAGGCACGAAGCCAGCACTGAAAAGATGGGCGGACAACAAGGGCGAAGCTAAAAGCTTTTTTCGGAGGGAGTGGTACGGTACTATTTCTTCTGACAAAAAGAGCGAATCACACTTTTTTGGGTTGGCCATAAGTTAAGTAATTTCAATATCCAGAATCTAAAATTTCAATTTGAAGTACTTTAGTGCTTTCTTTGGAAGTCAAACTGCTACAGAAATCTTAATTCGTTACAACTGTTACACAAAATTGTGATACTACAGGGTGAGAAAAAATTATGTGCCGACTGACAACATTGGTAGATTCATTTCGATACATTTACCTTTTAAGTTCGTTCTGGGGATAAAAGTAAAAAGAAAGTTCAACTTTCCTATACTGCAACGTACAGTAACCTATCAACAGTAAAGCCTTGAATTCATTGTGATTTTTTACAAGTACCAACACAATTGCATATATAAATATAACAGTATTCTTTATCTTTGGAAGCCTTATTTTTTAAAAGAATTATACGCATAAATTTGTATTAATTCTAATAAGATCAATAAACACATACGGAACGATGCCACATATACAACGCTACAACGAACTGAAACACTAGTCCAGCAGAATGGTGTAAAATAATGGTAGAATTTTAGGTTTTCAGGTAAAAGCATATAATTTGACATAAATTCCGCTGTATATAAATGTTCTTTTTACAATTCAAATAAAGTAAATGTTTATTTCACACAATTAAGGGCGAATTTGAAAGTAGAGGTGGGGCAAGGCTAACGAAAGTGGAGGGATTGTAAAGATCTTGATAGGTAGCACAAAAAAGGTACTAGATTACAAAGGAGCTTCATTTTTCTATCCTTCATTTTCCAGGTTTGTGCTAAAAGCACAACATCAACTTCGGTGCGAAGCGCATCATAACATTTAATCGATGCTAATAATGCCAAAGTTGTTTACTTCTTTCATAAGTTGACCCTTCAAGTTCCTCATGGCACATTACTCCAAAGGTCCAACCGGATAACGAAAGCTAGAATCTTCCTATGAGAACATCGAGTAAGCCCGGACAGAAAATTTTTCTTTCGCTTATCTTTGAAGCTTTACAAAACTTCCATCTTGGTATTTGGTTCTACTTCTCCCGTTTTCAATCTAGCTTTTGCTTGGTTTGTTTATTCGTTTATAATCATAATCTTATTTTAATTCATTATTTTCTTGCATCAAATAGAAACTAATCTAAATTGAATATTTCGCTAATAACTATCTATAACTACATATTTCGGTTAGGAACATTATTGTGTCTTATTGATAGTGAAAATTCGAAATAACTGTAAATGTTTTGATAAATTGCAAGGCCATGTGCTCTGTTCATGGCGCAGCCTAACACGTGGGCAATTAAGAAAGTGGCATTCATAGTTTCCATTCAATTCAATACAATTCAACTGAGTGAGATCCACTTACATCCGGGACCTCGCGAAGCCGTAAAAGCACGTCGATAGAACAAAGCTACACAAGGCAAGGACAGGGAGAGAACAAGGGAATCGAGGATCCCAATCGTCTCGCATTCACTGCCGCCATATCGATTCTTGATCGTAGTATTAACACCTTCGATGGTACGCCGATTGATGCTTTGGTTGAGAAAGAAATCAGGCCCTGACCATCACAGCAACTTGCCATTTAATTAGAGCACCGCGTGCCCGAGAGGAGGTTAGAAAATCCGAGAGGGTAAGAGTTTGATAAAGGAACTCCTAATCGGGGCTCTCCCCTTTAATGAGGAAGTTATTAGATCTATCCGTTCTTCGTTTCAGCTGTTTGTTTTGTGATTTTGTTTTTATAAGAGTCTTCCATAGATCAGATAAGTTGGTATTTAGATCATAAAATTATCCACTGTCAAGACACCGCAACGATACGTATACCCTGACGGAAATACGAGGGGGTCAGTACTATCTGCACCTGATTGCACACTGGGGTAAGACACACTTTCAAACAGTAAATGTAACTTACTTTTATGTTCTTACTAAGATCGAAGTGGCAGGTTCTGCATGACATGTCGTCCACTTATTGGAAGAGATTCGTAGAAACTTTTGGCGCTCAAAATTGATGGTCCTCGGTGTTTGGGAATTCTAAATAGTTTCTTTGTTCGGGAAATAATAGACGATTAGAAGGTATCTGCTGTGATAACGACAAAACGGAAATTGCCTGGATGAGCATTTGACACAAGGATGTGTTTTTTGGAAATTATTGTTACAAGAAGAGATAAATTTTTTTTAGATAAAGTCACATTTCAGAGACGATATGATCTTGATGGGTTTCACAAGGAATGCTTCCAAAGTTACCACTAGCCGAAAAAGCACTATCAAAGTAGTGTTAAACAAGTATTGTCGGCATGCAAGCTACCATTTTAATTTGATGGTGGGGGTTTTATTATAGGCTTCATCATTGGCAAGTTCTAGAGATGCATAGCAACAAGATCTTTTCTATTTTAGACACTGAAAGATCTGCAATTATTGTCAATTGATTGTTTCATTTATGGCATATGCAAACCTACAGAGCAGATACAGTTTCTTCAATAGGTTTCTACACACAAAACCTTCTCATTGTAAGTTTTTGTTGAAGGTCTAGGGAAATCCAAGGGAACCATTTTGATGAAAAGGCACACAGACCCACATTGCACACAAATCCAGCCAGTTTGCTCACACACACGTACCTTGAGATGTACCAAATCTCCTTAATCTACCATGCTCTGTAGATATGGCCCAATGAGATCACTAAAAGCAGAAATACAGATATCTTTATATTTGAGATAACCAAGACCAATATGAAAATCGAGCAAAACTCCATGAAGTGTGTTTCTACATAGAATGGTTAATGTTCTATTTGTCTGCCCCTTGTCAATTACTTAGGTTGTGTTCTTAATGTTCCCATTGGCTTTTTATGATTTGAAAGAACGCGTGATAATAGCAAAAACATTCTACATCATGGATGGTGATGTGAGTTTTCCAAGTGAATTTTACTTAAGTTTGGAAAATGTTGGCTCAGACTAGGGTGCATTAGGAGAAACAATGACATGTTTTTATCTGCAAAATAATTTCAGAAGCCAGAAAATGAGACGAGAAAAGGACTCCTGTCTATAAACAGTCTTTCATTTATTTGAGGTCTATTGATTTTTAACCTATGTGATAGATTCATTTATCAGAATAATTGAATTACTTTAAGAAATACCAGGCTGATATTTATTGCCTTTCTGATGATTGGATATCTGATTGTGAGGCAATGAAATGTCATCTGTCATGTAATCCATTGCTTATAAAACAGGGTTAATTGGCTTAGGTATGTATTGGTCTTATGTTGTAACTGTCCTGAAGAACTGTCTTTCAATAAGTAAGAAGTCATGCAAATGTGCAAATGAGCTTGACATAAAAAACCTGCAGGACTTGCACAGTTGCAAGCTTTTAATTTTTCAAGGCCTGCCACAAGATTTGGAAAAAAAGTGCTTAGTAATGTTATTATTTTGTTGATATAAATAGAAAAGAATGAAATATTTAATTAATTGGCAAATGCAGTCTCAACAACAGACCAGTAAATACACCAAGAAGTTCCTATAAGTAGAGAAGCTTCACTGCTAAAGCCACATTTTTCATTTGCAATCTTTTTAGTTCAAAACTCAATTCAATAATGTTTATGTTATACCAATAAACTAGTTTTCGTTTAAATAATCCTTTAAGAATAATCCTAATACCACGATGTTTATTGACCCACCCAGTCAATTTTCTAGCAGTATTTTGGAAATAATCCAATTTTTACATCCTGAGCCCTTTTATGATAGTAATAAACATCAAATTTTGAAAGAAACCCTCTTTAATGAAAACAAGTTAAATCAACTCAATGCAGAATTGTTTAAAATGCTGAATTTTTGTCTTGATGTTGTAAAATTTGGATGAAAAATCAAGTTGCTGTCTTGAAGGTTTTGCCGGTACACAGCAAAACCTAGGTAAAAATATTTCCTAGAGATGTTTGGTAAACTAATTCTTGTTTAGAAATATTTTGTTAATTTTTCTAAAACATAGTTTGCCGTAATGAAAATGCACAGCCATTTTGATATAGAGATGGTAATGAAAGCTGTAAGAATCTGAAGACACTGAAGTCTAGGGTTGCATAATTTGATTCATTGCATAATTTTAACCTCTTTCAGACCCTTTTTGATGAGGGGTCTTTGCAGCTTGCAGTTGCTTCAGGTTTCTTAGAATTTTCAAAAGTGACCAAGTGTCCATCTTGCTTCCTAAAACCAGCTTTAAGAATTGTTAAGAACACTTGCAGTGATGTTTCCTTCTTAAATGATGGCATGGTATTTGTTGTTGCGTTTCTCTGTCTCTTGTCTATCAGTTTTCAATCAGATTCCTAGTTCAACTGATGGCTCGATATCATCACAACAAGCGAAAACTTAGACTAACAGTGTTTTGGCATTTTTGGAACAATTCTAGCTGTAATCATGCTTGGCTGATTGTTTTTTAACCTGGTTCATACCAACACCAGTTTCATTTTTGCTTCTTTTTCCCCTCCAAAGCATTTTTAATCTTCCCTTCACAGTAAGACTGTCAATCAATATTTGGGCATTAAAGCTCGCTCTGATTCCAAAGGCGCTGACAAACTCGAATATCTAGCAATGCTTTGGCTGAAAAAATCACGTTGGTCCTAGAAGTTCGGGAAGTTCATTCGGAAGCAAATTAAGTTCTTTGGACTTCGCAAAGAAGTTACGACAGTGCTTCGATAGAACACCCTAACCCTAACTCTAACCCCAACTGTTCGATAGAAGCCCTGTCTTTGTAACTTCTTTGCAAAGCCCGAGGAACTCCCTTTGCTTCCGAGGGAACTCCTTTTGCTTCCGAGGGAACTCCTTTTGCCCCCAAGGGAACTCCCCTTTCTCGAAATTCATGTGATTTTCAGCCAAAGCACTACGGATAATGAAATTATTTTGATAAGAAACATTTCAAGTATCGTGTGCTTGTGAGACTTAACACAGACATGAGTTAAGGAAAGACTGATCCTTAAACGGACCAACTGTCCCGCAATCTTCTGCTTCCTCCGCGGTTCTTTTTGCAAATATTCTTTCTAAAAAATCATTTGCCAGATGCCCTGCCTATTTCACATTTGAAATACATCTTTTTTATTTTTTGATATTCCTAAATTCCCCTTTCTCATTACATTATCTATGGACCCCTTTTCCAAAAACAGGTACTGCGATTAATGTCAAATTAGCGCCTCTTTCTTGAATATAAATGAAGCAAGAAGTGTGAACGGTCAAGGTAAATGTAGAAAACGAAACTTCATGAGTAATTTAGTCCAAAAATACACGGTAAAATTCCTCACGAATTCGGAAATTCAATTTTTAGATGGAGGGACAAAATATCCGAATTCAAGCGAATTTGCCGACAGATGACAAATGTTACGACAAAACCACTGAGAACTGTGTTTTAACTGACAACCCGCCCCCCCCAAAAAAACCCTGCAATTATCGCCCCTGGTATCGACAGAGGGGTCGATTGAAGATTTGCGGTAAATTTGATATTTTGGATGTTAACTCCATCCAATCGTAACATATTGTAGCAAAGGTTTGAATAGTCTTTTGATAAAATATAAGTGCAGAATTTTGTTTGAGTTTGTTTTTACTTGAGATCCTCTTGATTTGTGCGATCTGATTGAGCTCATTTTGTTTAGAGTGGAACCCATTTTAGTTGGTTCGAATTAATTGATGGTGATGAGTGAGTAGTTATGTATCATTTTAGGTTGTTTGTGTTTTGAAAGAGATTTTTCTTATTGTTGATAACAGTGGTTCCATTGTGATTTGTTGCTATTGGTAACTGGACGTTGTAAGGAAGATTTGAAAAGGTTGCGTTGGCAACTAGCTATCGTGAATTTATGTAGATGGGAACGAGGCAGCTTTTTGAGCAGGTCTCCGAACAGGCTCGACCTTGCCTGAAACAGTTTTTATAGAAATGGTGGGATGATTTCGTCTTGACAGGCCACTCTCCAAAGTTGTTTTTCAGACAGTTAGGTTGCATTGTTAATGATTTATGCAATCAGCTATTCTGGTGCTCAAAACACCACATCTGCTCTTGAATCTCCATTGAAGGTTTTAATTGCTTCACAGTTCATCCTACATGTTTTTCTTTTCTCTTCATCAACTCAGTAACATTCAGGAACAGTAAATAAATTTGAATTCAGGAAACACCTGGCAGCCTTGATATTTATTCTAAGTCCTGTAATTTGTATTTTCAGGTTAGTGCCATGAGAATTTCCTCAAAGCAACGACAACAAAAAACGAAAAGCCATGGCCCTGCAGAACGCGCCACACGAAGCTCATCTACCCCGAGAAGTCTGCGACGATCTGATCTAAGTGTGAGGAGAACAGAAACGAAAAAATTAAAACGGGATATTGCCGATTTCAAAAGACAATCAAAGGGGCTCAAGAGAAACACTAAATTCTCCGTGGCCGGGCGACGTATGCGGGACGACGCGATTAGAAGTAAAGATACTATGCTGTCAGATGATATTGGCGGACAAGACTTGTCCTACAACGAAGATCGTTTGCCCGAGGACAGGATAAGCGAATCGGGAAAATTAAGGTATTCCGGGGAAAATGGATTTACGGAAAGGCTGCTGGACCAGAAAGAGGCCGAAGTCGCCTCATCGTGCGACGTAGGCGCGAAAAACCTGTCCTCACATAGGCATGAGGGAGACACGGGGAAAGCAAGCCGTGACGTCAGTTTATTGTCTGATTCGGAGGGGGAGTGCACTTTAGAAAATCAAGACTACTGTGGCTTTGAAAAACTTGCGGCTACTGTGGCTTTAGAAAACGATTTGGCAAAAGGCAAACGAAAGAGAAAACGAAAACGCTTTGTTCCAAAAAAGAAACCGAAATTGGCAATTGGTTTCCAAGGTCAATTATTGGAAAATGTAGTGCAGCACAATGCGGAAGGAGATTTGCAGAATTTAAGTATGCTTGGTAAGTATGCTAAATCGAAGCGAAATCGAGACCAAGGAGATCGAGCTGGTATGTCAATTGTTAAGGAGCTACAGACATCCACCGGGTTTGTGGATAAAGTGGATTTAGGCATACCACCCGAGGAAATGGTGCCGATGAAACGTACACCAAGGATGGCAAGTCTTAATGCTATTGCAAAAGTTAATGCTGTTCTTGAGTCGTACAGCCCGATGGCAGGTAAAACACTGAACCAAATTAGAGAAAAAGCCCAAACAAGGAAAGCGGATTACGGCACAAGGCCAAAAGAAGACAAAAGGCGAAAGAGAAGCACTTCTAGTGTGACCCAAACTGATGACATTCTGTTCTTCTCCTCAATGAAAGGAGATAATAATGAATGGATGTTGTCCGGTCCTAGTGACGTATTCAAACAATCTGCAGTATTTTACGATAATCAGCCTATTAGTGACAGTAGAGTTTCGTCAACAAGTAATTGGACTTCTGAAGACGAGAGCACAATGACCAAGGACAAAGCAGTGCAAACTATGGTCAATCACAAAGCCGTCCAAACAGATATTTTGTTACTTGAAGATGTTACGATTGCTAATAGTCCTTCGAGTTGCACTTGTGGTTACTTGGAAAATATTTCTTTCAGGGAAAACGGGGTTTCAAACCAGGGCACAATTATGCAAGAAGGCTGGAAAGGTTCGGATACCCCAGTGACTGTCTATCGTACTCCACCAACTATCTCAACAAATACTTTGAATGTTCCTCTTTGCAGCTCCATAAGTACAAAAACAACAACACACACTATTGCAATCCCATTTACAAAAACGCATTTACTGGCACACACAGACATGTGTGAATTTCAGGCTTTTGCAAACCAGCCCATAAACCCTCCTAGTAGCAAAAGAATGGCTAGTCTGAACGCTATTGCGATGATGAATGCCATGAAAGTTCTAGACAGACCTTTGTTTAATTATTCTGCTGGCCAGGCCTCAAGGACGCATGACATAGCAAAGTTTGAAAAACACAATTCCAGCGGTATAAGAGTTCCAAAGATTAGTTTCCAGGCCACCTCCACGTCTCGTTTCAGTGTCGGCAGCAAGGGTAAAGTTATGAACCCTATTAAAGCTGCTCAAATGAAAAGCTTAACAAATCAACTTGAAAATATTATTGAAGGAAAGAGGCAAGCCATGCGGCAAGGCAACAAGGTACCTACTCGTTTTTCCTATTTACAGATAAAAGTAATTGGCATTGATTTATATAGATATGCAGGTAATTTTATATGATTATATTATCGTGAATTATTCTAAATAAAATCTCTGACCTTGATCTGAGTAATATTTAGATTCATTTAAAGGCTATTTTTGTGATTAGCCCGTTGGCAGAGATCCGGTCCGAAAAATCCCCTTCAAAAATCTTTTAAGGTTTAAGCGGAAAACATTATTATGAAAGCAGAAAAGTCGCAGCTATTCAGCCATCAAATTTTCCAGCTGCTCAGTTGGTCTTAAAGATATAAAACCTTATTATTCCATATGATTTTGATAATCTTTTTGTGAGGCGTGGCGTGGGCGAAGTGCATTTGCAAGTCCAGCCCTCTCTGTTAGAAGCGGTTGTTTACGCCCAACACATGAGATTGCAAGGCTTTTCATTCAGTTGCGATTTTCAACTGCATTTCTTATCAAGCAATTTTAGCTCATCCAAAAAAATTTAAAAGTCTGATCAAAAATCAAGATTGTATCAACCAATTCAGTTCTTGTAGCCTTGCTTGAAAATGTATGTCATTCAAATTTATGGATATATTTTTCTGTTTTATTAATTTTTATTATTGTCTTGAAAGGTTTTCTAACCTTTGTTTAAAGATTACTCCGTTAGTAAGAAGCGCACTTTTTACCCTTATAAATTACTTAAAAATGGCACTTTAAGATTGAAACAAAATATTACAGTGGGTGGTAATAATTCTCTGTCGCCTCTGTAGCTGATTTTGAAATAAAGTTTTTTAGTACTTTTATAGATTAAATCCACTGCATGTTGTAATAATCTGTTCTGTTGTTTTTTGTCAACGTTATAAATAAGCAAACGAGAAAGTAACGTACAATTTAACAGAATACAAATAATATTTTGTATCTCTGCTTTGTTGCATAATGCAACCCCTTGGCATTACTTTTCTATTCTAGTCGCTTTTTTTAGAACTAACTGATATATGTACAATAATCGAATGATTTGTTGCATTTATCACTATTCAATTTTTGAAACTCTTGGGCGAATTGCAATCCTAATTATTGTTTCCTAATCACGTAATGATTCACGTAATCAGATTCTTTTCTGAGGTTAATCAAATTCAATGTGATTCTCAACTCTTCGTCTCTACTTTATGAATTATTTTGGGTCTCAAAATATTTTGTTGTTTTTAGATAATTAATGGTTGGGTGTTCGAAGGTGAGCCCGTGGAAAAGCCTGTTGCGTTTGTGAGTATCCATTATGTTAGTTTCAATTGTAGTTAAACCTTCTGCCAAGGAATTTTAGTTAGGCCAGTTTTCTGTAGCACGGTTTCTCTCATTTTACATTGTTTAAGAAGAATGGCTTGAAATTTAAGTTAACATAACCGAAAACTGGGTCAACAACATTTTACTTATGTCGAAACTTAGATGTTTTTCTTTTCATGGGTTATCCCTCTTTTTGGCCTAGGCCACTTGTCAATACACATCGTCAAAAATCAACTTCCGTCAATGCCAACTTCCGTAATCACCTTCCAGTTTTCTGGTTTAAGTTAAACGAATCTGGAAATTTGCTTTTGTAAAAGCTGTTTTTTGAATGAGTTGTCAAAGGAGGCAAAATGCATTTCTTGATCCTTTTCCATTAATATCCTAAGACGAACTACAAAGATGTTTAACAGAGTTCGGTGATTCCTATTTCATATTCCTAGTTTCAATGGCATTTACCATGTTAACAAATGAGTTCCGTTTTCAACCGTTTCAAACTGCAAAAAACTTGCATGATTTAAGAACGGAATCATGTATTTGCGCTTGTCCAACGAAGCCAAAGTAATACGGAACCGTGCCCAATTTGGAACGCCCAACTAGTATGGAACCATGATTTCACGTGAAAACGCATTGTCGCGTGTTCAAGCACGGAACCATTCTCTTTATCCTACTGCAAACGCTGTCCTCGTGTGAAACTTGAAAAAGAAACTTTTTCTGCTGGTTAGAGAGTTATAGATCTGCAGGTTGGAGAGTTAAACTCACAGCAATTTCTGCTTCACTACAGAACAACAAATATATTTGCATCTAATAAATACACCAGCTGCTTTTTAATGTAATGCTAATTAATAACCAATAGCCCGACACCATCATCATTTTAATGACAATATGATGCATACATCACTGAAGGTGTTTTCCCCAGATTACTAAAAAAAATTTCTTTGATTTTCTTCAGGAGGATCGCATTGTTATTCGGAGGTACTATCCTTGTATGCGACGCAATGAAGAGGTTATAAACGTGCGCGATGCAGTTCTTCTGAAATCAGGGCCAAGGAAAAAGGACCTGCCATTTGTTGCAAGGGTTGCTGCTATATGGGAACAAGATGAAGGTTTGTGCGTTTGTCCTAGACTCCCGAAAATCATCTTAGGTCTCTACTGTATGCACGCAGTGACTACACATCATCGTATGAATAACACTCAATCTAAACAAACTACCGTCCATGTTCATTTTGAAAGGCTCTGAGCACTTAAATTCTTCAAAATTAATTCTAAATAGTCTAAACTATGACCTAAGAATGGCAACCCTCTTGAGATACCAACGACCAGAACTACCAATTATGGGTTCAAATTGCTAAGCGTGCAGGAGGCTCTGAATTTGAAATTCCGTTGCTTCTAAAATAAAACACCCAAGACCTCAAAGGCTTCAAAAATTTGAATATAGTTCAAATGAACAATACGACATTTCTTGCAAGTATATCTTGTCTGCTCATTCTGCAGCAACTGACATTCTTATGCAGTCTCTAATGTGTTTTAATGTTGGTCTTAGTTAGTGTGATCACGATTGTCAGAACAGTAATCAAATAATAATACTTACTGTTTTGTACAATGTTTTGTAAAGTGGACTTTTCCCTCAATATCGATTATAGAAATACCTCTAACTAAATACATATTTTTGTGATGTTTTGGCTGACGATTCATCTGGGGGTAGCAATGTCCTGCTAACACCTTCAAAGGTCAGATTCTCCTGCGCGATTTCAGCCAAGTCTGTCAGCTCAGTGCTTTCTGAAACCGCGACCATCATCAATATTATTATATTCTAGCTGACGTTGGACTTGCTACAAGTCTCTCTTTTTAAAGAAAGGGAAAAAAGAGAAAATGGGAGGTGGGAGGGAACGAGAGTCTCTCCTTCCCTTCCATTTTTCCCTTTTCCCTTTCTTTAAAGAGAGAGACTTGTAGCAAGTCCAAGCTGACGTGTTCTTTCATACCATGTTATGCAAGCTTAATGTCCTTCTGCATTCAACGTTGCTGAACATCATGCATCGTTTTCTCAATCAACCACGATACCAATCATAAGTGATGACATTATTTGATAAGGACATTGAATTAGCCTGCAATTTTCAGGGCCTAGTTACTGGAGGACTTTAATTTCAAGATGATAGTTTGATGATTTCAAACCATTTATTTTGCTCCTCAATTTGTTGCAATTTGCTTGAGATTTCGAAATTAATAGATTTTTTCAACTGTTTTTTCGACTTTCTCGGCCTGTTCTTTTTAAGCAGTTGTTTTTTTGTAGCTTCAGTCATATCACAAAATCTGTTTTTCATCTCAGCAGAATATTCGTTTCTTTAGGTGACTTAGCTGGTGATATGATGATATCTGTTTTTTGGTACTATCGCCCAGAACAAACTGAAGTCGGCAAGTTACAAGGTTATCATGGAGAGGTATTTAGCTCTTCGCTGTATTAATTATTTTATTTTTTGGTAATAAAGTCACAGCTTATCAATATTTTGCAAATTCGTAAATCAAATGGCATGCAACGAGTTCCAAAACAATCTACTTCTTCTAACCTGTTGTCTGCTAGAAGAGCCAAGAACTATTTGCTGTGCTGTGTAACGAAACATTATATCCATATCATGTCATTTATCTCTAACCGAATGTAAGGCAAATTAATGCAAACACCATTCTGGAGGAAACTCAGTACAATTTTATTGTGAATCTTCAACGAATTATTAAGGTTAAAATGGAATCAGTTAATCACTACATCATCATTACCATAGTTGTTTAAAGAATACTTAAATCAGGCTACGCTATTTAAGTCGACGTGTTCTAAAATTGGAGTTATTCCCCTCCTTCTATCGTTTAGCTTCACGCTCGACTGACACCTTTTCGTTTTACTCTATGTCAGAGTGATTAACCAGGCTCTTATCCATTTATGAAATCCAAACTCAGCAAGATCTGGAAGAAAGGCTTAATTGTTTGGTCCAAAGTTAAAGTGGACATTGGTAAAAGAGGCAATCTGTACAGTGTTAAAGTTTGGACACTTTTGAAATTTTCACGACGAGCTTTACTTATCCCAATTTTGAATATACGGATTTTTGGTGTTGTAGACTTCTTCTAGAAGGACTTCATTGTTTTTTATTGTTTTAAGGTAAACTTCCACCCACTTTTTTGAGTACGACTAAGTATTGGTACTTGATTTTATCTGTTTGATGTGCGAAGAAAAAGCTTTCTCTGCGCAGGAAAATTAATTCTTCCCGTAGCTTTACCTATGACGTAGTATAGCTATTTTCCTAAAGTCGTGTCAGCCCCCGTAATTAGCACGAAGCTCCATTATATTTCTCTCTGTTATAACTGTAGAGTCTTGCATTGTTTAATTGTTTTGTTTTTATTCATTCTTATCAGTTGGAAGTCCTTGCATCTCGCCATCGTGATGATAATAGTGCTGCTTGTGTTGTTGACAAATGCTATGTACTCAGCTACCCTCAGTACTGCAGGTAGGCCTATTTTGTTTTCGTCTCTCACCTCGTCACTTTTGTGTAACCTATTACCTATGGGACTAGAATTCCCATTCAGGGGTTCACTTCATTAAGCTGCCATACAACTTGGAAATTATTTTGCTCCTAAACGAATCTTGTTGAGAATGCACGCTTTGCTATGATTGGAGGAGCAACCCCAATGAGCATTTTATGCTGGCCTTTTAATGTTCATTTTGACAGACGATGGTTACGATATTTCAATAATTGCTACAGTTAAACGCAGTTGGTTTCATTCACCTGATAGTCTTTGTCAAACCCATCACGTTATTGATAGAGAACTCATTTCTCTGCTGTTGTTAATTTGAAGAATATTTTGCATGAAATCAGATTGTTGTGATTTTTTTTACTTTCATGCCAACTTTTTCCACAGATTTCGAGCCAAGAATAAGCTATACAGGGAATCAAGAAGTGCACCCTTATCTCCGGTGCCTCCTACCGAGTCAACTCGTCCTGGAATTACACCCCTTGCAAATACAGACCCAAACTTAGTTTTCTTTTGCCGTCACGCGTACGACTCTCGAACTGGAAAGATTCTCAAGAATCCATTCTATTGAGGACGCACATCACTTCTTCCAACGTGTATGTCGTATTTCTGAAATCGACATCGCAATCCTCCTTCTGCTGGCCATGGAGCGAGTTGCTATTGCCAAAAAATTTTATTAAGGCATTCGAGTTGTCTGTATTCTGATGCCTGTAGTATGATCATGCTTGCGTCAACTGCTATTCAAATACGAGTAATCATTGCATTTACGTTAGCCACCAAAACACCATAGTGGTTTTTTGAAATGATTGCTTCAGCGGGTTTGATGTCATACAATAATTTATAGTAACATGATAACAAAAAACGTAAGCGCAATGAATTCAAGTATAATCTCTCAGGAGAATAATATCAACTGCAGATTAAAAGGAGCATTCCCCCCTGCATTAAATCCGGCAGGTTTGATGGTGTCCTGGTCCAAAGGGCCAATCATTAGAAGGTATGTGAAGGCTTTGGGGGTAACGAATTGCCTTTTCCGTCTCCAAATTCCTATGAACCTGTGTCCTGTTTTCAAATAAGGGTAAATAATCAACTTTGTAGCAAATGTTCCACTCATTCCCACCATTAAGCATTCGCCACGAGTTTCCAATCTCAAATAACGCTGCTTCATTATAATTTATCATTTTTGACGTACTTAACGATTTAGATTTGAATCATCAGTGAACCAATCCTTAACTTGATAAGAAATTTTAGTTATCTTATTTCTCTCTGTAATTGATTAAATTATCGTCTAGGTAAGATTTCCTATTTGTAGACTCGTGTATGCTTTCATATAGGTTGGGTTTCATGTGTAGTGGGTATCTGTGATTAGCTTCATGTGTAGTGGGAAATGCTGTTATGCGCATAATTGTAATGTGTATCCATTATAGGATTATAAAGATTCTCTGTAGAGTAGATGGGTAGTATTTACATTAGTCTATTTGCATTACTAGCAAAATGATAGTGTAGAGCAGAATAGGTGTGAATATTTGTAGGCGAGTAAAATTGTCACTAGGGTTTCTTTAAGGTGATTTAAAGACGTTGTCACTTTTTCTGCGTCATTAAAAATACCCAGCTTCCGCTAAGAATACTTTGTGTCTGTGTCACTTGGTTCTTTTTAACTGTCACTTACCTCGGCTGGTGCTGTGTGTGGCCCATAGTAAAAACTTTAGGCAACTGTAGAACCCGTAAGTTCTCAATAAACATGGATTTTGTCAATCTATTGGAATTTCGATTGCCAGTATCACGAGCAATGGAAAATGTTTACAAATTGAGAGCAATGGAAAAATTTATCAGTGAAATGTCGGTGAAATCATTTATTGACATGTTATATTTTGCGTTGATTAATGTTTCAAAGTAAAACATTCTGCCTCAGATTTTCTTGGGGACCCCTAATAGACAAAATATTGAGGGCCCTTATTTGTAAGCCCATGAAGGTTACAGCAATCGTGGTTATTTTTATCAAATACCGTATTTCCTCTTAAAAGCTATTATGGCAATTTTGGTGGAATATTTTAGCTCGATATACCTAAAGCGAGGAGACCATTACCAAAAGAATACAGTTTTACTTTCAATCGACAACAACAACAACACTTTCGTTTCTCGCAATCACTCAGCATCATGGGAAGGAGCATTCTCTTGAACGTTATGGAAGCATGCTAACAAGGCCTAACGTAGGGCTCACGGTAAAAACAAACGTCTAGGACAAAGAAGAACGCAAAACCATGGGTGAAGGTGGAAATAATGACAGTAGTACTCATGCAAACCAGCTTGAAAATAAAATCATTCGGCAGGTCGAGGTAATCTCTATAATCTTTTCGGATATGATCGGGAATTTGATTGACTTTTCGCGTCCATGTGCATGTGCGTCCTAGTTGTTGCTGCATTGCTATTTACTCACGTTTTTAAGAAATCTATCGCTTTTCAGCTAAATGATCTTTGGTAACATCAATATTTTCAAAAGCTGGGTAAAACAGTTAAAAATTCTGTTCTGAGCCCAAAACTTTTATCTGAAAATGAAGGCCTGATGTAAATCCAATGATACTTGCAAACAGCTTTTTTCTCTTTACACTTTTAAAAATACCTCGGTTCCCCAAATACATAAGTTCTATAAAATTATGGCAAATGTATTATGCACTCTAATTTTGTGCATAATGTACTAGATTTTTTTTTAAAAAATTGAATCGCTTTGAATGAAATGGAAATTATAATCTTGAATTTAAATACGTCACTAGGACATATGACTCGATAGCTCCTCGCGAGTTTTTCTCATGTGTCCTTCAGCATAACAAAACCAATTTATCTAATGTACCTAATTAACCAGATTTTTGAAACTGCTAACTTTTGTATTCTAACTTTTAATTCTTGGTATATTGTAATTAACATTTGTTTTTGCTGATAAAGATTTTGATAAAGATAAAGAAAGATAAAGATTTTAGCTAGCAGAAAAGAAGCTGATATCAGCCAAACTATCAAAATTTTACAACAAATATATTGTACTAACCCTATATAAACACATCTTCTGTGATCAACACCAGTGTGGAATCCATGTAGCTTACACCAGAGATATTCTGCATGACTAACAATTTCACATTGTCTTTCTATTGTCTATTGGTGTATATCGAGCGTGAGCTTCACATTGATTCCACCCTGGGATCAACAGGTTATATGTTATTTGATACAGCAGTTTTGAGGACAATTATGCTATCAACTCATTGACTTATGTTGTAGTGAAATTGACTGTTGCCATTTAGGTCAACTTCCCCTTACTACCTTTCTCTTTCACTGATCCCTGTTACATCTCTGTATGTCATGGATGCCATAACTCATCACACTTACCACCAGACTTGGTCATTTATGGCAATCTCAGGCAATCCCCCCATATGCCTTCATTCTCCCATAAATTCAGGAGAAAGAGCACCTGTCCTTCATGAGCTGTCAATAAATTGGCTCTTGCTTTTCTTCTTTCAGTTCAATCTAGAGTTGCCCCTGAAGAGTTTTCATTCCAAGATTAAATCCATCAAATATCAAACACCAGACCATAGATAATTATTTCTAGCATATAGGGAATCATCTCTATTTTTGTTTACATCTTGCATACTCCATTCAGTCTTTCAAGAATATCATCATCTGTTACCATCTTCTATCAGAAGGTTGGCTACCATGACCCTCCAACTGTCTCAAAATCTGGGTTTTGGTTTGTTGTCATGGTCATAGATAAAACTAAGGGGCTAATAGTAGGGATGGGCCCCCAGAACCACCTCTACAGTGTTTTTAAAGGGACACCATCCCTCTTTCCAGGAGTTCTTCCGCCCAAAGCTGTTGACCCCTGGAGTCCTAGCTCATTCGCCCTTCCTGCCGGTCTCCTGCCGAGTTAGCCGTTGTCCATCAAGAATAAGCAATGTATTTAACAGAGACAGAATAACATTTTGAAATCCTGTTTTATGTACTCTGACTCCGGTTAGATTAGACTTACTGATTTGGAAGCAACATTACTGATTTGGAAGCAACAAGCAAGCCAATGGATGAATATTTAGTGAATGTTCCTAAAATGTTGCAATAGTCTCTCAAATGATAATATTTTTATTAGGTAATAGCTAAGTTATGCATGATAAGGCAGAGAGAATTTGAACCATTCTGTAATTCAATAAGTGTTTGGTAATGCAAATTTGAAGATGACGCAAAATAGCAGAAACATATCATATATACTAAAGTACTTGTTGTCAAACACTCTTGAAAGTGGAAATGTTAGATAATGACTAAAACTAGTTGAGAGGTTAGCGGCCACTGATTAGTAAACAAATAAAAGAACCAATCAATAAAGTAATCCTCTCTCATTACTTTCAAAACCAGCCTGGATATAAATCTTCTCCTTTCTTTCGAACATTGTCAATAATTTATATTTTGAAGAGTGTCAAATGAGTACTCCAGTATGTTATGTTTTGACTGTTTTCTGCCATCTTCTCTTTTGTAGTTATAGACTTACTGAACCTTAATATGGCTTTTTCAATTAGGATGAGAATCTCGAGATAATCAAGTATATATATATTATTGTTTTGCAGTACTACTTTGGTGACAAAAATCTTCCAAGAGATAAATTCCTTCAAGACAAGATTAATCAAGAAAATGGATGTATCCTTTTCCTGCAGTTTTGTCTTTGTTTCATTAAAAATAACCTTTTTATGAGAATTCATGTTAGCAATTTTATCCAGAACCTTCAGGCATTTATAAAAGCAAAATGTACATAAATTATTTTGAGTATTTTTTAAAAGAGTTTCCTTAATTGAATGAAAGGGGTTTCACTGGAATGCCTCATTACATTTAACCGGTTGAAGGTAAGAATATTATATATTTGATGTAAAGATAACTTTGTACTTATTACTTTCTTTAAATCCCAGTTATACTTTTAAGATTAAATTCTTCATTAACTTTTTTGGAATGTTTTCACATCTTCCTCAGGCCTCTCCGTGAGCATTTTAGCAGGCGCATGCTCCAACGCACTACTCGCCTTGCTAAGGCGCGCGTTTTACCAAAAAATACATTTACGTTAAAGTAGGCAAAAACGGCATGTTTTCGCATGTAAATACTTCGTATCTAGAAATATCTAAACAAACTACTTAATAGAGCACGAAAAACAAAAAAAACACATTATTGTTGCAGTTTGTCAATGTCCAGCTCAAATTCCGATGAAGAATCGGAGTCAGAAGAAGTGGAAGAATCAAATCGTTCCATTGACGTACGATTCAATTGCTTTCCTGGCACTTCCTTTACAAAGAGGATTTGATAAAATAACGCTTTTGTGTTTTGAGCAAACTTTACACCAAATTGAAACCATTATTGTCTTCCCATTCCATTTTTCGGTCTTTGATCCGATAACTTCGTCCTTGCGATACTTGCGAAAAGTAGATAGCTTTATGGCTTGACCCTTTGAATTACTGGCCATTTAAAAACTTCTGTCATGAAAAAGGAGCCAAAAGAAGCAGAAGTCTGTCTCCATGCACATGTATGAAAGAATGAATGATTTAAGTTGCGTCAATGTGTTGAAATCCAATTATAACAATCAGGAATCACAATGACAGTTTATTGGTTATTGACTGGAAATATATTCAAGATGGGTTTGCTTTAACTTGGCAATAACAATTTCCTCAAAAGAGTCTCTTTGTATAATAACTATTCAAACCAAAACACAAGGAGCGCCATTGAAGGGTTCTTATAAACCAGGCGCGTGATTTATTGCACGTCTCGGCAATGACACAAGCATGCCAAGGTGCGCCTTAAACGGAGAGGCTGCATTCTTTACATTGTGCTTAGTTCTTGAAAGTCTCCAATGTCTGATTTACGTCCTTGTTATAAGTGGATATGTTTTCTTAAAATTAATGTCTAACAATTCAAATCCTTCCATTTAATTTTCAGATATTGTCAACAGATTTTGATGTGATCTTGGGAGCTCTTGAGAAGTCAAAAACTGGTTTATTGGAGGTCAGATCTAGCTTATATATGCCCTACCTGATATGAATGCTGTATCTAACTAAGTCAATAATTAATTGAAGCTAACAGTAATTCATGACATCAGTAATGGCCTTATAAGAAATTTATCTGCTTTTGCATATATTTTACAAGAGAAATGTCATCAGTTCCGTTTTAAAAAGGTCTACTTTTTTGTACTCTTTTTAGTTATTAATATCAGAAACAGTATTTTAATATTGCACAAAGTAGCTTGATATTGAGAATAAACTCTGATGTATCATGACCATTATTCATATAATGAGAATGCACTCTAATATTAATGTATCATAATTAGCTGGATAAAGACAACAAGAAAATAAGAAGAAACCCACAGAAAGAGGTTCCATCAACACTTGATCCCATTATGATGAAAGCCTCAAAGCAAAAAACATTATATGTGGTAAGATAGATTTTCCTGATTCCCACCTTATCAATGAGCAAACATGTGTTTTCTTTATTTATTTGCAATATGTATCTAAGGTAAATTAATGATAAATAAGTAGCATATGATAAATAGACATGAAGATGGAAGTTTATATTGAAGTTCTCAACACACATATGCTACAATCCCAGACAAAATTGGTTGAGACTTTTCAAAAAAATGTTATATTTTCACTTTCCTTTAAAAATAACTTTCTCCCCTCCCCCAATTCAATGTTGAATGCATGATTTTTAAGGAGAAATGATAGAACTACAAGGGGCAAGGTAAGGTAGAAAATTACAAAAATTGCATTTTGTCTTAACATTTTTGTTGGGTATTGTACCTATTGATTTTGTTATTGTCCTTATTCTTTTATGTGTCATGAGTTGAGTCCTCATCTTAGTAAAAAAAATTTGAATTCCAGAGTTGATTTGTTTATGACTTGTTTCAATCTGGATAGCTTTTTATCTATGTAAATGTGTGTTTTCAGAAAGGATTTCCTACTGACTACACCCTTGACCAAGTAGAGGAGTTCTTTGAAGGAAAAGGGGAGGTAAGTTTTTGTAAACCAGTATTTGTTTCTTAGGAAATATCTGAGCTCTAAATGAAATTATATTTTTCATTCGCAAGTATCATTTTCCTTTTTGAGTTGTTCTTTATTCCTTGATTGTAGGTATTCTGGAAATCATCGCAGCCAATAGTTCTTTATTATTTATCGGAAATAATAAAGAACTATTGGCTGCAAGTGATTAATATTTTGCCATTTCTGGTCTTCAAATGGCAGTCATGTAAGCCACTAAATGTCTAGGTTGGTATGTTCCAAAGTTTTTCTTCTGTTTTAGACCATCTTCATCAAAATGAGAAGAGATGGTGAGAATTTCAAAGGCTCCGTATTTGTTGAGTTTGCTACCACAGAAATGGCAAAAAAATTCTTAGATATGGAAGACCTAAAAATTGGAGATACAGTTCTATTGAAGATGACAAGGTGAGCAGAAATCAAAATCATTGGGCAGGCAATGTCGTCATTTCTTTTAAATGTTTTAGAATCTGTTTACATCAAAACAAATGATCCAAACTTGCGTAATCAGAAAGAGTTCGTTTTCTCTCTTTGACTCTTCAACTATGTGAGAGTTTAGCAGTCAGTGACTGGTAAAAACAAAAAAGCCAATCAAAGGCGTCTTTCTACTTTTCACGTTGTTTTCGATCCACACTTGGGTATAAATTTTCTGCTTACTTTCGGTCACGTTTATACTCTGAAGAGTGTTGGATGAAAAGTAACTACAGTATGCTATGTTTCTGCTATTCCGTGACATCTCCAGATTTTGCCGTACCAAAAATTATTTGATTAAATCTTTCTGTTTATAAATTTTTTTCCTGAAATGATATTTGAATATTTTCTGAAAAGATTTTTTAATCAGATTTTTATCAACATTGAAAGAAGAATCTAAATTCTTTAGAAAAGATGCCGAAGACAGAACTGCCATCAATGGCATATTGAAATTACCTTAAAAAATATCCATCACAGAAGAATGTATTTTTTTTAAAGGAAAGTGTGAAAGTCTACCTTAACTTATCTTGTAGAAAACAAACAGATTCATTTAGGTGGAGTCTTTTGAAGTATGGCCGCAAATTTTAAGCAACATTTTTTAGAAAATTTCTGAGGCCTTATTAGTCTGGTGCCATGGGTCACCAGGTGTCGTTCATACGAGAAATGCCGGAGCCTTTAAAGAGGTTTGTGGAGGAGCTGTGAAACTAGGCCTTTTCCAAGAAGGATGAAAATAAACTAGCATGAGATCCCCTTAGTTTTACCAGATTGTCTAATTGTCGGAGGCAGCTGTGTTCTCTACATCTCTCACACTTTCATAGATCTTCTTTACTTTTTGCCAACCTGGCTGAGTCGAAATCGATTTTTTAACTCCCTCATACTGGCCTCTTGACTGTCTTTCAAAGTAACTTCTAGACACCATGACACAACATAAACTCCAGCTAATAGAAATTGCCAGATACCCAAGGACCACGTATTCATCGGAAGAATGTGTAAATACCTCACCGAGAATATTGTTGCTTTTTTGTGTAGCGCTGCCCGAATGGAGCTTTAAATGCGATAAATTTTGGTTGATAAGAGGGTCGCAGTCCTCCCAGCCCCTTTGTCCATAGGCCTATGCTTGATTACACATTTTCTTCTTTCAGGGATGACTATTATAAGAAAAAAGACGAAGAGAAAAAGAGTGAAAAGAAAAGCAAATCAAATACTGAGTATGAAGTTTTTTTACTTAATTTATTATACGTAGTAATAATGTTGTTATTCCGTACCAAATAAGGATATGCATTTAACCCAAAGTCTCGGAATTTGCTCATTTATAGTGGCAAAGTGTATAGTCATAAGATTAACATACATGCAAAATTTCATTTCAAAATCTGAATTTGATTTTTTAACTCTGTGATTATGTATCGCTTAATAAATGTATCGTTGTTATGCTATGCAGACACGGTGGTGTTTTGGAGGAAGCAAAATTGCTCAGATGTCGAAAAAATCAAACCAACTTGATTTTATTTTTTTCAGCATGCAAGTTAAGATCCTCCGCGTGTGTGTCATTTCTTCGCTATATTCCCATTCCGAAACCGTGTTCGAATCTTTCATGTAATCCCCGGCATTTCCTTTTGCTTGTTCTTGTTTAAAGTATGCATTCTTTGAAATTTCAATGGATGGAGCGGATACTGTCGGGAGAGTCCCTTTGATCTTGCCCAATTCATGCTATTCGTCACAACTATTTTTGTATGGGGAATGCCAGTGTTTTGATGAAACTATCCCGGGAGCATTTTAAGCTGTTTATGGTTTAAGGTTATATAATTCTGCTTAGCAGTGCTTGAAGTCCATTTCCAATGCAGTATGTTGTTGCGGCCAGTTTTTGCTGTGATTTCTATTTCAAAAAATCTGTTTATTTTCTTTCAGTGGCCAAAAAGAAGAAGAGGTACGTGTTTTTTGTCTGATTAATATAAATCTTTTCATGCTATGACTTTTGGTATGAGATGGCTAACTGCGTATAAATGATGTAAAAAAGGTAAATCAACAAAGAAGGGATTACCAAGATAGCTTTATGGTGTCTCATTTACTCAGAAAAATTCGAGTTTAAGTCACTCGATTTGTTGTTGACATTACAATTGCTTGCTCTTTTTAGCGCCGGGATTCATGTCCTGTCCAGAAAGCTATCAGACAATATTTTCACGATTTTTTGCAGGTAGAAGATCCATTTGTTAAAGGGTGTGTGATTTATTTTAATGGTGCAGGGGAAGGCACATCTCGTGAAGACTTGAAGGTAATTATCCACAGATTTCCTCACGATATTTTGACGAGTAAGACATATCCTGCCTACGGGATATCTATAAAAATATTCAGTAAGTTTACATAAAGATAGAGAAATTTTCTTTTGGCCTTTTTATTGTAGGGGAACTTTACTCTAAATTTCTGTAAAAGAATCCAGAAAATAAGCAAAAAGGATCTGCAAAAAAGCAGTAGTAAATGGCTGCTCAATTTTAAAACTTTATAAATGAGTCAAATTGACACTGACATTATATGGAGTTACCGTTAATAAGATTTACATCAGCGTAATTTCATTTTTCACATTGCCCATTAAGGAGTGAACGCCTTAAATGTTTCACATTTTATGCTTTCTCGGCATCCAGGATCCCGTTGAAACTAATGCCCCATTTTACTGTTTATTTTACGTCTGATTTTTCTATCAAGAGAGTACTTAAGATAAAAAAAAGTTGATGTATAAGTGGAAAAATACACCACAAACTGCTTGTATTGTATATGAATCTTGAAATAGCTTGGTTCATGCTTTTCTTATCTTCAGACAAAGAACCATTGCAAACAGATTAAAACTCGAAAAACTGTTAGCTGGATTTAAAGCCGTCAAGGCGATAAACATAATTTTTGCCTTCAGAGTAGCAGCAACATGATTTTATTTCTCCAAAACTGTTAAATCTTTAAGTAGTTTCCTTAAAGTGGTTTTTCACAAAACATAGACAAAACAATGAGCATTGAAGATATCAGAACTTGTATTGCTTTTCATGGGAAATTTCCAGCTATTAATTGTTCCTATTGTTCGATTTAATAGTAGTGTTTTTTAATGATCCTATGCAAACGAGGTCTTTACATTGATGTTTACCTTTGTTTAAATTTTAAAAAGTATTTTATAACGAATAGGAATGGCTTTTGGAACCTTTTTGATTTATTTTCTGCTATCCGCCGTAGAAAAGCTTATTTGACAACGATTCTATTAATCAAATAACGGCTTTTGTGCTTATTTTATAATGAAAAAGTTGTTTTTAAGATTCTGTCAAATTTATTACATGTGGCTTAGAATCCCATCATTTTTTGACATTTGCTTTTTGAGATTGTTTTTACAACAGCGATGTTTGTTTTGTCTATTTGATCTTCTTCATTTTTTTGCTTTTTCTTATTATCCTAAGCTAAGAGCAATTGTCTTCTCGCTAGAGAAAAGAAGTATAAAGCTGTAGGCTTACTTATTTTCTTAAAACTCCTAAAGTCCTGTAGCAAATACGTGAATTATGACCACTGCAACCAATGGTTTACTTTTCCTTTATTCACTTACCAAAGGCTGCCGGACCCATTCATTGCAGAATATCTTTGAAGAAGTTTTATATCTAAAAGATTCTAATATGCTTTTTTGTTTCCCTTTTCAAGGCTCTATTTGGAGAGCATCACGAAATATCTTGGGTGGATTTCAACAGAAACGATACCGAGGTTTGTCAGCTTATTCTCAGCATTATCATGAACCTCGAGTCTTTCGCGAAATTCCATTTACATATTTCGGGAAACTCATCATCATCATCATCATCATCATCATCATCATCATCTAGACCAATCAGCGGGTTTGTTTACAAAATGTCATTAGCCAATCACCTGCCTCAATTTCGAGTCGAATGACATTTTGTAAACAAACCCGCTGATTGGTCTAGAACAATGTGCTCTTGTTCATCATCATCACATAATTTATTGTCGCCATTCTTATTGGTTGTAATCAGCATTGATCGTCCTACTCCTTGATCATCATCAGTATCATCCAATCATATAATGATCATAACAAGCATTTCCCTTGGTCATAATCATCATAATTATCAACAGTCATTATCATCCTAGATCTCCATTACCATTTCGTCACTCAGTCTCGTACATTTAAATAATGCTGCTGTTTTACTGTATTTAAATAATGCTGCTGATAATGCTGCTGACAATATGACAATATTATCGTTTGATTTTCGCTGCGTAGCAAATGACCTTGTGCGGGACATGTTTCCTTCCCTCTCGGTTTTGGCTGTCTCGTAAGTTTTATCTTGGCTGCATTTTACCTACCTTGAAGTTTAGCTCGGAGACAGCTGTCATTGAAATCATTGTCCAATTCATTTTGATTCCTACATTTATGATTTGGCAATTTTACTCGTTCAACGGCGGCTGTTTTCAACCTCTCAAGCCTATTTGCCTAATTACTTGCACTTGATGTGCTTTCCAGCGAAGAATCTTCACGTGGTGTGATTGCTTTACATGCAATTAGAAAACCTGCGCTTCTTTTTGTCTCTCCAATGCTGTGTTAAGATATCTTAGTACGCCTTCTATAAAGCATTTTACGATTTTTGACATTTCCCATTAAGATGGCCTGACATTACTGTGTAATTCAGGGTATATGCTTCTCTGCAACACACCTTGATTTCTACAAAGAAGCAATTAATGGCACTAAATCAACAATTGACTGTTAAGAATCTGAGTAGAATAGTGAGTAGAATACGTAGCATTTGATCTCATGACAGGGTCATGTGCGGTTCAAGGAAGAAGGAGCTGCACAGAAAGCCATTGATGCAGTTAAAACAGCAAACGATGACAAGGTCATGATTAAAGGGGTGGAAGCGACAGTTCGTATCCTAGAAGGTGAGTGCCTGCGTATCATTATGTTTTATGCATCTCTTTCAGTTGTTGTATATCTGTTTTTCACCGTGAAACTCGAATTTGTTGATGCTTTGATTTTCCTTTGTGTCATCGAAATTGCTTTCTTGATCACATCCAAATGCGACATAGTCTAATTTTTTATAGGTCTTTCTTAGGTATTATGTAGAAATAAACTCTGAAAACGTGGTTTTTGTTTTATACTAATTAGGAGACGAAGAAAAAGCTTTCTGGGAGAAATCACAAAAAGAAAGAGAGATGTTGCGACAAAAAAGAGGTATTGATGTTACTGTATTTCTTTCAAATATACGTAATTGGAGTTTTTTTTCTTTTCTTTTGAAACGGCACACAGCTTTTGCTAAAGTTTATACCTGCATCAAGATTAAATTCCCATGATTGCAATTGCTACGGTACGATTTTTGCTACGATTTTTAGTCTATATATTTAAGAAATCACAATCTCAATCCATTATTAATGGTAGATATTATGAAATCGCACTATTTGAAATCGCAAGCTGCGCGAATTAATTTACTATTAGAGGTTTCAGTCAAAATTTGAATGCATCTAGGTATCGGTGATGTTAATTATGCTTTCCAGAGGTTTTTTATGCGGCTTGCTATAACGTCTCGTTTGATTGCCTTCGAAGGCATTTGAAGATTATTGGGACCCGAAGCTGACTGTATTTTGAAGTTTTAAAAAACTATCTACAAATGATAGACCTGTTTAATTTCGAAGACTGTCTCTGAAAGACAAAAATCTTTGACAACCAGTCACGGCAGATTTAATTTTTTCAACGGCAAAAGACAAAAATCTTCGTCTTTCAAAGAAGGAAATCTGCTATGTGCTATTGGCTTTAGCATTCAGTTGCCAAATGCTCAATCTGAATTGATTTTCTCCTCTAGCACCAAAACTCAAAAATCAGTGTCTTGCCTTCGCACAGCAAAAGTATTTCACAAGTTTGACAAATGAGTGATGGCGACCGCGTTGTAAACAACGTGGTGATCGAAAATAAAACCACTTTTGTGAAGCCATTAGCTAGACGTCTTTTTATAGTTAAAGACCAATCAAAACAATCTTCAAACTGTTGGCAACAATTTTGATTTAAATATTGTAAAAAGTAACTTTTTAAGAAAGAAAAAAGTGGAAATTTTTATCAGACAATCTCGCAGCTTTGAAACCCTTGTGAAACTTGCTAGGCTTTGTCAAAAAGTTTTGTAACAGGTTCTGTTAATCGCGACATGACAAGTTCAAGAAAACATTTGCAAGATCGCATATAGGTGTTGGAGTACCAAGTTGATCATTAATGGCCTTGTATTTGGTGGAAAGTGGCATATTTTGATCCATTTTATTAAGCCTAATCTATTACAGCTATTGAGGCACTTAAGTAACCTGTTTATTGCGGGAAATTTGGTATTTTCATTTAATGAGAGGACGAAATGTTATTTTACGCAATTTGCAACATTTTTTGTTCCCTTCACATGATCACAATCGGTTGGAAACGATGGACTTGATGATTTGTGACATATTTTGTTGATTGAATTCTGCTGCAACAAATCACGAATCGGCCGCTGCGACTAGACCCATTCGATTTGAATACCAATTCAACGTTCATATTTTAACTAGGGGCTTAGGTAGATGTATTAAATTAATAAAGGCGTTAATGCTTGTCCCTCGTTTGTCCCAAATCATTGCACCCATCTTAGCAACTGCATCAATGAGCCCCATGTCAAGTATAAGTAAGCAAATATACTCTTCGTAGCAAACCAGTTGTTATATAATGCTTGGAAGTTCGTTTATTATTATCCATTTTTTCAGGAAAAGGAAAGCGAAAGCCCGTAAGATATCAAAAGAGGACGAGGCATTCTGCTGGCAGTGGTTCTGCAAACGGAGAACAGAAACCGACTGGCAAGCATAAGAGGTTCGATGATGACGAAGAGCATGAGCAGGTTGCATCGGAAGAGAAACCCAATGCAAAAGAAAGCAAAGAAAAACAATCTGAGGATGAACCGGCTGTGAAGAAAGGAAAAACAGAATAGAGGTTTGATTCAGTTTCAAAGCATTCGATAAATGCAGCAAAAGAACGGTTTTCTTGATGGAAGCAGTTTCAGTGACAGCACACTATTTAGAGTTGATGCAGAGCTTATCCTGTTTAGATATTATTATCACCGAACGTTAGATTATTTTCTAAAATGTAGGTATGATTACTAAAAATAGTTCTACGTCACCAGGGAGACTATAGAAGCCAAACGTGATATTTGTAGGTCGGGTAAATTGGGACATTGTTTTCTTTCCATTTGGATCGACTAAATCGGCCGTTTATGCATAGCACTTTGCTATTCACCGCAAGAGTGGAAATTTAGAATTTTATGAATCCATCCTTGAAACTTTGTAGGTCTCTTCAATATTGCCGTTTGGTTTTTTGCTGTGCAGCATGTTTCCTTTCTCTCTCGGTTTTGGCTGTCTCGGAAGTTTTCTCCTGGCTGCATTTTATCTGAAGTTCAAGTGAGCGACAGTTGCCTTTGAAATCTATGTTTCTACTCACTTTGATTTCTATTATTCTGATTTGACCTGGCTTTGAACAGCAAAACAAAGTAACCTAGCATCCTGACAATAAACGAAGGGAATGATACAATAAACGAAGGTAATATCAATGATATAATATTATAACCAAAGTCTTAAGTGATAGTATCACTGAATTTAGGACAAAATGACTTTCCAGTTATAAGATATATCATGACAATTCCTTCATTCGAGAACCGATTCACTGTTTGACTGAACTACTAATAAGCAGCAGCCAACAGCAACACAGCAGCAGCAGACAAGACTACTTTTACCCATGACTTAAGAACGATGACGGTGATGATAGTGATGACAGATGATTATGATGATGATGACAATGACTGTTATTAAGTATGAGATCCTATTGTTGTTGGAGAGCTAACGAGAGAAGTCTTTTATTAAGTGAGACGACCTCTGTCCGGGTGTCAAAGAGCATAATCATGGAACGAAGTCATTATTACAAATGCTTTGCGACTCCAGGACGGAGGATTCCCTCTCCCTTTGAAGATTTCCCAGCGTTCTTCACTCCAACAAACTGACTGTTTGACTAAACTACTTCTAGCAATAGCAACCAGAAGAAACAAACAACAACAGACTAATGACTACCAATCCACGTGACTTTGGAACAACAACGGGGATAATGATGGTGATGAAATATAATGAAGATATTTCTCTTATACGAGAATCATTTGAAAGTTTGACTGAACTGAACTACAGAGAATGACAGCAGCAACAACAAGCAACAACAAAATGCAACGACAACTGCAACCAGCAACAACAGTAGAGTAAAATCTACCTTGCTTGTGACTTTGATGATAATGATAAAATATATTGGTAACATTTGATAAAAGCAGTTCTCTTGTATGAGAACAAATGCCGTTTGACTGAACTACAAATGACAACAACAGCAGCAACAACAACACCGAGCAGCAGCAACAGCAACAAGCAGCAACATTAAGCAGCAGCAACAGACTAAAGACTACCCATACACGTGACTTTAGACTGATAGCGAAAATAATGATGATGATGAAATATGATGACGATATTTCTCTTATATGAGAATCAATTGACAATCCGATTGAGCTACGACAGCAGGAAAAGTTAGCAACAACAACAACATACTAAAAGCTACCTATAGATGTGACTGTTGCACGACGAAGGTGACGATGATGTCAAAAGATGATGAGGATGATAATGATGGTTCTCTTGTATGACAACCAATTGACAGTTTTGACTGAACTACCAATAACAGCAACAACAACAAATGAGCAGCAACAGCAGACTGCCCATAGACGCGACTTACGAACTACGACGACAATGATGATGATGAAATATGATGATGATGATAATGACAGTTCTCTTATATAACAACCAATTGAAAGTTTGACTGAACTACCAATAACAGCAACAGCAACAGAAACATACTAAAAGCTACCTATACCTGTGACTGTAGCACGACGAAGGTGACGATGATGACAAAAGATGAAGAAGATGATAATGACAGTTCTCTTGTATGACAACCAATTGACAGTTTGACTGGACTACCAATAACAGCAACAACAACAAATGAGCAGCAACAGCAGACTGCCCGTAGACACGACTTACGAACTAAGATGACGATGATGATGATGAAATATGATGATGATGATAATGACAGTTCTCTTATATGACAACCAATTGACAGTTTGACTGGACTACAAATAGCAGCAACAACAGCAAATGAGCAGCAACAGCAGACTGCCCGTAGACGCGACTTACAAACTAAGATGACGATGATGATGATGAAATATGATGATGATGATAATGACAGTTCTCTTATATGACAACCAATTGACAGTTTGACTGGACTACAAATAGCAGCAACAACAGCAAATGAGCAGCAACAGCAGACTGCCCGTAGACGCGACTTACAAACTAAGATGACGATGATGATGATGATGATGATGATGATGATAATGACAGTTCTCTTATATGACAACCAATTGACAGTTTGACTGGACTACAAATAGCAGCAACAACAGCAAATGAGCAGCAACAGCAGACTGCCCGTAGACGCGACTTACAAACTAAGATGACGATGATGATGATGAAATATGATGATGATGATAATGACAGTTCTCTTATATGACAACCAATTGACAGTTTGACTGGACTACAAATAGCAGCAACAACAGCAAATGAGCAGCAACAGCAGACTGCCCGTAGACGCGACTTACAAACTAAGATGACGATGATGATGATGATGATGATGATGATGATGATAATGACAGTTCTCTTATATGACAACCAATTGACAGTTTGACTGGACTACAAATAGCAGCAACAACAGCAAATGAGCAGCAACAGCAGACTGCCCGTAGACGCGACTTACAAACTAAGATGACGATGATGATGATGATGATGATGATGATGATAATGACAGTTCTCTTATATGACAACCAATTGACAGTTTGACTGGACTACAAATAGCAGCAACAACAGCAAATGAGCAGCAACAGCAGACTGCCCGTAGACGCGACTTACAAACTAAGATGACGATGATGATGATGATGATGATGATGATGATGATAATGACAGTTCTCTTATATGACAACCAATTGACAGTTTGACTGGACTACAAATAGCAGCAACAACAGCAAATGAGCAGCAACAGCAGACTGCCCGTAGACGCGACTTACAAACTAAGATGACGATGATGATGATGAAATATGATGATGATGATAATGACAGTTCTCTTATATGACAACCAATTGACAGTTTGACTGGACTACAAATAGCAGCAACAACAGCAAATGAGCAGCAACAGCAGACTGCCCGTAGACGCGACTTACAAACTAAGATGACGATGATGATGATGAAATATGATGATGATGATAATGACAGTTCTCTTATATGACAACCAATTGACAGTTTGACTGGACTACAAATAGCAGCAACAACAGCAAATGAGCAGCAACAGCAGACTGCCCGTAGACGCGACTTACAAACTAAGATGACGATGATGATGATGATGATGATGATGATAATGACAGTTCTCTTATATGACAACCAATTGACAGTTTGACTGGACTACAAATAGCAGCAACAACAGCAAATGAGCAGCAACAGCAGACTGCCCGTAGACGCGACTTACAAACTAAGATGACGATGATGATGATGATGATGATGATGATAATGACAGTTCTCTTATATGACAACCAATTGACAGTTTGACTGGACTACCAATAGCAGCAACAACAGCAAATGAGCAGCAACAGCAGACTGCCCGTAGACGCGACTTACGAACTACGACGACGATGATGATGATGATGAATTATGGGTATGATGATGATATTGACCGGTTACTTTTAGGGAACAGGGATTGACAGCCTGACTGATCAGCTAACAACATCGATAAGAAATAAACAAGACATGTTTGATAGTGATCATGAACCCATAACGATTTGTAACTGTCGTCCATTGTAGTGAAACTGACTAGATAATCGAAAATAATTACTATTACGTTGACGAAAGAGAAACTTGCTTTGACACTGACCATTGGACAAAGACGAAGATGAAGAAGAAGAAATATTACTTTACCGGCAACAACAACAACGAGCACTGACAACAGAATAACACAAAATCAAACTTGACAATTGAGTGACCAGAGAATGGAAATAACGAGGGAAGATAATGAGTAGTTAATGATGCTGACGTAAAGTGATTACACAACGGACGTTCTTAACAGTAACATTAACATTAACAGTAAGACAAAATAAATTAGTAAACTACGCTAAAACTACGCCGAAACTATGCTTTCCCTAAGCCTAAACTTCGACATATTGACGACGTTATATATGATGAAGGATGGAAAGATTATGACAGCTCCTTCTGGAAAGGCAATTTGACTGTTTAGCCAATCAACTTAGCGACAATCATGGCAGCAGCAGAAGTGAATGTAAACTTACTTTTTGACTTGACCATAGAAATATTAGAGCTAGAGTTAACGTGACTGACAATCTAGATTTCGTTTGTTACTGAAAAGAATTCGTTTGTCTTCAGATAAAATAATACTAAGAATATAAGGAGAGTATCTGACTGACAACGACCCTCGAGTATTGGCCTAGACCGTAATGAAAAAGAAATGGTATTGCAACACTTTCTCAGAGGGGTCTTTTGTAAAACAAAAATGGGAACCATCGATTCAGTAATTAAAGCCATTAAACTTTGACTTCCCTTTTAAAATATCTTTCTCTAATTGACTGTTGTTGGGATATAGACGTGAATTTTCTTAGCAATTGTGTGACTGCTTTTTGGCACTTGTCCTGTTCTGTGCTACGCGGAGTACTTCCTATCTGAGAACTCGTCGAGTGCTTCTTAGAAAGATTCCTCACAATGACCTGCTGCCTACTAGCAACTATTTGTCTCATAAATCCAATATGACTATTTTTTATCCAATCTGACTTTTTATATCTCTGACCCAAGGTTCATTGTACTAACAGCCAACCATTTGCATATCCTTAAAAGGATTCGTCTGTATGTAAAATACAGGGGTTCATTTTGGAGGGCGTTCTAAAATGTTCGATTAGACTCCTTGATAAGGCAAACAATGTTCTTTTTGACTCAATGCTGTTTGTATACAGTATCTTATACATGCAATTCTGTTTTATGATCTTACTAATGTTAGATGCAACTAGGAGTGATAGCCGATGTTAGAAACATTCGACATCTTGAACAGATGTCCTAAATAGTCAATGTTACGTTTGTTGCTTTATTGGTTATGAAATTATGGGATACTTTTAACTGCAATTTACATATCATGTCTTCTCCTTTCCTTCTTCCGTTAATTTGATGCAAAGCTTCGCCAATGGCGCTTGTAATCTGCTCGTAACTGATTTATTATTGCTTTAGATGAACAACCTCGTTCTTATGTATTCACGGCGGTCACGTGACAGGAGCTGTAAAAATGGCCTTGTATGAGTTCTTCAATAATCCCAGCACCAATATTACTTTGGCTAGAACAACCAGTTTGTTAAAAGTTTGCTTGAGAATTGATATCAATTCTTTGCGATGTTAATCGATCTGCGTAAATACCAATACCTTAGATGCTAAGTGAGTTTCTGCTCACGGTTTTGCTTATTAGTTTAAGAATGGCATTTTGCATAAGACTGTTCAGTGGCAGAGAGTTATGAATAATGCAACGTGCCGAGCCATGTTTTTGCACCAGACAAGCTATCGTCTGAAAAGAAACTCTTCCCAGCATACAAAGTTTGTTTGAATGACCTCATTTCAGTCAAACAAATTTCTTGGTTTCAATAGCTTTAAAATTTACGGCCAATTGGAAGAAATAATCAATTTTTAATAAGGAAATTCTTTCAATTTGCAACTGGACTAATTTGTTAGACGCTTGATCAACATACCCGTTTGCCAACGCTGTCCACCTGCTTCGCGTTTCCCAACCGCAGAGTGTGAGTTCGCTGGAAAATTATTATGCATTGATTTTGCAGATTAGAGTTTTGCAGAGAAAAGTTCAAAAACGCGCTTAGACGAGACCACAATGTTTTGCCTTCAATGAAAGCCGACCAAAACTTACAATTCTTGTCTTGATAAGATCTTAGAAAACCGTGGTTGCGCAAACGAAATTGACTCCCAAAAATTGGTAAAGTCATTCTCCGTAATGCGATAATCTTTGTCGGTTTTGCGAAATGACATCATACAATTTGGGGAATTTGAAGCTGATCGAAGAGAGCTTACGGATGGAAATGATCGAGAAAGAGCGTCGTAAGTCCCTTAAATCAAATGAAAAGAAACGAAAGATCGAAACTGCAAGATTGCTGGAGACTGCTTTGCAAGATGCGCGGTTGAGGTTCAAAAGGGGTGAGTACGAGGACGCCCTCGTTTGGTTTTCAAAGGTAAGTGAACTTTCACTTTCTTGGACTTTCACTCATCAGGTTTTTTCATTTACGATCGTGTATCTTTAGGGGGCAGCAGTAACTGCGACTTGGGGCCTCATATTTCGAGAGGCCTTGCAGTGACATCCATACCCTGCGCATTTGAGCAAACAGTTTATTGCTCGGTTACCTGGACTTTTTATCCCTTGAGTTTCTGGCCACTGAAGTGCCTGTAGCTTGATTTTTTAGTCTTTCTGTTAACTTAACTTTTATTTTCAAAATATAATACATGTCTTGGGTTAGGCTTCCCAACAACGACTGTAAGCCTAGCGCACCTTTGTCCTTGCTACCTTGACTTAGAAGACACATCGTCGCTAAGACCCAGTTCAGTTGTCGCTGTACCCCAAGAGGACAAACTCATTTGAGAACAAACTCAAGAGTCTCCTTATATTTGTGAACACTCATTGGTTTTACCTGCGACTGTTTAACTGAACGGCGACTGTTTAACTGAACGGCACCTGACATGGGTTTTGTGTTGAGAAGAATAAACAGCTTTCCACCTTTGATTGAAAACTCTTCTTTCGAAATCTTCTTCTTTTCTTCAAACACCTAGCACTCTTCATATCGATAGCAGGTTTTGCAAAGTTTAGCAGTAAACATTTACAAATGGCTTCTTCATGTTACAGTAGATGATAAATATTAACAAGAGTGGCACGTCTTGAAACTAGTGGCACTTCAAGGACACAGTATTCAGCGGGACGAAATCTACGGCTATGTTGATGATATTTTCGGTAAATTTGTCCAGGAATTTTCTCAATGATTTTAAACATTCTTGAAAAACAATAGTACATTCAAAGCGAAATCTTTCGTTCTAGAAATCCGCACTTGTATTTTCTACGGATCAGGGTAAGTGGAACCAGAGCTATGAGAAATATCAACGTATAGAGACTCCAAGAGCTAATCAAACTTTTTACTAGCCATAATGCATAGCCAACAATTTTCAACATTTGCAGACAATTCTAAGATCAAAGAGCAAGGCACTGTGTCCGATACCTTACGAAAGTTCTCGCTTCTTTGTCTTTACTTCCCTCAGAATTTTTTTATACAGAAAATCATTTTTACCCCAAGCTCCACTCCGATATGTAGCAGTTCATTTTGCTCCTCAAGTAGCAGTTCTTTTTGTTCCAATTTGTATACACCGTTTGCGATTATTTCTGTCAATATCTTCCACATTAGAGGAATGCATGTTATCGGGCAATAATTGCAAACAATATTTCCTTAGGAGAAGTCCTTCTGTATATAAACTGTCCTCACCTTTTTCGTCCTGATTGGCACCTCACCTGCAACAATAAGTCTATTCAACTGTGTAGCAGTTTGAGTATGGAGCGACGAAACCTTCCTGTACTAGAACCCATGAACGCCATCCATCAAGCCAGGCGCTTTCAGGTTTCCCAATTTTGTGCGATAACTTTCACATTTTCACTGTCAATAGTCAAATCTTCCCGCTGCTCTTTATTAAAAAGCTCCTCTTTTAAATCTTGTAACCAATTTGTGTCACATTTTCTTTCACGGTTATCCCAGGTATCATTCCAGAAACTTTACTCCACTTCTCAATTTAAGGTATCTTGTTAATCTCTTGTCTTTATTTTTGGTAGAATTTTCCCCTCGTTGCTGTGAAAGGTACGGTTTTGATTGAAATGACTGGTGCTGTTTTGGTGTCATTTCAGCTTGCCGTCTTTAGCTACGATTCTCTCACTGTCCCCCTTACTGTCCCAGATTCTGTGCTTTTCTCCTTTTAATTTATTTGATGCTTTCGCTCGAATCTATAATCATGCTTTCGTTTTATTAATTTTCACTCAATGCTTTCATTCTTTTGCAACCCTGATTCGGCTTCCTGATTTATTGCTTTAATCGTTCCCCCCAGGCGGGTTTTGATCGATTTCTTCTCCTTTTAACATGTTGAGTTTTTCTGCAACAAATACAGCACCAGCCTAATCCAAATCATTAATTTCTGTTACGTCATCTATTTGTTTATTTTGTAAAAGCTTGTTAATATTTTGCCTTCAGTTTGTATTTATCAACTGCTCGCATAGCAGGCAATTATATCTCTGTTTTAAATTGATGAATGTAATTGTTGATAGTAACATTTGACACAGCTGCGGACTTTCAAATCTGATACTTTCTGTCTCCATGCTGATAGTTTAAAAGAACATTTCTTGCATATACCAGGTGATATCAGTTTCAGGTCACTTCTAGTTTTGTATATGTCCATCATAAGTAACAGTAAGTTCGTTTTACAAATGATAGCTACACTGTCCTTCTCTAGTAGCTGACTTATAGGTAGATTTGGTGACCTTCTATGTCATTCTCAAGGTCTTTTCTTGTAAGTTACCTGCTGTGAAACATCGAGATTAAAGGAAAGTTCTGCACAGACTATTAACAATTGACCACATTAAATTTCTTAGTTTCTTCTGATTTATATACGTGGATAAACGGGCAAGTTCATAAAGTTTATAGCTAGCTTTTTGGCAAATTTTCGAAGTGTGGCGGTGGAAGGAGAGTTTTGCACAACTAGCTCTCTTGAGAGCTGTTAGTTACATCAGCGTTTCCAGTCTTAACCATAAGTGAATCATTTAACCTCTGCTTAATGACCTAAAGATAACAGTATCTGCATCTATATTCATGGAGTTGTCGGAAAACCATTCTAAGGCTATATTACATTTTCAAACTTGTTAGTTATGTTGTAGGCTCTTATCGCAATAGTTCCGTTTTGATCAAAAAGTTAAAGATCATTAATGTTTATCCTAAACAGCAGAGGGCCTAAAACTGATTACTGAGAAACACCACGAGCTACAGCTTACCAAGATTTGAAGAAACTTGGCTCTCTATTTATGGTTTGCTAGATAAGAACGTTATTGATTGTTAATGCTTCGTAACAAAAACCATAGGCATGTAATTTTGCAATGAAGATGTCATATCTAATACAATCTTATGCTTTGGAGAGATCCATCAAGAACGGCTTTAATTTACCACCTTCATCCAGGGGCTGCAACCTCAAAACCGCCCTCGCCCTCGGCTTACCATCCTTAAAACTAATCTTTAATTTTTCTAGAAGCCTTACCAAATTTGTTAACCACGATATCCGTGCTTGAAATCACGCCCAAATGAGGTTAAAAAGGTGTAATAAAAGCATCTAAGACTTGTGGCAGAACAGTTATTGACCTAAAGTTAGGCCTAGTCCTAGTATTGGTCTGTCCATTTTTGTGAAAAGTTGTAAAATTTGCGCACTTCAGTTCTTCATACTTTGTTAACAATTTAAAAAGAAATGGGGTCAGCATTTTGATAATCATCTTTCACTTTTATAATGCTAGTATAATTCGATTTATCTTGTTTTTAATGACTGCAAAATGACATGTAAGATAAGATGTAGTTTGGTTTTGGTTCTAAAAACTTTGCGACGAATAATATGTACATAGAAAGACAACATTGAACGTATTAAGAATGTATGAAAAATTGCACTCAAGCATAAAAGGCTTTGTCAGCTTTAAGCTAAAGGAAAATTCCACCTCATGTAGAGTGTAGACGAGGAAAACACAACACACCTGATGTTTTCATTTGTATTCATAATGTTTGGCTGAGAAGGAGCTTTTTCATTATGAGATTTTATAAACTATACATGAAGTACCTCGTTGTCATGACACTGTCAAACCAAAGTTTTGCGGAGGACATTCGGCGATTGTCGCCAACAACACCTATAGCAAAACAAAAGTTAACCCATTAACGATAGCCTGCAAGATGAAAGACTCGTATGAAGATGAAGAAGAAGAGATTGAAGGCCCAAAGAGCTCATTCAGTACTTACTTAGCTGAAGGCGATGCTCTTTATAAGCAAGGAGAGTACAAGAAAGCTCTGGAAAGTTATCGGATGGTAGGCCCATTAGTTACAGTTCTATTGTAATGATCTGTGAATGTGTTGTTTAAAGGATAAATTCCTTCGTGAAATTTCTGTTCGATAAAAGATCATATACGATAATATTACAATTTCATTTGTCTTTAGCAAGAGATACGAAATGACCTTTGGTAAAGAGTTTATTTTTTTCCACGAGAAAATAGAAACATCGGCAAAATCGCCTGGTAACTCTGCATTAAAACTTCACCTGCGATCTGTTAGCAAATTAAATTACTTGCCAGAAAACAAAGTGTGTGTTTTCATTCCAATAAAGATGAAATTCACGGTGGATAAAGTTGAAAACGAGATTTGATGCTATATTATTTTACAAGGTGTTACAATTACTTTAAAAATGATACCATATCTTATATTAATTCCAGTGAGATTAATTCCAGTGAGATTAATTCCAAAAAATGATACCATAGATTAATTCCAGGTTAACACTATCCAAGTTCTGTGCTTTATATGCCCCCCACCCCATAAACCTGATTCTTAATTTGCTGGTCAGTATACCAACAGAAGCAAAACCTTTTAATGTGTTGAAGGCCTCTATTTTGGATAATCAACTAATATGTCATCATCTTTAATTGTTTGCAAGAAGATTTTATGCTTGGTATACATTTACTTTGTGTTTCTGTTGCTGCAAGTGTTTGCATGATTCATACTGGAATTGATTTTGGTCATGCCACAGATGTATGGCATTAAGTGATGCCATGAACCTGGGGTGAACAAGGTCTTCTCTGAGAAGCAAATTTTGCCCAGAAGCAGAGCTTTTTGGCTTGCAAAGGTCCTTAGAAGGAAATCAAATGCTAAAATCAAAATGATTTATCAGATTCAGGCTGTCAGTTTATGAAGTCACAACCACACATTCAAAAAGTATCTATTTGTTTATATTCTTTTATTAAGTTAAAACGATGTCTTTCTTTTTCTGCACCCCAGGAGAGCACTTTGGAAGGGGAAATGGGTGATAACATTAGAGCAGAGAAACAAGAGGCTTGCTTGAGGTTGCAGCAGCCCCTGATCATTTTGTCACATCAGATAAACAGAAATGAGTAAAAGTGTTATTTTGAAAGCCTTAATGCATGTAAACTATTTTTGGGATGAATCTGCAGTTTTCTAAACAAATCTATTACAAACTTAACTCTTTTATTTTCTATATTAGCTTCCCTAGTCCATTTTGGAAGGTTTTTCTAAAAAATTCCCTTTTAAGCAAATCAGGCACTTGTGTTTCCTATATGCATGCATCTCAGAAGAAAAGACACTCTTTGAATGGAAATGTACAGATTCCATAAGCTACTAGGTACTTTAAGAAAGGCTTCCTGACAGAATTGGCTGACTTTGAGAAAAATGTTGTGCTTCACTGACAGAATTCACTGACTTTGGGAAGAATGATTTGCTCAAGGTCCTACTTTAGGTGGCTTTCACCATCCATCTCAATGAAATGGTTTCCAATTCGAATCAGAAAGTGTTATGGTTCCAGATTTATCCTGTTTTGCATGAAAAGTTTTGTCTCTTGTTTGAAGCAGTTACAGCTGCAAATCAGCTCTTTAAAAAATGGTTTCCAATCTCAATAAAGTGGTTTCCAATCTAATATTTTATTTCCAAATCAAAATATACTTGAATTCTGCATAAACCATTTGAATCGGGAAGTGTTATGGTTCCAGATTTATTCTGTTTTGCATGAAAAGTTTTGTCTCTTGTTGGAAGCAGTTACAGCTGCAAATCAGCTCTTTTAAAAAATGGAAGTTGCAAAGTTTTATTTTTTTGTTTTTCATTTCTGTCCCTGAATGCTCTTTGTTTTTCTCTTTTTTATCTGGCTTTTGGTGTGGCCTCTTCATTAAGAAGTTTGCCCAATTTACCCTGAATCACAGAAATAAAAACATATGAAAAGAAACTGATTTATTATTTGTCTTTCTATAATCAGATCTCACAATGAGGTATTTAGATCTCACAATAGATCTCACAAATATTTTAGTGTGGAATGGAAGTATGTGAGCTATCAAGGCAGCTCTTATGATGGGTGTTACATAAGAAATTTTGAATTTGAGTTTCTTTAACCATATCTGGGCAGGCAAGCCTTCTTATGAAAAAAGCCTTGGAACCTGATCAGTATGTCCCCTAAGTTCGTTGATTTCATTATTAAATATCTTATTTTTTTAGACTTTCAGCACTTTATTTTATCTTTCAGCTTAATATAGATTTTTTAATTCAATTGACAGGCCTTGGAAATCCAGCCAAATGATAAAATCTGTCTTGTATCAAGATCAAAATGTTATCTTATGCTTGGTGATCCACAAGCTGCCTTGAGTGATGCAGAAGCTGCACTTGAAGAAGATAAAGAATTCAATAAGGTAGAGCTACTTCATTGCCGGTGCATTACTTTTTCAGTGGTATTGTAGCGCTTTCGAAACCTATTTCTATTCAGTTTGATTGCATTATTTTGAGCTGAATTAATCTTAAATTTCACTAACAAAATATTGTTCAACAAAATGTTTTTGATTAAGAAAACATTTTCTATTCCAAATCTATATTCCTTAATTTTTTTGAAAAAATCAAATATTTACATTTCAAAAATTTGTTTATCCAGGGCTTATACCAAAAGGCTGAGGCTCTTTACTCAATGGGTGATTTTGAATATGCTTTGATGTACTACCACAGAGGTCACAAACTAAGACCTGAGTTGGATGAATTCAGATTAGGAATTCAAAAGGCCCAAGAAGCAATTGACAATTCTATTGGAAGTATGCCAGTGCTATTTATTTCCTTTTATTTTAGTTAACAAAATCTTTGAATAAAATAAGAATATTTGCTTATTTTCTGCTTATTTTCAATATTTACTCAGTTCTTGATTTTTTTTCAATTATCCTTGTTGTTACGCTTCCATGTAACTGCTGTTGAATAAAGGGTCACTAAGGATACATTTTAAAGATAGCATCTTTTAAAGGATACATAAGAATAGCATGTTTTTATTATAATTCATAGATGCAGCAAAGGTGAAATTGGAAAACAAAGGTGATCTGTCATTCTTCACAAAGCAGGATGATCTAGTTAGTAACTTTATTTAAGATATATCAAATTTTACAATGTTATCACTTTAGCACTTTTATGATTACTAAGACAGTTTTTTCAACATCTTCATTTAATTATTTTGGACTAAAGAATATGAAGTCTTGGAGTTCTTTTTTACACATTCAATTGGAAAAATCACACATTTAAATCGACCTTTTATCTTCTAAAGCTTTCTTCATGCTGATCTCTTAGCAATAGGTACCCTACCTGCTCTCCTTTACCCCTTTTTAAAACTACTTTCCCTTACCCTATTCAATATCTTAGATAGATTCAGACTAAAAAAAAATCGGAGACGATATTTTCAAGCTCTCTTGTATTACTAAACACCATAGTTTCATATACGTCAGATTCGATATGAAATAGGAAAGTTCCTGCAAATTTTGAGAGTAGCCTTTTCAGTTAAATCTGATTGTAAAAATTTTCGGGAATAAAGCGCTCCTAATAAAAACGACTCCAGACTTGAACAAATTTCAAATTGAGCTTGTCAAAACGATTTTTAATAGAATTTATCAGTACGTCTAGAATTCAAAAGTAGATTATTTTGACAGTTTTCCTTTGGTGGGTAAGAATCGAATGTTTTGCCATTACTTGAATCTCCCTCTACAATTAATTTTTTTTTACAATCTTGAAGCTCTCTTGACTATTATTTCAAAAACAACTCTGTGACTCTTCTTTTCTCATATGTTCTCAAAATAGTTTTCTTCCTAGCACTTTCAGCCATCTCCTTTGAACTTTCGCAAATATTCTCTCTTTCTGCAATTTTCCGGAAAGGTTGCCCTTTAACAATAGACCTTGTGAGCCAGGTTTCGGCAGTAGAGAAACTTAACTCGGTCAAGCTCGTAGCCAGGTCAGTGGAGTAGGGGTGGCAGACTCCCAATGTCCAATGCAGGCAAGGTTCAAAGTGAAGAGTTTGTAGAGAGGGGGGGGGGGTTGGTTAATGGAAAAACAAGCAAAAAGGCTGTAACATTTCTTCAGCAATCAACCAGCTGAACTTCCATTAAACTGAATTACTTTCAAATGTTATGTCTTCCGTCAAAATTTTACTTCGAAATGCCAGGGATGCAGAATTACTTTCCCTCTCTGTCTTCATGGAATGTCGTCAAGGGGAATCTACCCTTAATAATGCACGTATTGACTCCTCCTCAATCAAGTGCCACTATTTTTTTAACACATTTACCGAGAAAATTCCGCAAGCATCTCAAGCATTGGTCCTCGGTCGAGTTTTTACATCTTTACTGAAGGTCTTGCCTCATTGCTTTAACTACAGACAGTGCTGTGACTCGATTTTCACTGGACGATTAAAGCTGCTTCACAATTATGTTTATTGGCTTTAGGATGTCCATCAGTATGTACTTTGCAAAAATGAGAATCTCACTCAGATGCAGTTATTTTTTAGCCAAGCGACGGTCATCGCTTCTTAAACTTGATTCTAAGAAAATTTTCAAATTTTTCCCAAGAAGCTTTTTTTAGCATCGGAAAAATATCTCAATTTGTTAAGCACCAAGCACTATCTTAAGTCCTACATTGGAAATAGGAGATTCCGATATGAAAAAATTTCTTCAGTCAGTGTTGGCTTGACTCAAATTGCCACAGCAATCCAATAAAAACGACAAAAAAACCATTGAAAAGATTTAAAGCAAAATTTCTCAGGGTGGCGAGCAGCTGGCATTCTTATGTTCCAAAGGTGGTATTGCAGTAATATTTTCCATTATATTTGGTATTGTAGCATTCTTATGTTCCAAGGGTGGTATTGCCGCCCCATGCCCCCCTTATCTATGGGCCTGAACTCGGTACTTCTCTGGATTCTCTGGATTGGGTTAAGCCAAGTATGCATTTCGAAGATCGTACAATGGTTTATAGTCAGCAATCCCATTTTGCCCGTACTTCGTATCTTTGATCAAATCTCAATGTTCTTGTTGCTCCATGTGTTCTGAATATTCAAATGGTAAGACATGGCAACGAAGATAGAGCTAATGGCCCTAAAAAGCACAATAACTTACAGAATGATAGAATGATTTCTTTTTCCTTTGTCTAAATATGTTTATTTTGCTTTCCAAAAAGTGGTTTGGCCAGGTCTATCTTCTAACTTTCATAAAAAATTCAAGCAAGAAATTACATTTCATATTACGGGGTACTAATTGACAATAAATTAAATCCTGCAATAAGATTTAAGTGAGATTTCATTGTTATATTGTGATCGTGGTTTTAATCCTTTTTAGGGTAAAAAATCAAAAGGATATAGCAAGCCAGCTACAAATAAGGCAAAGATTGGAGCAAGCAGAAATAAAGAAACTAAAGCTCCAGCCCCTTCAAACAAAACAGTAAAACAGGTTTGTAATAAGTTTTATTTCATGCTGTTTTATGTCTCAATTCTTATCCAAACGTAGTTTTCTGTTGATAAATGCCGCTGCTCAGCCCAGACCTACAGTTGTCGATAGTATTCTTAATCCAGACTCTTAGATGCCTCGTATAAGCATTAATATTGTCTATCTTACATTGAATAAGGTTGCTGATGATCCTGATGCCGCTGCAGGAGTTAAACCCTATTTATTAACCTGATTGTTTCAATAGCTGTAACGGTTTAATAGTTTAATAGTTAAAATGAAGAAATCTGCAATTTTTTGCCTCACGGACGTACCATTATCCTTCATTCGATTTTATAGATTCCTAACTTTCACTTTTTGTGCTAGTCTATTGACAAGTGTCTGCACAAGGATCTATTTGTGCTAAAAAGTCCTTCACAAAAAAGTTTCCTACAGAGAAAAATTATGCCCATGATCAATACCATTCTTAAATGAATTCCTTTCTATATTAGGTCCCGTATGCCTCGAGGCCCTGGGACATTTTGCCTTCTTTGCCCCCCTCCCACCTCTATCGGTAGCCCAGCGTGTGATACCCCACTCACATAAGCAATATGACTTTTCTATGTATGTGTCTTTTAAGTTGTTCTCCCAGATGCAAAATTCTATTAAGAATCACAGCAATAGCATTTGTTTCTGTAACAGTTTTAAAACATGAAAGTTTATTGTAATATTTACTTGTTTTAGCTTCTTGGTGAACTGTATGCTGATAAGGAATACTTGGAAAAATTAATGCAGGATACAGGTATATGTTAAAGAATGTTTTCTCTGCAATTTGACTAGTTGGAATTGTAATTAAGAATGTAAGAAGATAGGAATTTCTGCAAAAAGTCCTTTGAAAAAAGGTCAAAGCTTTTAAAGCATTTTAGATCAACAGCTAATAATTTTTCAGTTTTATAGCTTTTGCCGAAAATTTAGCTTTGTATTCGCATAATTGTTATGTTATTGTAAGCAGTTACGGGCATCTCGGCCTACATACTTGATTTGCAAGGTTATTTTGTATGTAGTTACGTAGAGTTTGGCTAATTTTTGTCAAATAATTTGTTGCGGAACATCTGGTATTTCTTAAACATGTGCTTTACGTCATTGTATCTTTACAATAGGAGATAATATATGGTTCCATTGCACGTATTTACTCTGTTGCTATCAATAACATATCATGATATAAAATTATCTTTTCTGAATAATTACGAAAAAAAGAAATTGTGGATGCTGAAAATCTTCACTTCAGCACCGATAACCGCCCTGCTTGTGCGATTGCAAAGGAGATGCCATTGCTACTTAAAGTAGCCCGAAAATATCTTCTTCACGTAGATTTAATTATTTGCTAATTTGGGCTTCTGGAGAAATGCAATATAGACTCTTAACCTACTTGCACCATGTTTAAGGTTTTATCTCTACAATCATGTACATAATTTTATTGTAATAGTCTGGCCTAAATGCGACTCGTTTTCCTTTCAATGGAAATAAAACGCATGTATATGTTGGTTTTCTTGTTTTAGACTTTATAAAGAGCGAATCAAACAAGAAAATACACGAACTTGTTGAAGATGGTCTTACATATTTGAACAAGCGAACAGACTTTTGGCGACAGCAAAAACCGCTCTATGCAAGGAAAAAAGATAAGATGTCAAGTCAGAAGAAAAATGTTCTAACCAAAGATCAGGTCTCAACGAAGAAAATGGCAAAATTTATGAAAAAGCTAGAAGAAATTGACGCAGGTTTGTAAACATATATAGTGCGTTTATTCTTATTTATTTTTTACACAGATATGGTTTAAGGCTTGTCAAGTGGTTATTTGCAATATATTCTTTTTATATGACAATAAAAGCATTGTGACTTACTGTTTATTGCTCGAAGTTGTTTAGGCAAACCTGTAATGGCTTTAGGGTGTAGAACAGAACAACTTTGAGAGTTTTGCTTAGTGTAATCACAATAAAAGCAGAGCCGCCAAGAGCGAGGCCGTGCCCTGGAGCAAACAATGCGTATGTGCTCCTTGCTTGACAACGAATATACTTTTCAGAATATGACAATTGACATAGATTTAAAAATTACATGCCTCAGAATGAGGCCTGGCTCTGTGGCACACGCTTCAGCTACACTCTCCTGTCGGTGGTTCTTAATAAAATCACTCACTGTTGATCACTCAATCATTCAGTGTTCAAGTCACTGTCAGGCAATTACCATTCAGTGTTTCAAAGATAGTAGCCTTTATACAACGATTGTTTCTGCAAACATGTCTGATTTCTTTGAACCGTGTACTTCATGCATTATACTTGCTACATACTATTTAATATCAGTATTAGTACTGTAGTAAACCTGGCGCCCACGAAATCGTTACCAAGTCAGGATTAGGAATTGAGAGTCACATCATGAAAATTGGATTTTCTACATTTTTCTTGTAAAGTCTGCACAAAATGTTGTTTTATAAACTTTGAAGTTTAAAATAAACTTCTCCTGATATACTGCACCAATACTAAAGATGTTAACAAAATGATGGATCAAAAAATTTTTTAAAATCTTTGTATATGATACTAGATATAATAACATGATGATCGCATTAAGAGGGAAACTTCGAGTAATAACTTAGGACCGTCCTGTTCTATATACCAACAGCGCTGGCTATACGGCATCGAACGTTTCTTGGCATATCGCTAGACAGTAATGTTAATAAATTCTATGACTAGATTGGAAAAATCTTTTCAAGAGCACAAGGAATATTTTAAATTTTTTAGAGACGTGAGTTGAAGAAGGATCAATTGAATTTCTTTTCACAGACGTTTTCTAACGCCATGCGTTGCTGGTCTAGGCCTGTACGTAGCCAACCATTGAATACTGATTGTCTGCCATTGATTAGATATGCACATTGTTTTCCGCGAATATTTCATAACTCTGATAAGATAACGAGTTTTTAAACTGTGAAAGTGTTGCAATGCCGTTTCTCCGATCACAATTTTCAATCTTTTGCAAGTGAAAAACCATTCAATCCGTATATTTCTCTGATAATCTGGGACAAAAAACTTAACACGTTTATTTATGTAAAAAGGTGTCGGTATATTTGATGCCTGATTTTCTTAAATCTTTAGAAAGCTCTTTTCTCGACAGCGTTATCAGATGGACATGCTGATAAGAGTCTAAAACTGGCAAAAAGTACGCTGAAAGAAGTTGAAGAGACAAGCTCGATGACGCTGAACAATCGTGATGAGATTATCGCAAATCTGCATTCTTGCATTGGCAACGCTCTCCTTGACCTTGAGAAACCGCAGAAAGCTTTGAAACACCACTTAGAGGACTTCAATATATCTGAGAAAAAGTAAGAATTTTGCAGCTGATGATAAGTAGGCTTTATGTTCATTGGACACTTCCTCCTCTAGACTTCTTCTTTTGGAACTCTGTTTTTTCATAGTTTTGAGATACAGAGCTATCCCAGACCTATTTTACCTAGCTTTGGTATTTCAAATTAATCGTTTGAAAACTTTACGTAATACGTACAAGACCGATGCCGAAATCTTTAGTCAATTAATATGGAATCGTTTTGCAGGAAACTCCCTTTGCTGGTTATGTTTGTATTTTGAACATGATCAAAGTCCAATTAAATTCATTAAAGCTTTATTTTCAAGATTTTCATTCCTAATATTCTTGCATTTAAGTCTAATTGGGATTTTCATGGCCTACGCATCTTAATAATCATTCGGTCATGTTTAGTCTGAGCTCTGCGCCTATAATCATGCCTGTTTTATGGTATTTCCCGCTGTCTACAGGCTTCTTCGATTGCTCATTCTCAATCTTTCTAAACATGATTGTGAAGTTAACATGTAGACTGAGCTTTTGTTTTACTTCATGATTTACCTTCACTGATGACATTCTGTTTCTGATGATGGCATAAAACCTTAGAACCGTCTTTTTTATTGGACCAAGTGACGATGTTACCTGTGCTTTCTTTTAACGCATACCGGATTCAGCCCAAGTTGGGCCTGATGCTGCAGCACAAAAAGAGCCTATTATTGGGCTTTTTCAGCTCCAGGAAAGTTTTCGTCTTCTTGTCTGGGTCTATTTCAGGAATTGGCCTAATGGTGCAGCACCAAAAGCACCCACCTCAATCCAGTCCTGCTTTTAACTTTCTCGAATATGTTTCATAGATATTTTCTAGAAAACATAAAGTAAATGATACATTGTAAGACCAGATATGGGTCTAAGTGAAAACACACTGTATAGATAATTATCTCTTTTTGCTTTGGAAGTTGTCGGTTGTCTTTGTCGTCTACTTTTGGTTTGTCTGCAGTGACACACTTGTCTTGATAATCGCTAGGCAACCTTCCATTCATCTTTCAAGATCTTTGATCAAGATTAAAAAATTCCAAAAACAGATTTTTGTGTCGCCATAGCTCAAGAAATCTATTGACTTTTCTGCATTTTCAAAAAATCATGTTTTTTGACTTTTTCAGCCCATTTAAACTTCTATTTGCGTTATGCTGCTATTAAACACATTATCCGCTAAGGCCGGTAGAACTTTAACAGAACTATTCCATAAATTGATTTCTCTATAGCCCACATCACTCGTGAATAGGCCCTCAATCATATATTAATGGGCAAAACGAGATATCCAAAAATGACACCCCAAGTATTTTTTCTGGGAATTTTGCTCCAAATTGTTTTTGGTGACGGATTTTAACCAGTATATTTTTTGTTATTATGTTTTGTGTTACTTGCTGGTTTTAAACACTAGCAAGTTTTCAGTGTTGCGTTTCTGAATATTTGCCTAACCGATCCCATTTATTTTTTGCGCTAGCAATCACAAAGATGGCGAATCGCGTGCTCTTGATAACATTGGAAGGTCGTATGCAAGAACCGGGAACTACGAAAAAGCTATCGAAAAGTAAGTTTTTGGACAAAATATTCTATATTTAACGACTTCAGGGAAAATTTCCTTGAATTGGAAATTCGGAAAAAGTTTGCTTCTCGCCTGTTTGTCTATTCACATTATACCGATGAATTTGAATATAAAAATCTCTTGTGCGTTAGATGTATACAGATGGTTCCCTTTTTTCCTTGCCTCAATTGTAACCGAGATAGAAGAGCTGTTGCGAGTACTAGGGGAAGAACGAATAAGATTGAATTATTATAAAAAGAGTTATGGTATTTTACGCGTGAAAGGAAAACGCTTAAAAGTTATAGCAATTTTCATTAGCCTCTTCGAAATCTAACAGTGTTTACTAGCCCTGTCACAGGTCTGGATGTCTTTATCAACAGTTTCCGAAAGAAAAAATACAGCAAATAGTGGTGCTCCGCACTTCCACCCAGATAATGTGGGTCTTAAAGCTAAAACCAAAACTTTCGAAAGTCAAATTGGATGAAAATGAGGCATTGAAAATAGTGCGAATGAAGTTCTTCTCGTGTAGAGAGTAGGACGTTGCTTGAATTATGCTAAGTTCGTATTCTACCAGAACCTTGTACAGCTTGACTTATGAATCTTTCCATTTCTAAGTAGTTCTTTATCGACAAAATCATTGATGTTGTTCGAAATTTGCTTTTATTTTCATTAATTACGTTATTTGAACGCGAATTTGTTTCTTGTAGTTGGAAGAAGAAGCTTCCCCTTGTTAAAACGCCTCTTGAAAGTACCTGGCTACGCCATGAGATCGGTAGGTGCCATTTTGAAATGGGGGAGTACGATGAAGCACGTGATTATGGTGAGCAATCACTGGAGGCTGCGAAGGAGGCTGAAGATGAAGTCTGGCAGCTGAACGCATCTGTTCTCATTGCACAAGCTGATGGTAAGTCAAACACTGTGCTTTCAGACTTTAACAGAAGATTAAAATTAAGGTTTTCATTTCGGTATACTTAGCCCTGCTAGCCATTTTTGCAGTTGTCAAAGTCTGAACATTTAGCTGAAGTTTGGTCAAATAGATTCTTTCTCGTGAATTTATCAGGACAGACAGTCAGAACAGACCCTTGATCTTAATATTGCTTTTAAATTAATGTTGCGTTATTGGATATAATTTTTCGTGTGACGGAGATTAATATTTCTGAGTGCGTTCTGTGGCCTTCGGTTGGTAAAATAGCTAGAAAAATAACTAGCATGTATTTTGTGATCAATACGATAAAAGGCAATACATTCCAGAAGGAAGGAAGCACTTCTCCTACTGCATCCATCTCAGGACGTCCCTGTTTAAATATGGAGAGCAAAAGGCTGCACTTTATCAAGGCCAAACACTCATAAAAAATAATAATTGTTCAATAAGCTTTTTCGTCTGACACTCCTCAGAGCATAAAACGTCAGAATAGGTTCTGAAAAAACACGATGGAAAAATATATACCCAGTTGTGGATCGAAATAGGCCAATCAGAAAAACGCAAGCACAAGACCGGTTTAGTTACTATACCGGTCTTGTGCTTGCGTTTTTCTGATTGGCCTATTTCGATCCACAACTGGGTATATATTTTTCCATCGTGTTTTTTCAGAACCTATTCTGACGTTTTATGCTCTGAGGAGTGTCAGACGAAAAAGCTTTAAGTATGTTGTAAAATGTTTGCTTTTTTCAAAGCCATTTTCAAATTCTGTACCGCAAAAAAATTGTTCAATAAGGGTAAGTAAGACAGTGACAGTAAATATCAGTGTTGCCACGACCTTTCGCTCCGCTGCTCACATGTATGCTGCCAATATTAAGTGTCGTTTTCAGTCCTCAGTTATTAACAACCGTTTTACGTTGTGGCATATATATCTTCTGGTATTTTCGAATGACAAATAGATATGCTTCAGTTAGCAAATCAATGATCATTTATGGTAGAAGGTAGATATGTCAATTCGATTCCCCATTCAATCATATCATAAGTCGCTGATATCGTCAGTTGCTACATCCACCTTTTATTTTATGCTGCGTAAGTGATTTTGATTTATCGTTCTTTTCGTTTGCACCTGCTTCAAAGTCAGCTGGGGCGGAGTAATCTGCATAATCGATTGAAGAAATGTGTGACTTGTCGTAAATCGCCTTTAACAGAGATGAACGCGAGAATGAGGCATCGTAATCAGTCTTTTTCGCATGTCAATCTCTCTTTGACACTGCCAGACTGCGTAGGAGCTCTGAGTTTGACGTGCGGATTTCTATATAATACCCTAAATAGGTAGGAGGTCAAGAGATAAACTTCTCGTCATCTCAAGAATTATCTTACGAAAAAATAAAGGCTTACTAGCAACTGAGGACTTGGAATTTATATTTGCATAAATGAGCCAGCGTTTAAAAATGTGAAAATTTTCATGACATTGAAAAAGATACAAACAATCTGATCGTTTGCCACGATTTTAGCTCTGAAATATCCACACCTAGATATAGATCGAGCTAACTTCATTATCTGGGTCCTCCACGAATCTTTCTTTGGCGAAGAAGCTTCGAAGAGTTTAAATCGTGTTCATTTTTTATCTGGGAAATAAGTCACAGCTTTGAAAACCTTTGTAACACTGTGAAAACAGGGCGTGGTTCGAACGTGGTACTTGAATTTGTTTTGTTTTCATTTGTCTCCGTCGATGTTTTGATCCGTTCATCTGCCACTATTGCAAATGTGTTATTGGCCATGTTGCTTCTGTCTCAGTCACTGATTTAAGCAGCTTTATTAAGTCCTTGATAAAAGCTTGGGTTGGTAAGGATGCCTCAAAAGTTTGAAGACTTTAGGGTGGGAACGATTTTAGCTCTAAAAGACACCTCTATATGCAGAGTTTGCAATGTCGTGATATTAAATGAGTTGGTCAAGATGGTTTTTCGTCAGGCGCCAGTAGTTTTGACGCAGATTCAGTTCAGTCTATGGTCGTGAAGCTTACCAGACGAAAAGGTTAAAGATACCCGTTTTTTATCTGTATCACGCGTTTTTGCTTTCAATGATGGCTGGAGAGGGTGCTATGGTGAGAACTAACGAGTGGAGTATGAATTAAGCACTGTAGTAACTAGTCAAGTGATATTGTTTTGACGTGCATTCCCTCTTCGGGGTGCTTGGTACTACCGCACTCCAATCCTTGAATACTTACGATCTAAGTGGTTTCAAGTGGCTTATCTAATTTGAAGTACAGCATATGGCAGAGCGTTTAGCCCGCCCACTAACCACAAAGCCCATAAATTAAAATGCTATTAGTGCGATTATCTTAAAAATCTCTTTCGACCCTAGCCGGCTTAGATCATTCCCTCTAGCTTTGCTTACTACTGACGCTTGGAAAGGAACCACTGGTAGAAACTGCATAACTACAGTTTTAAGATCGGCATCAACGGAATCTAGAATTTGCTAGTGTTTAAAAGCTTTTATTGCCTTTACCTGTTTGAAACACAAATAGTATCTCAGGATGAACCTTATAAAAGGTAGTCTTTAAACTTTACATTGCCGGCTACAAGAAAACTACTCCGAAATTAGCACAATTTAAGCAACGTCCTACTCTCTACACGGGAAGAACTTTATTCGCATTATCTCAATGCCTCAATTTCATCCAATTTGATTTTCAGAAGTTTTGGTTTGAGCTTTCAGACTCACGCTATCTGGGTGGAAGTGCGGAGCACCACTATTTACTGTGTTTTTTCTTTCGGAAACTGTTGATAAAGACATCCGGACCTGTGCCAGAGCTGGTAAACAAACACTGTTAGATTTCGAAGAGGCTAATGAAAATTGCTATAACTTTTAAGCTGTTTCCTTTCACGCTTAAGATACCACAATTCTTTTTAAAATAACTCAATAACAAAGTAAAGTATCTATGCCATCAAGGCCCACTCTTATTCGCTCTTCTCCCAGTACTCGCAACAGCCCGGTGCGCTGAGCCTAGCCAGCCCGGGTACCAAGCTGAAGTTTTTATATTATAGCGAAACGCAGTGTATTTAAATTTATGATAGCTACAAAGCGAGCTTACCCGGGTACCAAGACGGCCTAAGTTCTTGGTTGAAAGGTATCATGTATTAAGCCCTTGGTATTTTGAAACCAATCCGACCAGATTTTGGGTTGAGTTGGCAGAAATATACTTTTTAAGTAATTTGGGAACGTTTTCTTCACCAAATAAAATCTGCATCAAAACTTTTTAATGGAGAATACTTTATCCAACATTGAAAATATTTTATCCAAATGGACATAATAAAGCGAAAATTCTCATTTTGCATTTATAGAATAAGGGGACCTGGAAGTGGAAATGAGAAGTTTTCGTCCTTGGTGTTTTCTTGTTAATTTCCCATCCAAAGCTTAGTCTTCTTCAGCTAGAGGGAAATTCCAACTGATATGTTTAGTCATCATTTGCTGTTACAACTGCCGTTGATTATGTAATCACTTAAATGTTAGCGTGACGTCATCATCCTAACAATTGGCTCTAGCGATCAATCGTCAAGATCAGTTTTACCATCAGTTTTACCTTTAGTTTTATCATTCATCAGTGAAGGAGCTTGGAAGTGCTTTTTCATGTTTCACCGCCGTCACAACACCTGTAAATTGTTGATAACCCTCTTCGCTCTTTGCTTCGAAATAAGAAACATGTTTTTAACTTATTGAACTTAATTCTGCCTATTTGGATGCAGTTATTCCGTTGACTTAACAGTAATTGTGCCATATAGTACACCTGGCCTGGATTGGAAGCTGTCTGTGAGAAAAGGAGCGAGACAGTGACACAATTCTAATGATACATAGTGACACATAACAATTTTGTTAACAGTCATCTTTTTTGTTTTAGTTAAGCTGAACGATTTTGAAAAAGCGAAAGCGTCATTTGGCAGATCGATGGACTTGGCTAAATCTCTGGATGACGAGGCGGCCCAAAATGCCATCGCAAAAGCAATGGACGATTTGGAAAGCCAAGTTGCCAACGGTTTGTTTCTTTCCTGTACATTTAGACTATTGTGCTTTTTCTGATGTGTATCAAATTGTTTGAAATTATATTCATAGTTAAATAAATGCTGCTCAATATTCCCATTGTCGGTAATAGAACGAACGAACAGTGAGGTCTCCAAACAGGCCCATACATGGTATGATAAAACGGCAAGTCCTTTTCATTAAAAACATAACTCTCCCCTAAAGAGAACTGCCTCCTCGGTCTTGCAGACCAACAACACAGTAAAAAAATGCGATTCTGTCATCAGGCAGCATTTACTGGAAAACCAAGATTGTGCTAAAAAAACTTTAATGGCGACATTTTTCGAAATATTGGTAGAGCTCGTTGTCCTCCCATCTAGCAGTTTTGGAATCTATCTACATAAACATAAAATTGCTTTTGTGTAGACAGAAGGAGTTCGTTTTTACCTCAGGAATCCATGCACGCAAGCTAGTACATTTATCGATTCTGTTCTTGTTTGTTATGAAATGGTGAAAACCCAAAATGATGTTTTCTTCGAATGTCCTGACGTTAATCTAAAAAAACATAATGAAAATGTTACCAATGAATTCCTAAGGTGAAAACGAACTCCTCCTGTCTACAAAGAAGGAGAGAAGGCAGAAGGAGTTAGTTTTCACCTTAAGACTTCATGGGTAACATTTTCAATAGACAAGCAGCATTGATTGGTCAACAGTTATTGACTCGCGTTTTCTGATTAGCCATTTTTGATCCACAACTGGGTATATATATTTCCTAGCGTGGTGTTTTTATCTATGTTTTGACGTTTTATGCTCAAAGAGTGCTACATGGCAATTTTCAAAATGTCTGCTTTTTTCAAAACCATTTTCATACTCATACATATTTTCCAAATGGGCTGTAGATATTGCGATTGCAATTCCTGTGACTTTTCTTCCCAATGACAGCTGGAGCTGTGCACATGTAGCAATTAAGATATGCAACATATCCACTCAGAAAAACACTTAACTTCTTGTACTTCATTTACATCCACAATAACTCGTGGTTTTTTGCGCTAATTTAAAAAAACTCATATTTCCCGTTTGAGCTTTTAAACTGTTATCAAGCATTTTTCCAACCTTGTTTTCTACCATAATTAACATATTTTGTGCTTTGATGGAGGTCAAATATTTGTATTGAAGTTCAAAGTATAAACTCGTAAAACATGTGTTATAATGGATGTATTTTTTGTGCGGAATGTCTATATTGAATTGAAAGATATAATGTAGTTGATAACGTAACTGCGAAGTCCCAGCAAATTTATCTATCATTTCAAAGGCGAGAGCGGTGAGGGGGAAGGCGATCAGGCAGAAGAGAAACAAGAACAAGCTGAGCCAGAAACTCAAAATGCTAGCTCTGAAAAGAATGATGAAGCAATCGGAGATAAAGAAACGAAGGAAACTGATGAGGAAAGCAAAATAAACGACGACCAAGAAGAACAAGACCAAGCGGAAAAAGAGCATGGCCAAGCGGAACAAGAGCAAGGCCAAGTGGAACAAGAGCAAGGCCAAGTTGTGGCGCAAGAGGAAGATGCAAAGCAGGATTCGGATGACATGAAGCCGGATGAATCATCAGCTGCTGATAAAAACAGTGGGGACGAGAAAGAGTAAATGATTTATCCATTAAATTTTATACGAAAAACTGGAAACGATTTGCGGGATATCGTTGCCTAGACAACGCTGTAATTATTAATGCCTGTCCAATGATACCTATATTTAATACAAATGGCATGTCTTAATACGAATGGTATGTCTGTGCCTGTCTTAAACAACTTAATTCGATTTTCTCTTGCGCAAATAGAAATTAAACGAATTCTGCGATTATATATTTGTGGCGCATTGCGTTGGCACCATACCTTCTCATAGACCAGCTCAAAATTATCTAATCTTGCTAGTGTAAAACCAAGACAATTATAATGGTTCTTATCCCGAAAACAGATTTTAATCACTCAAAATGGCTTTGTCTAGAAAACGTCGATTTACAGACGTAAAATTTTGGCTTAAAAGTATTAAACTGTTATTTTTCGGAAAACGGGTAAATATTAGAATGATACTCAAACGCCATCTTGGCTCCCCAACCTTAAAGATTGAAGTACGCCTCTTTATAACAGTTACCGGTAGTGCTTTTGCGTTTTTGTATGAGATGGCACTGGTCGTCGCCAATTTATCATTTAAGTCTGATATTCAAGATTAAAGATTGAAGATAGCACAACCACATTTCCCTGTCAAAAAGAATGCACCAATATTAGAAACATTGGAGTACTCCAGTTTTTTAAAGCTTTGGCAAAATACAGTTCTTATTGCTTCCTAACAGTTTCTTAATTCTATTTCATCAATATTAGCATTCTTTGTGTATTTTTTCATGCTGGGAAAAAGTTATTTTTCATCTTTTGGTATTTTCATTGGTATTTGGTATTTCATTACGGAAGCTAAGAGACTTAAGAAGTTGGTTTGGTTTTGGGAATTTCAAGAAACATTTGTATAAGTTTATTTTGTAAGGTCATAAAATTTCGGAATTCTACAATCTACCGTTTCATAAATTTCGGTTCATCAGACAATATGTTTTCAGCGGTCCTGTTCAGTGTTGCCGCATAACCTAAAATAGGTGTTTTTAGAGTTTTGCAGGTTGAGGGGAAAACCTTCCCTCGCATGTAGATAATTTTAAGGAAATTATACGTAATGATTCTCAAAAACTCAATTGTTGGAGCAGGCGCGGATCTAGACAAAATTTTGACCGGTTTCGGGGTGCTTTACCCCGCTACAGCCCTATGTCTTACTGGTTCATAAATATTGCTAAAAGATGCTAGTGAGGTTAATGAAATGTGATGGATTTGCCCACACTTTATCTAAAAATGTCAGAATTTACTCCGTTTCAGCATGGCCTTTTATCCTTATCTTGCAACTTCGATTCTAATTCTCTTGATCCGAGAAAGAAAGTCTAGTCCCTCAATACGAAACCTCAGATTCTTATCTGCATCCGTATTTCATTTTGTTTGAAAGCGTCCACATTTTCGAGCTATGGATATCGATATCGAATATGCGTTTTAGTCACCGGTTTTTCTCCCGTAAGGGAAACATATGGGCACCGGTTTTCACAGGTTTTCAGAAAACAATAGCCACCGGTTTCAATATTGGCGCATAGATAGCATACTCCAAACTTCGAGTGGCGACTGATTTCCTCGATTGTGAAATCCTCGGATACTTTGGGATACAAGATTAATTAGGAAGCTGGGAACTCTGTCCGAATCTTATGGGGGTTCAGTTCAGTATGTAAACAGAAAAACTGTAGTCAGTCAGGGAGAAATGCAGCAATTGTTGCAATTTAAATTTAGATCAAAATTTCAAGATTTACAGAAAAACATAGCTCTCAGAATTTTACCTGTTTTTGAAACCTGTGCAACCGGCCTAGATCCGCGCCTGGGTGGACTGTAAGTCTACAAAACTGGCAAGTTTGCAAAAATAATGTACAAGTTAGGGTTTTCTGGTTTTTTAAAACTCAACAAACTTCTCTTTCATTACAGACAACGAATCCTTGCCAAAATTGAAAAGCTGCCTTAACTTTGCACACAGCCCCCTTTACCTCCAATCAATTTTGAATATTTCCCTGCTGATGCTTTATAAACAAGGTTTTTTACGTGCCAACCTGTGCTGCAGTCAAATAAGAATAAAAATTTTAAACCCATAGTGTTAAGGGGGTGAAGAGGGGTTGGTGTGTTAAAAGTTGCGTGGTTCGGAGAAGTAGAAGGAGCATCGTATTGCATTTCCTCGTCAGGTTTTGGCAAAGATTGGAGTAATTAACGTCACATTTTTCTTTCGTTCTTTTATTGAGCACCTTTCTTACCTTAATTGAACATATGTTGGAAATCAATCCTCATTTGTCTTTTGCGCTTATGAATTAAAAATATTGATAGCGAAGGAATGAGAGTATTTCTGAACTTTTTAAAGAAGCTACTAAAGCTTCTAATAAAAACCTTTTCTTCTGAAATGTATGTTTCTATTCATCCTATGTAAATGAATCCTCTTATATCTTTTACCTTGGGACCATTGATCAATCTTGCATCATTTTCTATATGATCAATGAGCTTAGAGGAATTATTTTCAATCACAAAGTATATTTATTATACAATTATGTTTGTGATCCCAGAGCACCGTCTGTTCAATTGGGAGGTTAATTCTGAATCAGAGGGTTATACAGGTTATACATAACAAACTAGAGATAAGATTTTTGTCGCCTTTAAACTTAAGGAATCCTGAAGATTCGTATGCAACCACTAGTGTATTCACCCTCTGGCGTTTAAGCCTTGTCAACGTATTAATGATGGATCAACTTGAATTGTACAAGTAATCTCTGCCTAAAGATAGAGTTTTCATTTGGTTTCTAGATAATACGAAAGCTCTGCGGTTTGCTGAACTTTATGCGAAATACTTGGAGTTTCAACGAGATTTGGCCATTTCTTTAAGCCATGTCATCTCCTCCCATACAAAGGGTCCTCTGACATTGTCATGAACCTTTCACACCTTCTCAAATCCCACGCTCCAAAAGCATTTTCTGTGAAGGTAACACAACGTGAAGGGAATTGTTAACTTTCAAAGGGGCCTGAGGTGAATTCAAGCATGAAGGGGTTCTTTGTTTCCCAACCCAAGAAAAGATTCTTCTTCTTTCTGCTTTTTCCAGGTTAAGATATGCTGGAGGAAGGTGCATTTGATAGTGAGTGAGTTTTGTCATATGCCTACGTTATGTATGAAATGATCAAAATTTGTAATGAATCGAAAGAAGTTAAATGTAATATTTGAGAAATGCAAGGTAAATGCGGGAGGCGTCGGGGAAGTGTTTTCTGTACAAGGAAAGGCCTCACAATGCTTCTTTATTTAGGAAAACTAACTTTAGGTTTTCAAGCCACAACATGTTATGGATAAACAGAAGTAAGAAAATTACATCTGCCGGACATATCGAATGCAGACAGGCAAAATGATATAGCTTGCTGGATGTCATCTTAGCAGGACAGCGCTCCCCGTTTCCAGACCCTAGGCGACCTGCGATTCGTCCATTCGCTCATTCGCCCATTAACTTACCTTTACAAATTCTTCGCAGTTGTTTCGTTTTCATACGACCAAAGATCTGCTACTGCGTTCAAAATGCATAAACTTTGCATTCCTTATTAATTAAACAGTGGTTAGTATTATATGTTAAGGAATTGTGGTTGTGTTGAGTACTTTTTTCACTCGAATTTATCTCTTCCGGATCTTCCGGAATAAAACTAATTCGAATTTAACGAATAAAAGCAACTCTTCCGGATCTGCAGCTAGCTTCGATGACGTCATATTTGAAGAAAATAATATAACTGGTAAGTGCTGTTTCAATGAGAGGTTGCTTACATAAAGTAATATTTTGCATGGCAACAGCAAAATAACGAAAAATTATCGTTGGGACAACTCTCCCCCTACCCCCTAGAAGAAACTACTTATTAAAGATTGCGAGAAGGCAAAATGATCAATTTGGTGCACTTTGACTTTATATAAAATCATAACTTATAGATAACAATTTTGTCTTTTCGTTCTCTATGATAGACCACCACTGGGCTCTTATCTTGCCGCTAGCGCCCCTTACTCACTGGTCAGGTAAATCTTTTTCAGAAGATTTTTTTCAACAGAAAAACCAACTCATTTATTTAATCAGGAAAGAAATGAAATAAAAAAAAGTATTTCTATTCTCCCCAACTTAGTTTCTCTTTGTGGCTTGAAAGAAGCTTTTAATTATAATGCTTTATCAGCCGCTTAGTCTGCACCAATGTACCCTGGGTGCCGGAGCCTCAGAGTGTCAAAGGATGAAGAAGGGGGAAAGGAATTGCAAAGGAGCCCCTTTCTTCTTCTTTTCTCCTTCGCAATTCCTTTTATGTGTTGGGTTCCAATTCCTAATCGTTTTTCAAGGAATTGAGTGCTTTTCTAATTGAGAACTGAGAATTTAGAAAAGAAATTTTTAAAGTTTCTTAATTTTTGGGGATAGCAAAGTATCATTTGAACATGGAATTGAATGTTGCGCCGACTGAGTTTTAACTATTCTCTGTGTCTAAATTTTTGTGATGGATTTTTATGTGTTCCTGCCTTTTTCAGAATTCAATCGTTTCCAAATTTCCCCCATTTCCTAGTATTTGTTTCTTATAGCGAGTTTCTTGTAGGAATGACTGTACTTGACTCAAGCTTTACTCAAGCCTGTTCGCAAGGATTGACTCACTTGATTTCGTCAAAAATGGAACTGAATTGCAAAGAACGGAAATGCTCATAAAAAAGATTCGAAATTTGGTTGTTAATCACTAAAAATTGAACGTAGGTGTGTGAGTTTTAGTTGACCTGATTTTAATACCTCGCTTTTAATACCTCGGTTATTATCATGCACGGTCACAATGGTCTAATGAAAAGCCAAATTAGAGCAGGTGGGGCATTTGGCAGTGACTTTCAAGTTGAATGATACTCTAATTACCAGGAAATACCGAAATAAATTTCTTAAAAGCTATGATACATGCACTCTGAAAAAGGTCATGTGACTGACTAACAATGCCTCAACTTATAGCGTCTAAAATAGTGGGACGAAGTATATATAAAGTTGTCCTTTTTCGTCAATCCGCTTCTATTTAACAATTTAACCCTCACAAATCTTTATCAACAACCACTTCTTACAAATCTTTTCTCAATCGCTTCTACTGTCATTTTCTCTTGCGTTTCAACCCTCCCACTGACAACACGTGACGTAATAATCTCCTAAAAGGATCTGTCACAAAATTTACAGAAACAATCTGTCTTTGGGTGTTTTGAAAAATACGCTTATCCTAAAAGGAAAATATTTGAGTTTCCGAGTCAATTTTTCGAGCCATGTAACGGCGAACGACAAGTACACGGGTCTCATTGTTTGCATCATTTGATTTCTACAAATATTTTCGGTCAGAATTTTTTTGACAGACAATTGAAGATAATTTTAACCATTCTTCCCTTCCTTAAAAATGTTTGTCTCTAAATCATTCTGGCTAACAAAGCAACAAACTTTGTGGCTGCCAGAAAGAGCAGAAACATCATGCTTGATAAAGTAATCACTTTTTAGCAATAAAATTTAGAAAATTGAGCTTTGCTAGCTCAGTTTTAGTTGGGCAGTTTTAGTTGGGCATTCGAAGGGGGTGCTAATAAAAGAGGGTGTTCATGTCGGCCAGTTTTCAATAGAAGGGGGTTGCTAATAGAAGGGGGTGTTCAGGTTGGCCAATTTTCAATAAAATGTCGGCAAATTTCAATAGCAAAGGGGAGCTTATAGAAGGAGTGGATGTTGTTAAATCTTTAATTAAAAGGCAATGAAATTAGTAGGATGGTGATACTGGTTACGTGATAATGGATAGATGGCTAGAGATAAAGATAGACAAACATAACAAGGGGAATTATGACAATTAAAAAAAACTAAATAACATAACAAGGGGAATTATTAACAAGTGATAGATTTGGTCATGACAGATTTGTAAAATTTAATAGAAGGGGGAGGGCAAATTCTTCTGACATTTATACACTAGAGTAGTCCTGCCTAGATTAGGCCGAGGGGCAATTCACTCTTGCAAATAGCGTACGAGATTTTCCTCAAAACCATAAATTTTCCATAAAAGTCACTTTAGTTCAGAACACAAGCCTTTCTAGCAACGGGGTTCTGGATTAAATACCGGCGTGGCTCAAAATGTCTCTTGCAGCGATGTTCACTGTATTGGAAAGGGAGACTTGAACGCAAAAATATGTCATTGACCTTAGTTACCCTCTGTGATGACAGTAAAGCTTTGAAATCTAGGAAGAAAAATTTGTCTATATTGGACCAAATATCCCTTGCGTATAACAAAATGTAAAACAGAATTGGGAAACAAAACGTAGACAACTTTTAACTAAAAACGTACAGACTCCGACTATAAAAAACCTGGTTAGCAGAATAAAAAGAATCTAGATTCTCCTTTTATCCATTCTTAACTTTGTTTGCTGTTTAGCTTCCTCTTGAAGCTTTTCATTATTTGATATGTAACATAACTATTGTTCATCCCTTGGTTGACGTAGACGTATCTTTTATTTTCTCTGCTAATTATTCATCTCTGCATCCAAGAATGTCTAAGAATATCTAAAACGTACAGTAAGAAAAGTAAAGAAAAACACACACAGAATTATATTGCATTCGTGCAGGGCAAATTTTGACGGCTGAATCTGTAACAACAGAAGCCTTTATAAATCAAAAACTTAAAAATGCTAGCCGTCCTTTTGGATCCAGATTTCGCAATTGCTTAAATAATCTCCTTGCCTCTTAAACAAATGCAACATTCTGAAAACGAGGTTTGAGATTATATTGTTGCCAACGCACTGAACCGTTTCAATTAACGTGAAGCCCAGTGTCAGTATAAGACCATGGAAGTGTAAGTTATAGGGTTTAATGGGCTGAGCTTCCATTGTTAAGAACAGACTTGTATAGAGGTATAAAGCTATTTTTCTTCGACTTACTTGAAACAAACTCTGCTATATACAAATAAACTAAAATAGGCTCTCATAAAAATTTCTATTAGGCCCTACCTATGGATTGATTATGTAATAGTCTCTGTCAGTGTTGGCCTACCCTGGGTGCCGGAGCCTCAGAGCGTCAAAGGATGAAGAAGGGGGAAAGGAATTGTGAAGGAGCCCCTTTCCTCTTCTATTCTCCTTTGCATTTCCTTTCCCCCGTTCTTCATCCTTTGACTCTCTGAGGCTCTGGCACCCAGGGTAGTGTTGGCCTTGCTACTTTTCCTGTACTAAAAGGTCTTCCTGCAACCCATATAAAAAGTACGTACTCACTTTCTAACTCACTAGATAATTATTTGTTTATTTAATGTTTCGTGCAAGTCAGTACTTGTGGTATTTTGGAGGTTCTTAAAAAAGCTCTGGCGTTTATAAAGAAAGATGCAATGCTACTTAAACTAACCTTCAATATATCGAGGCGCTGGCTAATTACACTCAAATGCCACAAGCATACTTCTATGTTCATACCAGATTTGAAATTCCGGGAGCGGGGAGTCAACATAGCAATGTTTCCAGACAACATCATTTTCAAGATGCTATGAGCTAGTTTTTCAATTTAGATATCAATGCGAGAAGTGTCGTTGGATAAAGAAAGCCATTTTGCCCTTCTTTTGATCATGGCTTGATTGAAAACCTGAGAGCGGTGAAATTTGATAGACGATTTTACTTAAGACACTGATTGAAAATATCTAAATATTTGAATACGGGTGGCCTTCTCACATCATCTCCAGTTAGAAAACCACGATATAAAAGGCAGTTAAAACCTTGGTTAGCATCCAATATAAATTTGCCATCACATAGATAAAAGCACGAGATATAGTGAACTTTCCTTCCAATGACTTTGATTAATGAGCAGTTCAATCAGAATCTGTCTGCCATAAAAACTGGCAATTGGCCATAGAAAACCTTGAAGACGAGGTTGAAATGCCAGAGGAAAGACAGGCGCCTAAGAAAGAGCAACTGCCCACGTCTGGACAGGAATGTAATTCGAGTTTAGCTCGTTAGAATCGGTAATTCGTGGAAAGAATGTCATTAATTGCAAATCAAGGTTATTATATTATGATATAGTAACGCATCAAGAAATTGAATTCGACTTGTGACGAGACAACTTCGGAAAGCTGCCAGGTGGCTGTAATACTCTTCTGGGCCCCATTATCAACAAATTTTGTCATCGCAAAAAGTTAGAAGCTACACTAAGGTTTTGCGTAGCCGAGCAAGCGCACCTTGAATAGGAACACAAATACCAAGCAGTGCAGGCGGGGCTGAATAACGCCCACTGATCAGTGCTAACGCCCCTCTCGGCAATAGAGAGACTCTATTGACAAGCGCCCACTTGAATGCATTCGAGACTACACAAGCACTTTTTCGCTAAAGTGCTTTCCTGGTAAAGGCTAATCACAGGAAAATTCTTTCATCTCAAAGGAAATCTTGCCTTAAAGAAATATTACAGACCATCACAAGTAATTCATTTGCAAAAAGTTGCTGATGACATAAAAAAGTTTGATTTATATTTATACGTTTCCTGCTTGTCTTCAACAAACTAAGTTCGAATGCATATCTGAGAACTTCGAATTTCAGAAATTCAAAACTATTTTCACAGGAAGTTTTCTGTAGAAACTTTGCGGCGACATGAATTCTGTAAAAACTGACACCTTGATAAAGAATGGTCATAAATTCTTCTTGTGATTATGACTGAATACAAAAATAACCGCTTGCTAGATTGTAATCTACCAAGGATTTCCAGAAAGAAATGCTGATTTTTCCCTGCTGCGTCAGAGTAATTAAGGCTGGCTAGCTGATTGTGCGCGTAAAAGGGTGGGTATTCATGCAAGCAGTGCCTTGCGCAGCAGGGACAGGCATAGTAGGCAATACAAGCATACGCAACGACGTAGGTACGTCAAAGGCACTCGCAAGAAGGTGTGTTCCGTGTGGTTCCAAAGAAGCTTTGCTAATGGCCCAGAGCATTGTATCTAATAGCATTACTGCCTGTGTAGCTTGACTCTTTCATGTTTTAAATACCATTACGACACCATACGGCGTTCAGTTGATCATGCAGGGGAGTAGGTATGGCCTCATTAATTCCAAGAATAATTCGTGGCTACACAGTCTTCGATCTAGAGATGTTTTTCTCTTTGTCTTCTATAATTCTATTACAAATGACCTGACCCCTTTTCAAAATTTATCATTAGCAAAGTACATTTTTATCCACGACCACGGCAAACTAAAACAGTCAAAGGTTTTCCTTTTTTCAACGTGGAAATGAAATAAAAAAGTCTGTATCAGATAAATATAGGTGCATTTATGGGTGTGCGACAACCGACTTCAATTTCCATTGGCTGACTTCTTCTTTACAGTTTTAGGCCAAAGTGCATAGGGAAACAGAGAGCACTGTGAAACTATGAATGTTCACCCTTACAAATTAAAGCAACCACTAATCATATCTTGGGAAATGCTAGTTATCAAATAAAGGTTTCATTCATTGAGATGACCTTAAAGCTGACGTTGCAGCTATCAGATGTTTGTTTTTCTTTGCTGTTCTGAGGTCAGTCGTAATCTTGCAAACGAGGGCTCTATATAAACGAGGCTATATGTCACATCGAAATGAGCAATTGAATGTCGAAAAATGTTCACAACTGGAACCAAACTTAGACCTCTTCTAGACAAGAATCGCTTAAAAAGATTTTCATCATAAACGTTGTAAGAATCAACAGTAATATCTTAGCAGCGCTAATAGTTGTTAATAACAATTAAAAAACAACAAAATTCTTCAAGAATTCAAAGTCTTCCGTCCAATGTGTCCAAGTAGCAATTTCATAATGGGTAAAGACAAATACTCATAATCGTTCGAAAAGGAGATAAACGAGATCTGTATCGCATCAAGCCAAATATATTGAAATAAGTGAGAGGTCTCTATCTAAATCAGCAACTTTTAATCTTTATTTGTCTCTTCCAATAATTGCAATTGCCATGCCTGTGATATTCTGGGATGTCGTTTTAAATTAGCAACTTGCCAGTAATAAAAACAATATTTACTGACATTGCTATTTGCATGTGACGTCTAAAAAGTATCCTTGACAGCCCCCCCCCCTCAATTATCACGCCTAAAAACGTCCTGATTTCGGTCTACCCTCTAATAAAACTGGGAATAATTCGCACGATCTTGTTTCTTATTGTAAAAATCATCAACGCTATAAATCTGTGCAGCTTTAACCATTTCAATTTTCCAAAATGAAATTTTTAATAAGAGTTGCTTGATAAGTTGCAGATAAAATTTTGTTTGGTGGACAAACTCTTTTGCACCCTTAGTTGGTTAGTAAATTGTATCCGAACTTTGAAGAATTGAAGAAATTTTCAAAAAATGACAATTAACCTCGAATTGGCTTGTTGAATTTTTGGCAGTCTAGGTGACTTGGAGTCCTCTAGGTGTCCTCGAATTTCCATTTAACAAGGAAACTTATTTTTTTCAGTACTCCATTGATATGCTAAAATGGAGATAGAATATTCAACTGCTTAGCTCCACAGCTTGTAATGGCGATTTCGTCCTTTTGAAAGAAAAAATACGTTGGTCCTGCTAAATCGCAGTTGGATCGAACTGATAAGACTTACAGCTCCTCCCACTTCAATCCTAATAGCACACAAGTAGGATAATGGTTTTTTTCTGTTGCATAGACAATACGTTAAGACGGACCTGGATCTGCTTAAAAATGGCTGCGGTGAAGTGGATACGAAACCCCCATCAAAAAAATAATGTAAGATATCAGATCTTGAAGCACTTGTATTTTCCCAGCTTTTTAGCGTACGCCAGTTATCAAGTATTGTAACAGACACCAAGGAAAATCCCCCATTACAGTTTTATTATTGTTTTTTTATTTGTGCTAGTGGAGTTGTGGAAGGCAGCCAATTTTCCGAATTAACTCTGCGGTTGCTGTTACCTATATTGTATTGTTGCTCTTATCCTGTGGCTTCTAAATTGCGGAAAGTTCATGAAAGAATGAGAAAACAATTTAAGATCTGTGCTGTCATGGAGGAAAGAATCCGGGGACGCATTAGGGGCATGTAACCTCTCATTCTATCTATAAGATGTGCCTTCAGAATTTTTGCAAAAGCCTTTATATTTTCGAAGACAAGTTTGATATGATAATTGTGAATTAAAGCTGTTGATAAATATGTATAGCACTTAAGATCATGATATTCTACAGTTTTAAATTTATTAATAGGAGGGCTCTGGTAAGGATTGCAACTGGGGGGTCATAAGCCCCCCCCACTTTCATGTGCCTCTTAATGATTCTTTATCTCACATCACTGTGTTTTCGTTGCAGCATTGAGAAAACACGGGGGCAGTGGCATTAGTGTAAATTTCCTAGAAACAGCTGTTTGGCATTTTGAATAATATCTCGATTTCAACTTGAATCTATGTGCATTGCTTTCGAAGTCAGATAAACTGTCACTGTTGTTCTTGAGAGATAAACCACAAAAACGGCAGCAAGCCCACCCAGATTGGGAGCGGTTTTTCTGACTTTATCAGCCAGATTAGCTGATTTGAAAAGTGGAAAGCATACGGGTCTTTCATGAAAATGAAGAAATCAATCATTTTTAATTTTAACTAAATAATAATAATTTAATTTTAATTGAAAGCGAAGTCGGAAAATTGTTAGTCGTGGGGGATTCTCGTCCTGTGCACTAATTGCAATCGTTTTCTCCCTCGAATCAGTGCCTTTATCACTACAAACTTGAGGATTTGATCTGCTTGCCATTCTACAAATTCGGTGCCAAAGCCCTTCTGGCTGTAAAATCTATAGTATTATATAGGGTTGCCAACACAGAATTCTTCCAACCAAATATGAACTCACTTGTTTAGGGGGGCTGAACATTATCTCTGAATTTTAACAAGCGGTGATGAACCCCCTGAGCCCCCTCCACGCCCCAACTGTGTTGAAATATTCAATTAAATGGCTGCAACAAAGTAAGAAATTCTCACAACGTTGTTAGCTGAATAAAAAAGGAAATAGGAGCTTCTTAGCTCTATCTAATTGAGAATTGAATAATCCAGATTTAAGAATTAATTTTTTATTACCAAAATCTATGTTATGCCGCTAGAATTCAATTCAAAATTGAATGTTTTGAAACAAACAAAAAATAAAACGATAAGACCAAACAATGATTCAACGAGTATATAAAATTCTACATTATATAAGTATTCCAAACTTTACACTTAACTAAAACCCAGGAGTAAAATGAAGTCTTTTAGGCCATGCAATTTTTTCCATACGTTAAGCCCAAATTTAGCCAATAAGAAATGCCAATGACTAACGTCTGGCTACCTCAGGCAAAATCGAGAATCACATCACAAAGAAAATTTTGCCAAAAAAATCACATCTCCCAAGACGTTTTCCTCATCGAAATTGAACGAAATACAAGACCAATCCTGCCAAGAACTGGATGGACGCATCTCCCCACTATCGTCCCATTTAGGCCGCCATTGCTAAAAGTCGATTTGCTTTACTCAATTACTATCTTTTCGTTGCGATTGAAGCAAATTCTTTGCTTCTTTTAAGCTACCTGTCAAACAAAATATACAGATAAACACCAGATGGGCAGATTACAAGCAATTATTCTTAGTGCTAGGCACCCAACAATACTTGTAGTTCAAACAATATATATATCTAAAGTATAGTAGACTGCTATTGGATAGATAAAGGGAATATTATGACTGGCGAATTGTTTATCACAGAGACTATTGAAAAATAACCAAAGCTTTTAGACACTGATATGTGAAATAAGAAATGAGGAAAAATGTAAAAGCAGCGGCTCTTCGCGTATCAGAATGAATATAAAATTTGCTAAAAAAATAAGTGAACTTAATTTTTTAAATTGCTTTCGAAAAAGATTAGAAAATCAACTTTGGAAAGGACTTTGATACTATGATTTTTCTTTGATTCGTAATTTTTACAAAAGAAGACAAAAGTTGTAACATTTTGACCAACAATAAGATTTTTTGTGAGTTTCGATCTGCATGTTGAAACAGTCTAAAAGCACCTATAGATTTGTTTCAATTTAAATTTTTAGATTTACGTGATGATAAAAATTAAGATGCTCTGACAATAATATTGCAGAAATCGCTATCGCTTTCAAAACAATAATCAGCGTTATTGCTTGTCCCTCCCCCATCCCTCTGTAAGGTCAAATCTGTTGCATATCCACTGTTAACTAAACATTGTCGCTCTTTAGTCTTCTCGCCAGTTCCACCATTTACAAGCTTTTTTAGCCCCCAAGCCCCCTCGCTATTGGTTTCGCACCTATGACTACATATTTGCTTTACAAAAAACTTTGTTAACAAGAATCGACCTTGTTAAACTGGAATACAAGTCAACAGAAAAGTTTTTTGATTGAATAAGTTACATTTGGAAAGAGGATATGAGTTTGAATTTTGGAACAGCCAATTCGGACTAAACTTTTTAGATCAGTTGTTAGTTGAATGGGAGGGAGTGTTTACAGGAACATAGAAATTCCAACATAAAATATAGTTTCTTCTTATTACCTAAGTTCCTGAAAGATGGAAAATAGCGAAACGACGACCCTTAAAGATAAATTATGCCCGAGGCACCGGCAGTGCTGGATTTATACGATCGATAATTCTATGGCCTAGGCACATTCATCGAACAACAGTTAATTTCAACTGATAATTCTGTGTTTTGTGGTCACTGATATCGATTGACTTGCTAAAGATTTATTGGTTCTAGTGTTGCCTAGGGCTGTTTAATGTAACCACTATGGACAAAGTGTCCACTTTTAATTACGCTCTTGTTCAAATTTGTTAAAGAAATTCTGATGATTATTATGACCAAGAGAACATGGGTTTTAACCACAATGGATAAGGGATAACTCGAGATAACTTATGATTTCTGGCCGATGATGAGAATGACTATTGACTCTGATTGATCATGATCGATGATTCATCGTGATCATGACTGAATCTTCATAATAGGCATAATCATAATCATGATCACGAGGAAGGGAAAAGCAAATGATGTTTTTCTGACAGCGGGCCTTATCATCAACTGTATATTGGTCGTGTACGAAAGTTTGTTTTCAATATTGAGTGCGTCTCCATATAATATCGTCTGTCTTGTTATCGCGTTGGTAAAATCCGAAATACGCAAAGAATTGGGGCACATTTTGGTCTTTGCAGGGCACTAATAGATTTTTAATTGGTCATTTGATAAAAATAAAACAGATTTTCACTGTCATGAAGATACTTGACTCCCATAAATATGCCTTATCAAATACAAGATTCCTATGTGTAAAGCTTATGTTTAATAAGAGGCTTAATTTGTTAAATTTGGGCGTAAGTGTCTTGATCACCGATGACAAGATTATTCGATAATTTTTGCGGCCTAACGAAGCCACCAACCTATGGCCTTACTCAAAACCATGGTAACACGAAGCGCGGCCCTGAATTGCGAAGACGACAAGTGGCCGGCTTCAAATCCGCAGTAAAAATAACAGATAATAGGTTGGAGGCGGAGATGTAGGGTTTTCACGACAGAAACAAGTTTATTAGGTCAATTCTGTAAGGCTTTAACCATGAATGTATTTGGGCTAGCGGATTGAGGCAACGTTCTTCTGACCTTATCTTAATCGGAATTACGCCTCCATTGTCTATTGAAGGATTTTCTGTAAATGCTTGACGGGGAAACAAAAACCTGCTTTTCTTTGATAATCATCTTTTCTGCTAAAAGATGAATGTTGAATTAGACGATGACAAACGCCATTACTGAATCAACATTTGCGGTCACACGCTACGTGATCAAGCACAGTGCTGTTGTAATAGCCTGTCAATCACTCACGTCCGGTCCTCGCTGATTGGTCAACGATTCCTCATTTACATATGAATCACGTGCAAATGAACCCATGCAGCTGCTTGATGGCCGGGAACAATTAGAAACGAGGTACATGCAGAGAATATGCCATAGCAATAAGGAAATTTCGTGCTAAAGACTTGCACGATCGACACGATCAAATTGGCACTTAGAGCATGACATTGTTAACCACGATTGAAACTGAGGAAAAGTTCCTTAAGCCAGAAGATCGAGTCAAGGTAAGCATGTTAATTATTTATCGTTGTATATCGTCGGGAAATAATTGATATTAAATCATTTCACACTTGAAATATCTCACACCCCTCTTCTAATCTTGCCCGCCCCCTAATCGCAGGAAATACAGCCATCGCCGTTAGCTTTACTAGCCGCTGCTTGTAGCAGAATAGAACAGAGCTTAGAGCAGCCAGAATTACGGAGGGCAACTAGAAGATCGACTTTGAAAGGACTAAAAAATAAGGACCAAAGTGACAGTTCATCAAGTGGGGTCGAATTTGCAATTGCCAAGGACCAGAAGCTTTTACTACCAATCACAATGTCTCCAGAACTTCAAAGAAATCTCTGCAAGGAAAGCACTGAGCTGGGTGAACATGAATTGCCATCTTGCAAACATGCTGGACAAAACCCTCCATATTATAACGACGTTTGTGAACAACAGAGGCGATTTAATACATGCCAAGGCCCACTCGAATACCAAGTCATGAATCGACATCATATAAATAATTATTCCCCTTACCATCACGCTCAAATTCAGGGCAATTTTGCAACATCGCCTCTGTCAGTCACCCCAGTTCGCTTCAATAATGACACTCCGCACAGTCAAATGACGACTCCGCCTCAAAGATTGGTTTTGAAACAAGAGCAAGAACAATCTTTGTCTTTGAAGCCAGCCTGTATGTACGGATCACCTTCCAATAATGGAACTCCGCCTCAAGAATTATCACCTCAGTTTTTTCAGCAAGCTCCTGTGATAACTTTAAGCGCAAGCCAAATAAACTACTCGCCTAACCCGTATCAGACGTTCGCTCCGTATCGTTCAAATACTGAGATAAAGCCCCTCTCGCATTTACCGATACAAAACAGACTAAACTGCTTCTCGAATAGTCCTCAAATGCCTTCTCAAACTCGCGACGGATATCAGCAGATGGGCGGACATTTTGAAGAGGCACTTCCTACCCAAGAACAACAGGTTAATTTTAAATGGCTTCGAAGTGCTCCGCCTACTGTCCTTGAAAACACAGCCATGGCTTCACAAACTGTCGCCGTTAATCTGCCAATGAATTCGAACTTATGCGATAACTTATGTGATAATTGCTCTCAGAATCCTCATATAAACAATCAAATACTTGATCCACAAATCCAGTCTTCTATTTTGCAGAATAATTTCATGGAAACTGAGTTGTGTTCGAGCTCTGTAAACACGTTAAACATGATCGCTGGTGTGTCTGAACATAATTTCGCTCCGCCTTTTCGGGAAGGCAGAAGGCCGCGAAGAATTGCCTGCACGTGCCCGAATTGCAGAGATGGGGATAACAAAACTGTTGCAACGAAAGATGGTAAAACTCGAAAATTGCATATTTGCCACGTTCCTGGGTGCGGGAAAATATACGGGAAGACTTCTCATCTGCGAGCGCATTTACGTTGGCATAGCGGGGAAAGGCCTTTCGTTTGCAACTGGATATTTTGTAATAAAAGATTTACACGATCGGATGAGCTGCAGAGGCATCGAAGGACTCATACCGGGGAAAAGAGATTTCAGTGCAATGCCTGTGGAAAACGCTTTATGAGAAGTGATCATTTATCGAAGCATATGAGGACACATCAAGGTCAAAATATAAAAGAAAAATCAGTGGATGACAATGAGGACTGCACAATAACAGAAGGCGAAGAGCAAAACAAAACAGACTTCAAGAACAGTTCTTCATTTTCTGAAGGGGAAAATGACGAAGAAACGAACATAACTGGGGAAAATAGCTCAGTCTTAACAGATAACAAAATAAATACCGAAGTCATAAGGAACCCCTTCGAATAACGGATTTTCTCGGCTGTGGCTTGTTATTGTTTCCCGTCCACAAGGTTCCTTTTGCGCATTCACATAGATCGTTGTAAATAGATATTTTAATGGTTTTATTTTGATAGAAAATAGTTTAGATTTTTAACACATGCTTGTTTAGTTCCTCCTACTTAAATTTCAAATACAAGCAATCACTGGTATGAATTCCTTTTACACAGAGGAATAACTCAATAAATATTTGTGTTGCGAGCACAAACTTTATCACTGAAGGTAATCAGTGTAAATATTTCCTGGCCTTTCCGAAGCCAGGCTCTTTAGTGATAAAAAAATGAATTGAAAGGGTTGTTATTTTGAGAAAGGGCTGAAATTTAGCCTAAGGTGGTAACAAGTATTAATGACCAAAACACATTCTATTGTTAGCAGGTTAAATTAGATGCCCTGGTAGACAATAACCAAACCTGCTTTGTGAGGCCCTGAAATTGAAATTAGTTTTGTGCCTATTACCACAACTTCCTCTGAATAGAACTCTTTTAATAACTTGATAATAAAAGTAGGAATCTAATATTGAATGTTTTATAGTCGTTGCAATCGTCAGTGATACAGCGTATTTTCAGCGAAATTTTTATTAATCGTTCAATGCTTGATTCCTGTTGATACCGTTGAAGGCAGTTTTCCTCGACGTTTACACGAGGTACACAGTATTTACGTGGAATTTTTAGAGGTGGTGTTTGTAAACGAGCTATGAATTTAACAATTGCAGCAGAATTTTGAAATATTGCTGATTTCTACTTTCTAAGAATCTACACATTTTCATCTCATTTGTTGATTACTGTAGCAAATGGTTTTGTAACAGAGAGACGTCATTAAGTGGGAATGGATCTGTATATATGCATGGTTCCAGCCGAATTGGAAGCGTTTCTATGCATACTTGTCAGAATTTGATTTTTCTAATCCTTTAAACAAAATATTCTAGTGATTTCAAACATCTGTGGAAAAATTTGAACCGCTTACAACAAGGTACGCTGTCTATTTTGAATGCATCTTTCGCGAATTAGTGGCAAAATCACGCGACTTTCAACTATTTTGTTGATTAAAAAACTGGGGTTGTTAGGATTGCGTTCAGTGCTCGGTTTCAAAAATATGGTTTCTTCATTGTTTATGTGAGTTTAGGACGGTTGTGAGACCTTCTTAACTGTTTGAGATGGTGTCAAATTATTTACTTGACAAAGCCCAATTAACACTCAGAATCTATCCTTCTACGCCATCTTAGAAAAACTTAGCACAATTCGAGGCACAATTAGCACATGCCACAGCTATGAAAAGATTCTCTAAGTTAAATGTGCTTGAGGCGTTAAATGTTTTTCACCGTGAGACGATTAGGCAACCGCATGACTCAAAAATTAACTGCTCCCCCATACCCAATTAAATTGAAAAGGATTTCATCCAAACACATGTTTCCAAGGCTTGTTAAAAACACAAATTTAGCTTCTCAAAATTTAGTCTAAAAAGACCAAAAGTGCAAATTTTTGAATCAGAACAAAGTCCATATATATTTAGTTGCTTCTCTTTGTAACTAGAATTCATTTTTCGTTCTACAATTGAAGCATTGCTTTCCAAAATGCTTGGCTGGATACATAAATTCACAAACTCGGCAGGCATCAGTTAACGTTGTAGAAATTCAAAGATCTATTGAGGACATTTCAAATGAAAAAGTTTTTAATGTATTCTTTACTTGCAGACCAGAATTATTTCAAATTAAGTTCCTTTTGAGCTGAAATTTGGCTGGAGCTGAAAAAGCTTAACTTGCGTTCAAGCTAGGAAACCAAATCTTTTTGCAAATACTGTATCTTTGATTGAATTGTATTCAAGTCACAGAATCCCATCATTTATGACAAAATTTCAAAACCTCTTGGCGCAGCATTTAGCTGTGAAGCAGTAAATAAGCGATGCAATAACAAAGTCAAACGAAACCATCATACAAAATCATCGAAATTGTATTTCATGTTGCAGTTGTTTTGGCCGCAGTCAACCGCTCAGACCATACTGATTTTGAAACTTTTGTCAACATTATTTAAAGTAAAACCCCTCTCTTCCTATCTGTTGGCAGCGTCCTAACTAAAAACTTAATTTATGCATACAAGAATACAGCTTTTTGTGGCTCATGTAAGCATAAGCTGGGAACAGATAGCATTTACTGTGAATCAGGAAATTTCATTTCACAACTTATTGAGATTTTAAACCTACCATTCATTATTCCTCTAGAAAGGGTATCTTTCTAAACAATGCATGTTTATGGAATTAATGCAACATTACGCTTAAGTTCATGTTTGTGTTAAATGCTCATGCTAGTATTACAAGAAAAACAACTTTTTTAACCGCTGTAGTTCTAATTTAAGTTGGTCCATAGATTTTCTGTTTTCCAAGCGTAAGGGAATGAATCTTACCAAAGGGTTGGCGGACGCCATTCTAGGGCCAAGTCATGTCACTGGCGGGTGAAATAACGTGATTGGATGTAGAAAAGCGAACAGTCATTTGTGTGGATTTTATCTAAGGTTTGCTAGATACATAGGAAAAATTAGGAGTAACAGAATGATGCAACTCTTGAGAACTCCACCAAGGTTCTTGTATCGATAATTATTGGATTTAATTGCCATATATTCCATCAATTTTCACCCCGTCTTTTTAGATAATGTCGCAAAAATTTGCGAGCATTTCATAATTGCCGCTATAATGTTTACTTTGATATGGAACTTTAGGGGGGGGGGGGGCTGCCAGGACGTACAGAGAAATGAAGCTAAACAAATATTAATCACTAGCATTAGTAAGATAATTTTTGTCGTGAAGCTGTGTACTAAAAACTTTTCATTTTCATAACAGTGTATTCACTGTTTTTTTATAAGAAAACTTTCATAAGAACCTTAGCCTAGCCTAACAATTTTAAAAGATTGAAAACAACTTAAGAAGCAGCTTTGACTCAGGTACTGTAGAATGTAATATTAAACACCTCTTCCCGTAAAAACATTTTCATGACACGATACCTTTTGCCAATGTTATTAAAAAACTAGCAAAAACTGTTGTGCCTTATGCACCGCAATTAATTTTGCGCACTGAGATTCTGCCGGATATCCAAAACTCTTAAACTTTGACAATCTAAGATCAAATTAAAAGCAATCCAGCCTCGTGATATTGAAAATTCAGAACAGCCAAGCCATTTTAAAATTAAAAACAATCTTTAATAAGTGTGTATTTGATTTGATAATTACCTTTCCACTTCAATTTCAAAATTTTAAGTTTAAATTATACTTTGCCAAGAGGTTTTTTTTTCAATTTTGATTATGAAATTTATAAATAACTTCACGAAAGACTGCTCGTGCCTTCAATTTTGTTAGTTCTTCAAATCTGAAAATACATTTTGATGGTTGAAGCGATGTTCGTTATAAGAGAGTTTATAAGTGATGTTTGCATCGCATGAATATTGGTTTTATGGTTCCAAATTGATGTAAATTGTAAACAAACTTTTTAGTCACAGGAATCCGTGCTATAGCCTATTTTCGTGAAACTTCATTTTATCAATCTTTTTAATGGCGTTACGGTTACCAAGTCACTATGAACTCAAGCAAAAACAGTTCATCAAACCAAGCTTCAAGAATTGTCAATAATTGTTGTTGGTGTAGATAAATGTCCATAGCTTCTTACTGTGTTACTATAAGTTGGATGAAACAAAATTTTAATTGAAGTGTTATTGTTTGGAGTGACATAAATAAATGGAAAATAATTTAAGGATTCAGGAAAATGTACTGAAAACGTCTTATTCCTTGTTTAAAGCCAGTTTTATCAAAACTAAATCATTTCATTCTGGTTCTCAATTTATTTGCTTACTATATTATCGTAGGTTGAATTAATGTCTGGTATAAATTTATCAATTTCCAAAACATTTTTATATTCACATTTCCACATTTCTTGGTGCCCCTTCTGAAAATTACCTTATTATCACGAGTATGTTTTGAAAATGAAATAATTTTTCCAGGTAATGTCAAAATTTCATATTTGCGGTTTCCACAAAATAAAATTTTCGTGATATATTGCTCATAGTCTGTTTTGTTGCTATTCATAGGTAAAGCGTTATGATGTTATGATTTTGTGCATCAACCACGTCCTCGCGCTGCCAATTATGGGGGTTGAAGAAAGAAACCTTCATTAGACAAATTAAAGGATGGCTTAGCCTCTCATTGATTTCTGAAAGGTACAAAAAGAAAAATATCGGCTTACTCTTTTTAGCATGACTAGCCCCCCCCCCCACTCCCAAAAAATGTTTCTAGTGTTTCCAAGCTATAATATGCTCCGTGGCCTTTGCCTGACACATTTGTATTCTAAATGAAGAAACAGCCAGATGTTGCCAAATCAAAACCTCAGCAAAATAGTCAGTTAGTCAGATGGGCACTGCAGAGGACACACCATATGCGGGGTGAAGTGGTTCCACTAACCCAGCAGAGAAATGTGGCAAATGACTTAATTTAGACATAAAAGTATCTGACTGATCCCCCCCCCCCCCCCCCCCCGTGGACGTGGCAAGAACTACCAGAAAACCATGAGTGCTAAGATCAAATTCCAACAACAATTTTAGGAATATTTACAGAACAAGGCTGTCCTCTCAAAGCGTATTTATGCGCATTTTACAAGGATCTTATTAAGGCAAGAAGCTGGCGCAACTTTTGATCCAGCATTTGCTCTTTTAGCAACGATTGGCTGCCTCGATTAGCAACTATTTTGACTGATATGGAGGTCTGCCCCCTTGCTGCTAAAATAAGGGACGCTGGAGGCACTTAGGGCGCCACAATGTGAGAAGGGTAAAGGGCGTAGGCCTCAAATGACTCTCAGGACCAGCGCCTTTCTACATTACAGAAGTACCGTAAATCCTCGAATTAGCCCCCTGGGCGCTTATTTATTTTTAATATTTTTGGGTGGCTTATACGAGGGGGGCTTATGAATTTATAGTAGACATCAAGAAGACATTAATAAATGACCTCGTATATTTTAGTTGGAATTTCTTTATGAAAATTATATTAATTATTACCAAAAGTATGAATTTTTGTAGTAATTCAATAAAACGCCAAAGGCAACCTCAGATGGCAAAGATCAACAAATCGAGGGAGGCCAATTCGAGAATTTACGATAGCAGTGGGGCTCATTCGAGAGGGGGCTTACTGACAATTTGTAGTTCTAGGGCGGGGGCTTATTTGAGGGGTGCCAATTCAAGGGTTTACGGTATGTCTTTTCGAATCATTTCAGTGCAAAACCTTTATGAAAATGAATGTTTCTCAAATGTCAAATTTTGCTTCTTCTTGACCAATTGGTGCAAAACTCTGCCAATAGTATTTAATTATCTGTAGATATTGTAGTATTAGTTACCTTTAGGTAGCAGACAATGCTTATTCAGCCCAGCTCTCAGACTTTCTTAGCTATTTCCTAATTGCAGCACCAAAACTTTCTTAAAATTTTATAGCGTAAAGTTGGAAAGTTTTACATTACTAAGCATGTGCAGTGATGGAGAAGATGAAATGCTATAAATATGCTATATTTCTCAAAAACCCTCAACGTCATACTGTATTTATCGTTTCCTGTTCAGCACATTACTGCATTGTTGAAATTTCCTTTGAAACTTTGAGATCCAAATTTTTCAGCTAGGTTTCAATGATCCAGCCCTGAACTTTCTTAACTTTTTGAAGAACCGAGCAAAACTTTTTTATAAAATACTTTCTTATTATAAAAGTGTTACGTATTCCCACCACTTAAGATATTTTAGCGCTGTGCATCATGGCCTAGGGGAATCCATTTATAAGATGAAGACCTGATTATGATCTAATGACTTAATTCATATATTTGCACGTCATGTTGATAATTCTTGAGCTAAATGTTTTTTATCTTCACCATTTGTTGTCTATAACAGAAAAGTTGTTGTCTCCTTTTACGTCAATGATATTAGGCTGTGAAACTAATGATGGGTGACGTTAATTAAATAGCAATAAATTTATTAAAAGCTTTCTTGTGAAACGACACTTAAATAGTTTTAATCACGGCTCTAGAGCCAAGAGAATTTCTGACTGCAAAAACGTATGTCGCGACAGGAAATCCTGCAATTGATTGATTCACTTTGATAAAATCATATCTTGAAGTAAATGTAACGTAGAATGTGTTTTGTACCAATTTTTGCCTTCTGTTATTTTGAGTAAGGCTTTTCTTTGTTTATGCACAAACCGACTGACTGGCAACGTTTTTAGGTGGAGTAGCCCTTGATCCACTTAACAAAGAGCCTTTAATTTTTTCTCTTTGGACAACCCCCTTTTGGTTTCTATTTCTTTTTGGCAGTCATTTCACAAATCAAGTCATTTTTGTAAGAAAATGGGCAATGATATACTTATTGAAAGATCTAATAATTGTTTTTTAAAAGAAAGAAAACATTTCTTTAGGATTTTAGCTGAAAATAAACTGTGAATTTATCTTGAAAAAAGTGGCCGAAAATACCCCTTATACGATGAGCAAATTAACAAATGAAGCAAAATGTAAGATATATAAATTATTATTGGCATTTTACGGGTCTAGGCCAGAAAGGCCTCTAGCCTGATGACAGCAAAAACACCGCTTAAATATCGACTTATCTTAAAATGATGCAACTATTTATTACGAATGAACAAAAATGGAATTATTTACTGCACAAATTTTGTAACTCATCTCAACCCATCTCAAAGTAAACAAGCCACTTTTCAACCTATTTTGTTGTCGATCCCTTATGATTACAGTAGAAAGTTTTACGGTGAAAAATCATTAAATTACTTATAAAACATGGTGCAATAGTTTTGGTTTCCGACTCTCATTTATCCTACGAGTTGAAAGAATCACTCACATATGATTTACATGCCATTTTCATTGGTTCTCCATCCAACCATCGGAAATGTGTAACAGAAAGTAATTTAAAAAGTTACGATTGGAGAAAGTAAGCGATGTTAAGAAAATATTAAACATTTTTAACGATATTTCTTTGTAATTCCTAATTTTATCTGCAGTGATGATCATTTAGTTTGATTTTCAATTTGTTCCTTTTCTGCAATTTATGCCACCTTTCTGTTGATATTGAGTTTAATGCAAAGCAAAAGCAAAGCATTTAATGCGAAACTTCGATTAAAATTTTTGCCCTAATTAGCTAGGCCTATTAATCTTGCTCTTGCTCAAATCTTTCTCAATTTTTCTGTCAATTCAGCTTGCAATTTTTCTTCCGTGTTTAGCTTGATGTTGTACTTTCATTCTCTTTACAGTTTATTTTATCAATGTGTAGAAATTCCAGATAACGAAGTTGTAAGATTTCAAGTTCACTTTTGACTTTAAAATGGATAGTTCTTAAAAAATTAATGTTTGTTATAAGAATGAAGAGATACATACTTTGAATTTTACATTTTTTATGATTCAAGATATTGAAACTAGCACTATTTCCAGAACTTTTTTTGAAATGATTGATATAATTCAACTTTTCCTATTATTGCATACTCAATTCATGCCTATATTTTGGCCATTTTGAATAGGTACAGCCTTTTGAGGTCCTCTTTGACAATCCATGATCCTGTCTGAGACTTATAGCTGTTCAGATTAGTACGAAAATTGCCCAGCAGGAATCTGTAGTCAATAAATAATTAAGTTAGGCCAAAACAAGACGAAGACTATCACAAAACAGTGTGCATACTGTACCATCAATAGGATGCTGAATTGTGTAAGGTGGCATTCAAATACCCAAACAGGCAGCCATTGCCTTTGCCGATGCGGGGAGTTCAGATGATATAACTAAGTGTGTTTTGTTTCTATTGAAAATGCAAAATTAGTCCAACGATGAGACAGTTGTTGAAGGAATAAAGCTACAATGCGGGATAACCGTTTGTTTGGTTTGCCACATGCTGGCCTAAATACGCTTTTCTTTGCCAGTATTAGGATGAACGTTGAAATAATGATTTACATAATCTTGATGGCATAGGCCTTTCTAACGCCTTCATATTTATGCATGTATTTTCTTTCGGAATTATTGTTTTTATTGCACTCAATAGTTTTTTGTGTAGTGAAATGTAACATTAATAACTATATCGCCGCAGTAATTGAAATAAAGGCCGGGTTGAAAGTCACAATCGAGTCTTGTGTTGCAGACGGCCGAGTTCTTAGAGTTGAAGAAGTAATGAATATTTATTAAATTAATTCGAAAGTAAATGTTGATTTGTAGCTTAATTTGGGTAATGTTGATGTGCTTTGATTTTTGTGAATGATATGAAAGTTGAAGTTGCACTACATGTTTAGAAACCAGTTCAATATAATCAAAATGATTGTCCTCCATTAAAGTTGTTTTTCCTCTACCTTTCCTAGAATATGCCGTATTCTGGAATGAACCATCAAAGGTGATAGAAGTAACATAAAATACTGTTAATCTTGAATCCGCTCAACGAACAACATTTGGAGAAGGGCCATGGTCCAAAAAGTTCAAACCTCTGATCATTTGCGTTTCTGAGTTTAAACAGTATATTTGTTTAAGTAGGTTTTAGTGCGAGATTTTGCATTTGCAACAAAACCTTTGCAGGTTTTTTAACTTTATTATGGCGTTTCTGCACTTCTTCATGCTTTTCTTGCAGTATGTAAAATCTAAATGTGAGTATGTTCCAACACGCAAATGTTGAATCTCTTTGCACCAGACAAAACAGCCCGACTTATCTGAAGTTCAACTTACACATATGAAAAACCGTATCAAGATCTAAAAAGTTAAGATCATGACACCATCAAATGGAGAATAGATAAAATATTACACTATCGCACCATTTACACTATTTCATTTTCTAAAATGGCCACAAATGTGTGGCTCAAAAGCGCCATCGAGATTAGCACACGTAACAATATATTGATTTTGTTGCAGGCTCCATTCTAACGCGATTTATGACATTTGATTTCTATTTTTCACATCCAAATGATGTTATGATATGCCAACACTACTACTGTTTTGCAATACAACAGAGTTGTAAAGCTGAGGTTTCACCCAATAGTGTTAAAACTTTCCTTTGATGATAAAACAGAAATAAAATTTGGAAGACTTCATATCAATGTTCAATCGACACAGTGTTAGCTGAAAGTTGAGGCTGTGGAGGGCATGCCCTTGTGTAAAACAGTTAAACAGATAGAGCAAAATATAATTATTGCTGACTCTAAAATAAAGCACGAGATTTTTTGGCCAAATGTATCGAAGACTGTTATATTACATATGAAAGTCAGAATTTGGCTACTTTGTGGTGAAGCAGGGTGAGCCAAAGGAATGGCGTTTCTGTAATAGACGGTCACGTAGCTCGACCTTCCTTGGGTTGAAGTTCATAAAAGTGAAACTCATAGATGAAGATCAACAAAATGTCAGTTGCACTTTCACCTACTGTCAAGAATTTTACCGAGCAACTAACGATTTTATAGAACAGCTGAAGATTTAGCGACCACACCCCTTCATGTCCGCTACATAGGCCTATGTTCATAATGTACACAGACGCTGTGATGGTAGAATTGCATTTTGGAGTGAAACAGTAACCTTATAAATACTGTTGCAAAGTAGGCCATGCTTTGGACCAAAAATGTAGAGGAAGAGGTCATAAAGTAAAATAGCGTGATAGTTAGTTGCAAAAGTTTTATAGGAGCACACTTAATAACGAAATCAAGGCTCGATTTAAAAAAAAACACTGAGAGCGACGTTAAAACATTTCCAGTCCAAATTGAAAATTAGAAGCCAAAAAATGCATTTTTGAAGATTTTTACCAGGTTATCAACTGAGTACGAAATACCACGAAAACTTTTGATTTGTGGTCCTAGAAAGATTTTATAGCATGTAAATGTGAATAATTAAAAAAATAAACAGCGAGCCTTAGCAATAAATTATCTGGTTCTTTTTCAAAGAGTGTATTGAAAAGTGAACGTTTCTTTTATTTGGTAAATTCGGCTAATTATGATTCCAGAATAACAAACTTCCTAACAATTGATTACTCCTAGAAAACGCCCACTCTTGAGTCTGAAAATATCCGCCCCCGCAGAGAAGCACAGTATAGAACAAAGATATACATGCAATGATGGAAAGGTTAAAAAAGAAGGCTTTAAATGGTTGATTACTTGCCCAAGGTGAAGTGCAAATATCTAATTGAATTGGTTTATAGGAGATTTCTTTGTATGCCTGAGGCGTCGCTTTGAATATTGCTCGCTGAAAACCAAATCGATAAACCTGTTATGTGAATTCAATTGGTCCAGGGAATCTATTGATCAATATGAAGGCTAAGACAATATTAATAATTGTTGTTTGAATTATTATTCAGTGTTGGTAAATATCTAAGCAATTTATACTTTCTTTCATGCCTAACATTAAAGTAACGTAAGGGAGCAATACAGATTCGAGCCCCAGTAGATAACAGTGGCAGCGTCAGCTATATTACAGAGTGGGAGGGTAATGGGCGCGGCTAGTGGGACCACGCCCCTTTTGCCTCATTTCAGTGATTTGTACGAAGTAAATTTTCCTTAGGAAATTTGATCTACCCCTACCCAGCGTTTTTTAATCCATTTTTAGAAGAAATATGCAGACCATATTTTCAGAAAAGTGAGGGGGGGGGGGGTAATTACCCCCATACCACCCCTTGGCGCCGCCACTAGTAGATAACCATTTTTCCAATGTGTAAAAATTACTTAGAATTATATCAATATCTAGCTGTTTATGTATCTTCTTGCGTATTTTAAATTATAAACGATTGGCTATATAGGTATGGCTGCAAACTCTCGAATGCTAAAAGCAACAAAAGACTCTAAATGAAAATTAATTTCTAGACTTTGCTACTGATTTGTTTTGAAAGTTTCCGGATACTGCTAAAAAAAATCTAAAGTTTGATCTAACTGCTAAGAAAAGCAGAAGTGTTTACCACACGTATTCACTGCCAATTTTTCACCTGCACGTTTCTTTTCAAGCAATTGACAAAAAGAGTAAATAAAGTGAACGCAAGAATTTCAATTAACCTCGCAACAAAAGCAAACATTGTACAAGAAAAATCTCGAATTACTGAATACTGAATGCAAAAACACTTTGTGTAGTTTACGGAAGCACCAAATGATGCAGATTCCTACTTAGTTTTCATTCAGTTGAAGGTTTTGATTATCCAGCTGTTGACCTAATAAATTTGGACATATTTGCAAGTTAACGTCCTTCTGCTTAAATAAAAAAATTGCTAATGGTCGTAGTTGATAATGAAGTTCAAAATGATGCAAAGGCGATGAAAAAAAGACACAACAAGAATAAAGTACCTAGAGTGTGTAATTTCACTTCGATGATTCTTAAACAGATATCATCTAGAGAAAAATGCTCACAACCTTAAAAGGAGCAATATTTCTCGAATACGGATAAAGAAAATATGCAAAGAAATACTGACCATTAGAAGACCAGTTGAGCTGAGTTCCAAATGAAGTCATGCCTGCTTATGGATGAGTAGGGTTGTCGAGATTGCCGAGGCTCGGGCCCAGGAGTGATTCACGAAACTGGGCCCCCTTAAGAAAAATTTCTGAGACAACGTTTTCCAGTCTTTTGGAGAACTAGGGTAGTACCCTATTTAGGTAGTGATAGTTTTTTTAAGATTCTAAACAAGATGGTGCTACAACATTGTACTCATGAAAAAGGTCTTGCAAGCATCCTTTTGGCCTGTGATGAACTTTTGGGTACTGATTGCTGATAGCTTCACTAAGTAGCTGAAAGAATAGGATTTCTGCGTTTTGTTGTACCATAGACCTTGTAACATGGCATAAGATTATGACGGGTCTCATCGGTGCACGGGCCCCCAGCCTCTTGATGCTCCTGCAGATGAGATAAACGTCTTTCGGAGCTAAGGAAAAACAAGCATGTTATTGGGACTAACGCATCCTACAACATAAGCTCAACTATTTCTTTACTTTTTGATAAATAGTAAAATCAAACAATTCCTTTGTCTGTTGATACATGTTGATAAGACCCTTTTCCTTGTCCCTCTCAGGCTTGGGCAGGTAATTATCTTTCCGAATTGCTTTTCATTTATTTTGATTTCAACTTGAAACTGAATTGAGATAAAGGTAGGGGCTGCACGTATTACAAAATGCATTTGTATATCTCACCTATATTGGATCTGGGGAAAATTCCTTTCCACCGTCCTTAATCTTTTGACTCCAGGGCTCACGCCGCAGGTTTTAAAGTAAGAGAGGGGGAGGGGGTAAGGCTAAGGAAAGTTGGGGACAATGTATCTTTCACCTTATATTGCAGCTTTGAAATGATCTGTTTTGCAAAAAGTAGGGGGAGGGGGGGGCATCGCCATCGCCCAAGGTAGAAAGTGATCTAGCTTAGCAATTACCTGACCTGTCCGGGCATATGTCTTTTGATTTTAATAAGGAGCAAATATCAAAAGGCAATAAGAAATATATAAATTCGAGTCCTCCCTTTTCTTTCAAAGTTCCATCTATTTTTTGTACTTCAAAAGTAAACATTTAACATTGGATCGGAGAGAACGGTGAAAGTTTTTTTGAAAGGAAAGAAAAAACGTAAAATTTTCTTGAAATGTCCCAAATATTTATGCCCGGGATCGTAGTTAACGATAGATTTATACGATAGATACGCGTTAATAAAAAATGGGGAAAATTTCTTATCATTATTACCGCGGTAAATTTCGCCGAGTTAAAACGAGGTTTCAACATATCGAAAGCTCGTTGTTGCTGTTGTATTCCTATTGCAATTTTTATTTACGTTTGACAATAAATATTTCGTGAGCAAATCAATATTTTGCAGAGTTTCAGTCTAAGAATGTTGTAAGCACAGTTATGAATCGAGAAATATATTTAAGAGTCAATGTTCTTGTTATGTACGTTTGAAGGTTTTGCACAGACGTTTATGCACAGAAAACAGACCGCGGAACGAATGCGTCGTCGTTATTTTGGCCTAAGTTTTAAGAATGGCGTCGTTTGATCCAAGAGAATGTAAGTAAAATTTTGCATAACTGGTTGTTGAAATGAAAGAAGTGAAGTTTTATTCAAGCAACCTGAAGCAAAGTATTCAATCACTGCTATGTTTACATTTTGTGTAGAACTATTGAATAGTTTCAAGTTATGACATGATGAGCAAAAAGCCAAAAGTACTAGTCTACAGATAGTAACTTAGTATCACTGATACTGTATCAAAAATGAAAAAGATCCTAAAATTACTTAAGGGGTAATATATTTGCCACTGTAAAGGCCCTCAGGGGTGACAGTATTTAGATTCCAAGATAAGAATTTAGGAAGATCTTTGACCTAGAATGTTATGCGCATGTGACAATTTGATTTGGTACATGATGTTGGCTTCCAACCTAAACAATTATATAATTGCAGTATGCTTGGGATATCTAGGGTCATTCCATATCACATCGATACAGGAGAAAAGCTCAATCTCTCAGATTTAAAAAAAAATAGGTTCAATTGCTAGTATCATTACAGAAAGGTGCCAATCTTTTATCCCCATCTAGACATCCCTTTCCAAAATATTAAATGACTCCTCTCTTCTCTTCTAGATTTTCAAATAATTAACAGTCTTGTTTATAAAGGTATTGTCATGTGGGTGACAAATCATGTGTGTGATTTACACTCTCGCTCAGGGCCCCAAAACAACAAGGGGCTGTGGCCCATGCCACCCAATTTTTTGCAATATAGAAGATATTTTTTACAAAATTATTGCCATCCAATTACAAAATCATCTGGAAAATCATTGCCATCCAATCTTCAAAATAACTATTTTGGAGAAGTTTATTTAAGCTGGAGGTGATCTGCACTATTGTAAGCAGTTCAATTTTGTTACCTTTACTTGTTTCTATTACAATTAAACACAAGTGAAAACAAGGGAAGTGACAAAAAAATGAAAATGAAAAAACATTTGAAATAACACAGTCAATCTAAGCAAAAAGGGTAATGCACAATGTTCTAGCACTGCTGCAAGGCTATCTTTTACCAGTGGAATTTAAGCAAAGCACAACGATTAGCCCATTCATATAACAGAATTGGGCAACTTTTTCAAGTGTTAGTTTTTTATCACAATACCCAGGGCTAAAAAACTGGCATACCTGCTTATGGGCATACCTGCGTACAGTTCAGTTCAGTTCATTTTATTTTTAAAAATCCATCCATACAAATCTGTTAAAATACAGCAACAGGTTACAAAAGATTAAATAAATTACATACAATGAGAGAAATAGAGACCAAGAAAAAAATATAGATGATTTTACAAAATCGAAGGAGATTTGCATGCAGGAATTTCTTAAAGGAGGAGCTCCCTCAATAGATAGACTAGTCGAGAAGAGAGCACCCCCTGTGGTAACAATCTATTAATCTAGTATTTACACCACAGGCTGCCCAGGAGGGAGCCATAGGACCAAGGAGAACAACTGCCACACAACCTTCGCCCCCTCAGAAATAGCAAAGACTGTCTGACAGCCATCCCCATCATAATTGACTTGCTCTTCTTAGTTACATCATCATTTGAAAATGATATTTTGCTGTCACTGCAACCTGGTCAGGACCATTAATGCTGAGCTTTATACTGCGATGATGCAGGTACCTTTGGTATTTTGGTACTGTAGTTATTGCATTATATTTCTGATATGCAAAATATTTTTAGGGATAAAGAAAGAGGACCCTCCTGTCCATGCTGAAAAGCTTCCGATCGCAAGGCTAGAACCAACACTTAGAAAATTTATACAAGTTGCACTACCCACAGACCTAGAACGATTAAGAAGACATCAAGTAAATATTGAGAAGGTATACACTATTCATAACATAAATTTCTTTGTAATGAAAGGCTATGGGTTTAATTGAAAATATTATCAATTACAAGTGTAAGTTTTAGAGGATAACTTAATGTTTTGTTCTATCCTATGTAAACAGTTTGAATTTTTTCTCTGCATGTTTCCTTTAATTATTCTTTTAGTAAAAGTATGTCCTTTAATATGTATGTTCTGATATAATCCAATGTTAATAGAAATTCCCCTAGTTGAACATTTTTATCTTAATCTTAATTTTTGACTTTACCAGGTAACTCTTCCACTGCACTGCATTGCTCACATTGTTTACTTAAGCTGCATACTGATGTTCTGCAACACTATTTCCTTTAACTTAATTTTTTTCTTCAGTTCATTTATTTTGTTTTATTCCTTTGTATTCATTTCAGTATGTTTTTGCTAAACGTTGGAAAGAGCTGAATATCGAACAGATAAATGCTTCAAGGACAGTACAGGTAGGTAACTGGCATTAGTCGCATTATTTAACAAACTTTACCTCCTCTGAGTATGCTGCTGCAATTTAATGTAAACTATATTTTTGTTATTGCATTTTATTAGAAATAAGAGTTGTTAATAAAGCATAATGTGCTGAATATTGTAATGATGCTGGGCTCTTCTAATGGGTCCATGAGCAATACAATCAAAAGAAATATCAGGCAAAAATAACATTTTGATAGGAAATATCTGTTTGAAACATCACTAATAATTTTGGCAAAACTTAAATTATCTCAGCAAAACAAGAAGTGATAAAAAGTTAATAGGCCATGAAATTGAAAATCAAGCACTGCCTTCAGCTATAAGGGGTATCTAACACCATTTCTTTTAGAAAGAATACACAATATAATTGATATTAATAAAACTAATAAGGCAGCATCTTGAGAATGATGCATCAACCATAAGTTTTTACTTGACAATACCTGCTCTTGCTGTCAATATTTGGGGCATTTGCTTAGCAATATTTCAAAAATTACAGCGTGGTAAATTATTTATATCATTGACTGTATTGGCTATTTACAAAAACTGTACATTTTTACTTTCATTCCTTCGAATTTGAAGTAAATATTTGCTTATTACGTTATACTTTAGTTTATTACTTTCGATGCATAACAGCTAGGTATCTGTCAATACGTGTTGCAACTGCAAGGTGAGCTTTAAAGTGGTAACATTACGATTGACATGTTTGAGCAGACTAGGGCATAAATACTTTCAAGATATTACTTTCAGAATCGTGGTTTTATGGTTTCTTCTGTTTGTTTTAATTTGCAACAGTATTTGGTCACGAAAGCCTATTTAGAAACTCTGAATCCAGCATCGATAATCACGTTTGAAACAACGGTCAGTAGAAGTATAATTGATGAGGTGATAAGAAATGCCAGTAGTTATGCTGATTTAACAAATGTTTGTTTCCTTTTAAAGCACTCAATCCCCTCCTCCTTCGTCTATAAGTGTAGTCAAGTAACCCGCTCTTGCCGATTACTTAAACCAATGCAAGCATTTTCTCTAAAGTTTTAATAAAATCTTATCTATTTCTAAGCAGGCACGCCGGAGCCGGGGGGCTGAGAGGGGGGCTATACCCCTTCACTTTTTTTGTTGAACTATGATATTCAGGTAATGGAATCAAAGATTGTGGGAGAAAATACCATAGAAGTTTGCAAATTTGTCTAGATCCCCCCCCCCCCCCTCCACTCCAAACTATGTTCTGGCGTCCCTGCTAAGTCCAGGTTGATCAAACTTAGCAGGGACAAAATATTTTTTTTATATTTGCCAACTTCCAAGTTATTCTACATTTAAGCATTTTTTTATTAAGCCAAACGTGTAATCCTTCCCAATGGTGATTACGACTATTTCAGGACCATATAATCGCAGGAAATCGTGTTCAAATCTTAGTTTTAAGCTTTGTGACAATAAAAGTAGGTGCGAAGTTTATAATAAATAAACTATGGCAATTTATCTCTTACTGTCACGTAGAATCCAAAGAGCAAATTGTTGAAACTAGCGAAAGCCCATTATAGAGTCTTTGCTAAATAACCGCTTCACACATATTTACCCAAAGATTAAAGGTCTAATTTAATAGATGGTCTTTTTCTGTGTACGTGTTGAGTTATCGAAGAGAGTTTCTTGAAAAATGAGACCTCTGCAAACAATCTAAGCTTTTCACAGTCAGTTGATGTGGCTCATTGCGTTTCATGCCCATTCATCATGTGAACATGGGGCTACTTGAAGAATTCAAGCGTTAATCTGTATTTGTTACAAAGAAGTAATGTCTTCTAATTTTATTGCAATCTTTGTTTTGAAAAGTACCTCCGATTCGCATCATTAAAATTCTCATCTGGACAGCATTAAAAGCCCTTGACACAGAATATGCTTTTGGAAGCCACTCCTCTCACAAAGGGTTACACGAGAAAAAGTATTTTCAATATACCATGAATAAGCGTAAAAAATATGAACAATTGTTGCCTTTAACTGACTGTAATAAATATGCGTACTTTAAATGCCTTTGTGCAAGAAAATTCAGGGCTCCCTTGATGTCTGGGGCCCTGGCCACAGTGTGCTACATTTTTTTTATAAGAACAATTTCATAAGAACACGAGGCTTAAAATTGGTTAGAAGTTAAGAACAAATTAAGAAAAGGGGGATTTTTAGCTATTCTTGGGTGCTTTTTCGGTGAAAATTCCAACTTGTTAGCAAATTAAGGTTGTCTCACTCACTTTTTGGCAAATGAGGTCTGAATACCTCCCTAGAGCGAAGAAGCTAGCAATAGCACTGCTTACACCCTATATTTTTAAGAACAAATTAAGAACAATCTAACCTCAGATTTTCGAAAAAATTAAGAACAGTCGTTAATACTGTACTGCAAGGGTGGGCAACCTTTTTGAAGAGTGGGCCAGATCCTTCAAACCTTTTCTTTAAGCGGGCCAAAAGCCCTAAGAAAGACGAATAAGATAATCTTGTAATTATGATGATGGTGAAAATAATGAAAATTTTGCATTTCAATTACACTGCAGTTAAAAACCTCTCTATTATACTGTTAGTTTGCAACTGGCTGGCTAGCCTGGGTCTACAAGAGATGACTATCAAAATCGTAAATGCAAAAGACAAAACTGAAAAAATACAACCAGAATTAAAAAGGATTTAATTCAGGGTTTGATCCTAGAAAGGAGATACTTAATTATCCACCAATCAATGTTTGGCATCGGCCTAAGGTCAGGCAATTGACTTTAATAAACGTAAACACCAATTTGTCCAATATGGAGAAAAAGCAACCGAGACATGAAAAATTCGTGGCAAACAATAAGTGCTCTACTGCTATGCAGTGCACACATCGAAATTCGTTCTGGCTGCATTTGTTAACTTTCGCCCCAACCCTCTAAGATTCTGCTGTCCTGTCTTAAGCAGGATGAATTCGTGACAACGGATAGTAATCTTTCCATGATTCCCAGGTTTAACGAAGATAATCTCATTTTGAATCGATAATTATCATACGCTCGGGATATGGTCCTTGCCAAACAAAACATTTTCAGATGACTTTATAATTTCACGGGCTACAAGATATCACTTCCCGGGCCGGGTTTTGGCCCGCGGGCAGTAGGTGGCCCGCGGGCAATAGGTTGCCCGCTCCTGCTGTACTGTCTTCATCGTGTTTTTAACTGGCCTGCCCGAAAAAGAAGAACAGGTAGCTCCAGTTAGCACGGCTGCATTCTAGATTTTTGATGTTTCACTGTACAATGAATTTTTATGGAAATATCCTGAAATCCTTGTCATCGCTGTCATGTCAAGGATTACCTTCCAATAATCGTAACAGTTCAATTCTCATTCTAAAGACCTTTTGGCAGGAAACTAGTTGATTGAAAATAGCGTTTCCTTGTTAAAGGCGATTTTAGTTCTGCAGTTTCTTAATTTTCATAAATGTATAAATGCATATAAATGCATCTATTTATAAGAAACTAAGCTCGGGATATTTTTTCGATTCAGTTTTTTAATTTTCTGTCGATTTGATTACTTCACGTTTCTCAAAGGTTTCTTAAATATCAAAATACTAAGAGCTACTTTTTAGAAGAAAAAAGCATAACATAAAATAGCATCAAACAGAACACATACACGAATTTCCTTTTTATAAGAGCCATTTTTATATGAATATCACGGCTACAAGTTGATGGAATTTTAGTATCAATCAAGATTAATAATCAGCCTCGAATTGCATCGATGTGTGAGCTATGTGTGCTATGGTTGCTTAATTTTTTTGCCATCATAGGGTTCCGGTTTTTTAATGTGGTTTCTTGTGAAAAATGCCTTATTCCAATTCGTTGATTTTAACTAAGGAATTGAGTGTTTCTCCACTTATCCATATGACTGCGACCCATTTGATTGAGGCGAAGTCTAAGTTTCATCATAAAAACGAAAAAAGCCAAAACTTTCGAATTGAGTTTGAGGACATAAACCTCAAAGTAATATTGCATCTACATGATATTTTTTGCTGTAAATTGTAATGGAACTATTTTCGGATAATTCTTCTTGGCATTTAAGTATACCTATCTGTAAATGGGTAGACTCAAAAATTGTTTGGTTTTTCAAAAGCTACATGGTGTTCGGAGACATTTAGCAGAGATTGTAGATCAATTGCCTTTTAACTGCATGCTTCATCATTTACCAAACGTAAAATTGTGCTTCGAGGGGGATTTCTGTTTGGTATCCATAAAGCGTCAACAGGATGCTTGAAATCTTGGTTTGTTGTTGCTATTGGCATTGAAAGTGGCTTTTTGAGATGCCATAAGAACAAAATGGAAATCGCACCATTTTGACATTCTAAACTTTGACACTGTTATAGATGACATTGTTTTGAATTTATAAGGAGCCTAAGCTATATCTTATTTTGTGGAAAATTCAATTCAAATGCTTGTAAAAACCTTAATTTGTTATTGGAGTAATTTTGAGTTGCTCTCCTGGTTTTCCTATTTTCCTGGTTTAGGGCTTTCCTGGAATAGCTAGACAATTTCCTCACCTAGTCTAATTTTCTTAATAACCTAAGATATTTTGTATTGCCATTGTTGGAAGTTAAAGTACGAATATATATTATACATTTACTGTTTTGAATTTTGTTAGTTTAATCAAAATAAACTGATATACACAGCTACGTTCTGAATAATTATTTTCTAAAATACCTATTTTTACATAGATCTGTTTTACTTTTGTGATTGGAGGACCTTTTCGCTAGTACATCAGCCGAAGATGTATTTTTTTAAAAATGTGACACAATAAAGCTTTAATTTTTTAAAAAAATTGTGACATCAGATTCTCTGGTGTAATGGCTCGTAATTTTTATCACTGAACTACATAGATATGCAATAACATGCTTACATGATAAATTTAGCAAAGTGTTATTTTCAATTACATAGCAACTCAAAGCAAACATGAGGGAGCTGGATAAAACTCGGCATCAAATTAAGGTTGAAGACTTGCCAGCCTTCGAGAAGAAAATTGCACCAATAAAACGAGAAGCTACAGATGCAATTAGTTCCTTCGGTGATTTGCAAGCTATTTTAAAAGAAAGACGGAAAGATGACAACTGTCAAGGTACACTTCAAATTCCTAATGAAGAATTATGCTCGAAATGTCCTTGTACAAAATCGTTTTTAGTTTAAGTTCAGATTTTCTCATTCTGCTTCAATACGCTTATCTACATTGCTTATCTTCATTTCAAACTATTCTGGTGCTAGAGTGTTGTAACTTCAGCTGTTGTGGTGAATATTTCCAAAAGATATAGCGGTCTTATCCGTCACACGTCACAATGTTAGAGATTATTGTATTGAAAGTGATATTTCCAGCATATCAGCTGATATGTATAGCATGTTATGCTAATTGTGTGACAGAAAAGGTGTATAATTGGGATTTTTGCACCAGGTGAAGATGTTATTATCGGAGCTGCGTCATCAGAAATCCACTCGCTGTCGCAGACAGTATCAAAGGCAGATGAAGCAGCTGCCAGTGCATCATGGGACGAACTCAGAGAAGTAGGTTGCTCCTTTTAGTATCATAACGACGATATATCTTCGAGCAACATCAATAAGCAATTTAATTCTTGTCTTAGTATTTTCAATTAAACCAATGTTTAATAAAGCATACAAACTAGCAATGTACAAAGTGAATTCTTCATCTATCCGCTGACCAGCGAGCCAAAGCTTTTCTTACGGAAACAGGGTGTGGTCTGGGCGTCATCGTTTAAATTCTTTTGTTTCCACTGAAATTTTTTTCTCATTTTTTCGGATCATGCAACCGGCAATTTCAAGGACTCTATCAGAAGGGATTGGAAGTCAACTTAATTTTCATTTAATTTGATCTGTTTTTGAAATATTAAAGGACAAATAATTTCAAAGAATTGTTATACTAAAGCGAGATGGAAAACTACATATTCTGCAGATTTAAAGCTACGCAGATGAATGGTCTTCGAATTCTCCGCAGAAAACAATTTTTGATCCAAAACTTAAGGAATCCTACTGTGAGGATTACAGCAAAGTGTCCTAGAAAAGTTTCAAAGTTTCCTACTATGACGAGTTTCTTATACACATTAATGCCCCTGACTTGTAACTTGTATGGATGAAGCAGTCACAACGAACACGAACTTGTTTTCTTTTTAGAGTCTAGTGGATCTCAACTGCATCATTCACCAGTTTTCTGACATTGTTATTGTGAGTTTTCATTTTCTTTTTGTTTTTTTCTAGATGATAGTTTCTATCTTGTCAAACGATTTTTAACATATGATTGTTATCAGGTTATCTAGGTATCTGATTATAAAGAATATATCTCCGCTATTGCCAGTCCTACGGAGTGTTTGTTATTATTCTGGGCAAAATGACACTTAAGAGCAGATGTTTTTCTTAAAGTAAGGTCGATTCTTTTTTAAAAAGAACTGTTTTATCTCCAGGCAATTTAAATCAGCTGCGAGCTTTCCACGTGCCTTTTGAAAATTGGCTTGTTCTATTGATCTGTTCCCTTGATAGCTGTTTTCTCAAACAGTGACCAGATGCTGAAAAGGGGTCGAGTCACATAGGGATCAGTCAGATTTTACCAGCTTCCAGTGGATTTATTCTGTGTGCAGAAAACCAATTTCTGCTTTTTCATTGGACACTGAGCTCGCCAGGTCACAGTTCCCCTTAAGGCATGATACAGCGACCTTCTTATGCAAATAATTCTGACTCTAGTTTTATAATTCCGATTGCATATACAAGTAGAGACCCGACACCTGCAAGAGACCCGAGATGACCTGACCAAACGCTTTGATCAAATTTTAACACCCTGCGTTTTTGTATCAGTCAAGAACGTCATATAAACCACTGCGCTTTTGGGGATATAAACCAATGCGCTTTTTGATAGATGGAGCAAAGTGCTATTTTCAATAAAGGCTGTTGGTGAAGGGTTTCGAAATTCCAGTTACTTTCAGATTGCAGTGATTCTTAATCAATTCCTACTTTTTACCGTGACAGTGTGTACAGAATATCAAAACTTTCATGTGCGAGAAGTTACCTCATTTTCAAGGTGCCCACAGCAGTTACAAAAGTTTCAATTTTCAAATGTGAGGAATCATTTTCAAATGTGGCGCTGCCCAGAAGCCTGCCTTTTTACTTTTTATTTGTCCTGGTGTTCCTGGTATTTTTGGCAGCAAAAAATGTTTTTTACCCTCTTTGTATTCAGTTTACCAAGCAAATGTATTTTCCTATTATTAGTCATTAATATATATATACCATTTTTACAGCAACAACAAGAAAAGGTGGATTCGATTTCTGATAATATCGAAAAATCACACAGTAACGTGAGAGAGGCAGTTTGGAATCTAGGACAGGTAAATTTTTGTCTGTGCTTCAAAATCCTTATAGAAAAGCAATCACTTTGTAGAGATGCATATGGAAAATTATTCACTGATGTGACCTGCCATGCATAAATGTAGTATTCTATGCTTTGTCCCATCAGCAGTGATTCAAAGAAGTAAACATATAGAAACTGCTAACATATCTTGTCGGTCTCTAGATATCCCGACTGGCTTCGGCCTTAACAAATAAGAACCAATCAAATTGCTCGGTACTAGCCAATCATATCGCTGGTTTTTGTCACGGTTATTGAAGAAGTTAAGGTTATTCCAATATCGGGTGAATTTGTTCCGACTCGCTGTCACAGGCAGTCGAAGTTTGATTTACAATATGTTTGAAGTTTTAACATTTTAGTTTTGGGTTAAAGGTATCTGTATAACTGGGCTGGTTATTTTTTGCATAGAGTTTCTTGTCGTTTGCGTGGATTTTTCTGCAGTTGCTTTTTGAGAACTTCTGACAGGAAAGAAGCATAGTTGTTCAACTTATATGAATAAGCAGTTTTCTTTCTCGAGGTAGGGAACACAGGATCGCAGAAATTCTAGCTATTAGCTAATTGAGTATAAAACGATAATCCTATTTGATTCGAAATTTCCAAGAGCCCGGAGCTTGGCGTAAAATACTGGAAGCAGTTAAGTCAGCAAGATCAATCTTGATGCATTTAAAGTTGTATCGCCGATGAAACCTGACTGTGATTTTGTCATTGCCATCCTTAGGCCAGTAAGCTGAAAGCAGCCATGGTTCCATTAGCTGGAGCTGTTGTTGGTGGACTAATTGGAGGTCCAATCGGGTTGATAGCAGGTTTTAAAGTTGCTGGTGTTGCTGTAGCCACTGTTGGTGGAGGTGTTGTTGGATTTCAGGGTGGCAAGATGCTGAAGAACAAACGAAACGAAAAAGTGGAAATGGAACTTGAGAAGCTGAGTGATCGAAGCGTACCCCTGAAATCATTAAAAGATAAGACCGCGTAGCTCCCTGGTTTAGGGTTTGTTTCTGTCAACTTTTTAAGGTTGCCTGTTGCCTAAAGGCTAGCATTACAGTTCAAAGCCCTGAACGTATCTGATTATGTGGTATCATCACAGTGAAATGTATTGGCATTCTGTGTCTAAGGCAAGGCAGCTTAGTACAGCTTACTTCTATTAAAATTAAGCAATTATTGTTAAAATATTTATTTATCTTATTAAAGACTCTGTTAAAGTTAAGAGCCAGAGGGAACCTAGAGAGAAAAAGGTTTTAAATGCTTGAACCTGCCCAACCCTTAATGTTGTAGAGACTGTTCTCAGCAAGCTTTTTTCTTAGGCTTGCCAAGGGTTTTATTGGGGCGTTCTCAGGCGTCTGCATGAACTATGGTGATGTTTCCAAGCAAATGTCTTTGGAACGAATGCATTTCATTATAAACTAAGGATTCTCTCTACTTGTCTGTAGAATATTTCCAGGCATTTTGTAAAATAATCCAGGAAAACCCACCTGTGTAATGGTATTGATAATTTATCCCTTTTTCTGGACACAAAGATAGATGAATAAATTTGGTGTTTCGTTTCAGGATTGTGAATTTGCTAGTGACGACTAACATCTGTTTCAGGTTTTTAAGATGTGAGCTATGATCCTGAAAATAAACATCAAAGATAGAGTAACGATGTCAAAAATGACAGTGTTATTGCTATTAAATTTTAAAGAAACATCGCAAAATGCATAAAGTCTGTACTTATTGCTTGGTGCCGCTGGAAGTACTTCTAAGTTTAAAATTTAATCTTAACTTTTTGTGTCTGTTTTTGTCTTGATATTCGATGTTCTATATGCAAATATTAATCGGCTACAAATTTTTATGGAAGTGATAAATTATATGATAGCTTGGTTTCAAATTATATGAATAAATCTAAAAAACTTTGTAGAGAAAATTTAAATGTTCGTTTGTGAGATTCTTAGTACTGGTGTATGGTTATCGTGTCATGAAATCAGTTTTCGAAGGCGATGGCACTCAGGTTTACAACTATAGAACCAAGGATTTCTTTCAAGGCTGAATACAGAGCATGTATAGTTTCATTTTGAAGAAGAAGAATCCTTGAAAAAATATTCTCATTGAAAAGTATTTCTTGGAAGTAATCGTTTGAGGAAAAAGCTGATAAGAAACTCATATAACTTCCGATTTAGTTTGAATATAGGAAAGAATCGGTCAAGAAGTTTGATTTGACGTGTTTATGGGGAGTTCTAATGTACTTAATAATTATACCTTTTTGCTTAGAGATCTTCAAAATGAAACAGCAGGAAATGTGAAAATCTTCTAAATAATTTAACATTAAAAGCTGTCAGATTTAATGGAATGCATTTGGAAACTCTATTTAAAATTCCATGTGTAATTTTGAAGAACAACATTGTCATCGCCTTGAATTTCATTTTCATCAACTTTCTTATGCAACCTGACTTGAAAAGGGTTCCATGTAAATTGTTGCATACGAAGTTAGCTTTTAGCTGCGCATTCTGTTCTTATTTCACAACAAGTTCTGTGACTCTATCTTATAAGATAGCAGTACTGTGAAAATCCACATTTCTGTGTACCTCTACCCAAATCAACCGTTCTCTTATCATTCTTTCCTGAAGTATTTTATTTTTATTATAGTTGCATTGTATCATCCTAACCAACCCAATATTTATCATATGCTTTATTTGAAGTTCTACAGCTAAATCGCCTCACTATTCGAAAACTAATCTAGGAAGCATCTTCTTTCAACAACGTTTCGACCGAGCTGTGTTGTAATGATGATTTTGTTGTTGTATCTTTCATGAAATCTCCGCATATCTTCTTGGCCTAAATACTATGTGATACCATAGAAATCTTTCCCAGACAGCAATGATCGATTGGGCTTTTTGCTTTCATCAACACAGTATTTTTGAGGAATTTTCATATTTTGAAAACCATATCTCTACAAAACTTCCTAAACATACCCAGCAACATCGATTTAATGCCAAACCCCTAGCAAGCCCAGTCGAGAGCAACCATTACGCCAGCTTGTTTTGCATGTCAGTTTTGTATGATAATTCAAATATTATCAAAAACCATGCTGTAAACCATTTTTTGCTGCGGGAGATTCGACTGCCTTGACAGAATTAAGTACGCTTGTCAGATCTTACTTTTAAGTTGAATCTTCTTTAAACATGATAATGAATTCCTGTTTTTACAAATATGAATCTGAAAATTTATAAACAACAGCCTTGCTGCAAGTGTGCATTTGTTGTGCTGTTTGGAATAGTTTTGCACCGTCTTAGATAATATCAGCAAAGTTTATTTGATAATATTTCTAAATTTGACCTCGTGAGTTTGACCCTCTCCAACTTCCAGCCTTAGCAGGGCTTTTCGCCCATCTTTTTAGTAAAGATCTTTTGTTGCTGTTTCTAAGGCTGTCAGGTCACTTTGTGTTACTGACAACTTCTCGAGCTGTATCTTTCCGTTCGTCTCTACCCTGAACCTCCTCGATGTTTCATGGCATCATTTGGCAAGCACAAAACAACTTGTGTCTCAAAATCAGACTGACATGGTTCATTTATCATTTTAATATTATAACAGAATTCGCAAGTGTTGTAGTACTCGGTGGATCAGGAAAGGGGAATGTTAATGCAGTCACATGAACAATCTCTAAACACTTTTTTAATTTCTGGTATATTTGTAGAATCCTTTTTTATTTTTGTAACAACAGCCCCGACAGAATCATACCTCAAAGATTCTCGTTTCCCAATCATCTCTTGTATTCATCCAATCTTTACATCCATATCTCTGATAAAATTAATGCTTTCATTATTCTAATATTTATTATCTTTACGCCTTGGCATAAAGATAAAAAGCTTCCCTAGTCATAACTATGAAGGGGGGATTTGTAGTAATTTCTTGAATGATATTAAATTTTTACATAATTTTAATAAAACTGTTGGAATATGTACTGATATTGTTTTATATAAGTTTGTAAAGAATGAGATGGAAATAGGGGGACCTTTATTGGGGAATCATTCACTTGTCGAAACTGCGGGACTCTTTGCAATACCTTTATTAACACTTTCGCTGATTTGTAGCATTTAGCCATCGAATATAACCTAATTCACATTTCACCATTTTTACATCTTATATTTGTAATTCTACTACAACCATGTCCTGGGTCTTGAACCAAATTTTTAATCTCTAAACTATGAGATGATGTGCATTCTGATTTCAATCACGTGAAGATGATTGGCCCTCCCAGCTGTGAAGTAAATGATGACCCTTTTTAATGAAGAAATACCAAAGTGTTTTTAATATTAAAAAGGCCTTTCTCAAACAGTTGAGATGCAAAACTAGGAGCTTTGTCTGTTCGGTTCTCTTATGAATTGCAAAAGTATTTCACGCACACATGTTGTTATATTTAGTTGTAAAGTTGTTCTTGCTCACTTGCATGCCATGCAATCCTCAAAGGATGTATTGTGCAATTCTATTGTCTGCCAGGTATAAAAACTTCTTACAGCCTGACATCTTAGAAAAAAGTACAAGTAATTAATCATGGAGCACGTTTAGTCGCAACAAAGTTGAGGAAGTAAGTTTATCGTCTTACAATTTTCTTTTGAGCTTTCATCCATATATCTTTTCAGCTGTTTACTCCTTAAAAGCAATTAAATTTTCACACCTGTTTCAGTAACGAACAAACGGCCTTGTTTTGAGGATTTTTCAAAGGTTGTTTTGCTTACAAATTACAGGATATTATCAGCAACCATCATAGCTTCATTGTAGAAACTTGACTGAATCGTTTGTGAGGAGAATATTTTGTTATACGTTGCCATTTCAAAACCTGCTAGGACGTCATTTGGATGTTTTTGCAGGAATTGTAACACGATTTATCCTGCGATAACTTTTTTTACCTTGCTAAATACGGATTGCTAAAGAATTATCACTGTACTCTCAAACGTCCTAGAATCCAAACTTAAAGCTTTTCAATAAAAGGTCACTTTTACTGGATATTTGTCAGTAATCTTTCTATACACAGAAGATTTTAAATGAAGTCTGATCATGCTAACATGTTTTCTCATCTTTCATAATCCATCTCACAAATAATCCTGTTTCAGATTTTTCTTGGTCTTGATTGGCTTATGTTCTAAGCCATCTTGAGCCACTCCCGAATCCACGTTAATCCAATTATAAAAATTAACTGGATCGATGATGGACCTCCAGTTGAAAGATATCCCATGTCAAGATGACGAACAAGCATCACGTGATCAGAGGAAATTATAAGGCACAACAGTCTCATCGAAACGTTCCTACTTACCCAACTGTAAACAATTTGTGCGGGACAGTCGGCGTGTAAGAGAGATTTTGTTATCTATTGTCAAAGCGAAGTGTTTGACAAAACGGTGAAATCTTGTTGCTTGCAGCAATGTTGCTAAGTCTGAATAATTCTTAAACCATCGCTTTCAGCTGTGTACTGTTTGTGAACCTGGGCTTCCACAGATAATTTTGTGCTGTCCCTTCCGTTAAGACGTTTGGACGTTCACTTTTGTATTCCCGCTGCAGTTCAAACGACTTCTTTTTCGTGGACTAATCAGGGGCGAAAATCCTGGGGTTGTGGGGATTGTGACACCCCCCTCCCCAATCTCAAATATTGTGGATTTCGCAGGACAATCGAAGATTTCGCAGGGCGCTAAAAAGAATTTAATTGCAGCGTAGGAATGTTACCTCTTACCCTGGGTACCAGGCTCACTCTATATAATTTTTGAACATTATTTCTCATCTTAAAAAACAGAACAGAATTTATCAGAAAATCAAATTCTAGCAATGTCTTGAAATGAAATATCTATTTAGAGGTCTTAGAAACAGTTTATAATATGTATTTGTGGAAAAATCAATGTTGAAATAAGAACAATATTTAGAACACCCGAACCGCAACTTTACGAAAAGAGATCAATATCGAGCCTTGGCAAAAACTCTTGTTCTCTTATTAAAGTGGCATCATTCTGGTATAAAATAATTGAGTAAACCTCGACCATTGACGAACTTAGACGCCCAGAACTCTTTAAAACTGGAACAACGATGATTTGTCAATACTGAACTGTACCAAAAAAACTTTAGTCTCTCGAAAATCCTTAAAGTCGTTTAATTAAAGTTACCCCAGAGAAAGAATTATATCAACAACTGAGGCTTACAAGAATGTTTTTTATCAAGAGAGTTATGGGCAAGAGTCCCAGAGTTCCTATTGCATTGTCCTAAACACGATGTGTGTTGATATACGCTACAAAAATGAACACCAAGCCAAAGAAAATCTGGAACACAGTCTTCTCCCACCAAATCATTGATTGGCCAGTACACAGTAACCCATTGTAATGAAGTGTCTCCAAGCAGCAATTCAGGGTGTATTTTAAGAAATTTTTATCGCTGCACATAGAGAACTTCTAGATACTGAATTCGACAAAATTTTACGGAGATTTCATAGATTATGATCATTGCTACTGATATATTCTCGTTTTTAATTTTGTAATATGCTCTTTTATAAGCTTTATCTGTCGACTGATAGTTGCTGCAATTTTACTTTTCAATATCAGATCTCTTTTTTTAAGTTTATCACTACACAAAACTTGTTTATCACTGCACAAATGGGTTATCATTGCGCGTTGAAATAAACCCTTCAGCAATCTTTATGACCAGAAAGACGTCTCTAGCGAAGATGATTAGAAAGCCAAATCCAATTATCGAATCGATCAACAAAAAAGTGTACCACAGTTCACTCCATTGGTGTTTAATATGTTAACAAATTATATTCGCCTTTTTAATAACAATATAAAGAAAACAGGCTGTTGGGACTATGATAATTGTAAAGTTCAGAAGAAGACACCTTAGAAAGTACTTTTAACAACAATCAATTATCGCGAAGTTTTTTGAAAAGCCTTACCAGGCAAAATGCATTAGACGGCTGGTTAATTTGAAAGCGTATCATCTGAATAACGGAGGATAGTTCAAATTAAGGTGACTAAGTTAAAATAAGGTTGCTAGGTTGAAAAAGGTGTCTAGGTTGAAATAAGGTGGTTAGTTCTCCAATTTAAGTTTGACAAGTTTTCAATTTCGGGTGGGCCGTTGGCAGCCAGTGAATTTGTTATGATATTCAAACACGATAAAGCGTAGTAAGGTTCTGGTAATGCACGATTAATACACGCTGTGAAATTCTGATATCCCTAGCTATTGTTCCCGAGCGATGCCCAGATCCCAGCTGCCGACAAAGAAGACGAGCTTGCCGACAAGTATGAAAATTCGCTGACGAAACACCCCTATATGACGAAAAGCTCTTGCTTTTAAAAACACCCCTCTTACCCTCAATAAGTCCAGCTTGACTGTGCGACACCACAATATATCCATTGATGTGAGATTTCTTGACTCATTTGCAAAATAAACAAACAACTAGACCCTTGGAACATTAAAATCTATCTCTTCGGTTTTGTGTGTAACTGACCATGTAGCGTGTATTTTCAATCTTAGCAAACCGATAGTGCACTGAAAGCTTTAAATAAAACAAAATGAATTAAAAAAAAATTACAGAGAAGATAATGGGAAATGCCATGAAATGAAAAAAGGTAGGAAGGTTCCAAATTTAGACTCTTTTGAGTCCCTAGGTATCAGCTTTCCAAACAGCTTGAAGAAGGATTTGAACCATAATAGACGATTTTAACCTCAGTAGGTCTCATAAAGTACGCCTGTTTTATTTTTCATACTACATTCACTCATATTTCTATAAGAGCAGAAGGAAACCTTTTCTTGTGCAATTTTCCCTCTTTTAACAACACATAGGACTAAAACTAATTCAAAGCACGAAATTAATGTAACAATATCCATGCGTGGCTTTATCTCAATCCTATAATTCCATTACATCTCATGCAACTCAAAGATTTTTCAACTATTATGAAATGTAGTAAAGATATACAAAAATTTCTTTTCTAAGACACCTTTGATCCGTCTACTTTTTCTTACAGTTACCTTCTCAATTGAATATAGATCCTAACACTTCTATCACTGGTAGGAATGTTGACTTGGAATACAAGAAACGAAAATACAGCATTTTTAACATTATCATAAAACTTTATGTAACCTTAAAAAGATTTTTTAAACATACAAAATGCACTGTAATACAGCCAAATCCATGGCAAAAACTTGGGGTGTATTATATAAATAACAACGGTCACCCAAGTGGTAAACTGGGTCACACGAGGTAAAAGGTATCAGCTTTTAGCTCCGATTGTTTCAAGACTGTTATTTCATATATATGCATTGAGAAGGGATGGTGCGGATGTGGGGTTCTAGAATACTGCCTTGTTATCCCATTAAGCTGTTACATACCTTTACGCAGAAATAATAAATTCAATATCTACGTATCAAAATATTTTCGTTTCACTTGCATCTCCTTTTATTAAAGTTCGTCTCTATATCTTAATAAAGTGTACCTATTCTCGCTTGGCAATAATTTACTAAATACAGTCTCAGGAGGACCACTTTTGGCACCACTTCCACTCTCATCGTAAGTCGATCCCGCTTGCTCCTGGCTAGCTTTGTCAGGGTGTTCTGTCTTTTGCTCCACCTGTGCATCGCCTTCTCCAGCCTGATGTAAAGAGCGACAAATTTGAAAAAAGAGCCAAAACAAAGTTCTTTTACTCTAAAGATTCCACTTAAGTTTACAAAACATTACACAAAATATTAAAGTTTGTCCCGAAGATCCAAAAGGCGTTGGAGTATTCAGTTCCATCACTCTGGACCTGTATAAATTCCATTACGAATAGCTAAGAGAACTAAAAAGTACTCAACGCAAAGCCGCTATAGTTGGTAATACCTTCTCTAAAAGCAGTCGAATAACGACTCATTTAAACTGGCAATCATACTTTAAGGTTTAAGGACTTTGTGTCTGTTCATTTCACTTCCCAAGCTTAAAAAATATGTATGGTAGGTAGAGTGTAATGAGATATCGTTAGGTTTTTTCGAGTTTACCTTGAATGCTGCTATAAGTTCAGATTTACAAAATATAAGGACGGCAAAAATGCTAGCAGATTCGGTAAAATCAACGGACATACCTCTTCGTGAACCTCTATCTGAGGAGGTTCTGTCGGGTCAGGCCCATTGTGGTACTCTCTATGAAGTTTACCCGAGTGAAGATCATCGATAAACTGTTGCAGCTTGCCAGGGGTGCTATGGATAAACGAACAGTTTGTTAGCGTCAATATCTGATATGATAAACATAACGAGAAAACGTTTGGTGCAAAGAGGTTTGGTTGAAGCTGTTATAAATCTAGTTTTTTAAGGATTTCTGCTACACAAGGAACTGACCTGGATGTCTTTGCTTTTCAGGACAGCAACAATACTCAGTACGGGCGGAGAAGAAAGGTGGGTTTTTGAAAAAAGTTGTAAAATTAATAAAGTGGATACTTATTAACAGAAGCGTAATTTAAGACTTTAAAATTTACTAAAATTTAATTGATTTTAATGACATATGCATTACTTACTTGATATCTTCGAATTTAGGAAACAGATACATGTGTCTGAAACTGTCGATTGCTATCATTGGTAGATCCTAAAAGGGAAAATAATATTGTGTAAAAACAATGTTTGTGCACTCCATGGAATCTAAACCCGTTGATTAAGGGATTTCAAAAAAAGGTTAAAGCCTTCCATCCACTTTCATGTGTACGCCTTTTACTAGGAAACGATCATTCAATTTCTGATCATGCAAAATCATAACACTTTTGGCAACGCAAGACAACAAAGTCTGTCTCAAGATTGGAGCCTTTTGGAGCCCCAGATCAAGGTAACCGATCACAGTGAGATCAGACACGAATCACAACGATCTCAGTGACAAACAACCATATATGAACACCAGTAGCTTCGACGCTACACAGATTAAAATCCCAAGGCGGTATAACCTTGCCATCTTGTGTAACCTTGTTTGAGCTGTCGTCAACTGCGAAGGTAATATGACTGCTATTAACTATTTATAACCCTAAGAGCTGATATGATCAAAATACAGCAGTTTCAGATGAGCTTAACTGTTAAGCCGTCATGTGGAAAAGAACTGTTTACCTGTTCACTTTTTTCCAGATGATGGAGTGGATGTGAGAATCTGGTTCCATCCGCATGTAGGAAGTTGATTCTCTCTGTTGAAGGAGAGCAAAGCAGTGAGAAAGTCAATCTTTAAAAAGAAGTCTGTTAGTTTTGATAATTAAGGACAGAAATTTAATGCGAATAGAGACAGGCTGAAGAAAAAAATTGTTAATTAAAAATCAGCAATCAAAGCTCATTTAATGACCATAAAGTGTAAAAAATACTAGCTTTCTGAATTTTTTGCCGTGCCCTTTGCTCTTTAAATTTTAAATACACAGTATAATTCTTAATTTGTTTAAAACAAATTACTATAAAGACCAAATTCAGTGTAAAAAAATCGAATTACTTGGGGAAGTCTAGGCCCGCTGAGAAGAAAAATAGACGGGGACATGGAAGTCAAAACCAAAGGGTCGGTGACGGGGGTCGTGTGCGTATATCACATAGTGGACGGTATTGCGTGTTTTCATTGGAGCTTCTTGGTCCAGTAGAACAAAATAACAAATGCAATTAGAAATGAAAATTTCGGATTCCAAATCCCAACGAAGCTTATCTAGAACTCGGTCTAAGCAAAACATTTTTTTAACCAATAAACCAGCGTTCAAATTAGCTCAGGGGGTTCTCCAAAAATCTATCCTCGTTTATATTCGCCCTACGAGTTTGTGTAATAACAATTATTTTATTTCTGATAAACACATCTAAGAGTTCACGTGCTTGGGTTATTTCTACTGGTAGAATGCAAACCTACCTTTTTCGTGGTATAACTCTTTCGCGATTATATCCTTGAATTTTTTTATACTTTCAGTGTCTTCTGGCCGATGAAAGAGCAATAAAAATGGCAGTCCTTCTTCAGTAAGTTCTTCACCATTTTCAAATGTTATTTCTCTGACAAGTGGTACGCATTTGTCATTGACCCAGGCTTTCAACAGTTCAGACTTCAGCAAATCACCAGTGTATATAAGATCTTGGTCTACCGGGGTCTGAAAGATTTTTAGTTACATAAAACCAATGTTGCAAAGAAAGGTTAAAGTCAGAAAGAATTCAGAAATTGCCTCGACCTTCCTTCGGGTGAAACTTTTGTTTTTATCCAACATTTAACTGGTATTTTTTTAATCAAAGTCTCTAAGAAATGGACTTTAAATAGAACCGTCTATGGTTTGCTTTGTCAGAAGCAAACCATAGATGATTCTATTTGATTCTATTCCATAGATGATTTTTTTCAGCTTTGTCAGAAAAAAAAAGTTTAACCACAACAGTAAATTCCTCTCACTTAATATCCTCTTGCTTAGTTTTGCATTTGCAATGCTCGTATCTACTGCATCATTATATGGACTTCCTCATTTGGAACTCACAACAACTGCCAACAATATAAATTCGCGACATCAAAATGCGGGGTTCGTCGAATAAACAAAAAGGAGAAGCTACAATCTATTTAATAAAAATACTCACCATATCTTAGAAAACAGAAAATGAATGAATAATTATTATCAAACGTTGCACTTGCAATTATCTGAAGTGAAATGAGTTTTATCCATGCAATTGAAAGTTAAGAAGTAAAATTGAGAAAATACGGCAAACAAGGACACAATATAGCGATTCTGACATGTTTTGCTTGTAAATTAACCGATATTGTAAGGCAAGGAGACACCGCGAAGTATTATGAGGACCTAGCCCACTGGGATATCAAAGAAACGGAATGCTCAATTGCCAAATTATATTTCAGCTTACCTGCTTTGCACGGAATACAACACCATCTCCAAGTGCCCTCTCCTTCTGCGATGCTTCGCTAAAATGAAAGGATGGATACAAGTTAACGGAATTCAAACCTTTGTAACAAGACCCTACATCGACCAATAAACTTCTGTGATGCGTATGGCCTTTGACTGGTTCATTATTCCCAAAATTTTGAGGCAAAAGTTTCTTCAAAAAATATATATAGCGTAAGCATAATAATAGAAGATAAAAAATACCGTTACAATTTATTGAAAACAGATGCTGCTTAACTTATTAATAAAAATGGCTCAACGGTTTTTGGAAATTCAAAATGGTTTGGAAAACGCAGACATTTTGAAACATACTTTAGCTTTTTGTCTGATAATCTTCAGCGAATATAACGTGATACAAAAAAATGATTGAAACTCTAAGCTAGGAAATATATATACCCAGTTACAGGTCCAAACTTTGTGCCCAATCAGTGCCGCTTGCCAGTACTGTTTTATGCTCTGAAGAGGGCCGGACAAGAAGTCTAAGTATGATTTTAAATGTTTGCTTTTTCAAAGCCATTTTGAGATTCTGTTCCGCCAAAATAGTCTATGGAAATATAAAACATGAAACATACCCAAAGCCAACCCAAAAGTCACAGTCATCCCGTAGTTCATCTGCAATCTGAAAATGGGGATAGGAAATTCATTAGTGAGTCTAAAAATAGCAAGCTATCACAGACAAACAAGGAACAGAAACAAATTTACATCTTTGCTTCTTGCTGTTACTAATAAAAAGACAGTGTTATGCACTGTAAAGTATTCTTTTTGTCAAAATCTTGGTAAGGCCAGCCTCCAAACATGACATAACTATATTACTATTCGTAAACTTACATAGGATGACCAACAAATAATGGTTGCATTTTTACACTTGTGCTATCATAGATACCTTTTCACACAAGTGACTTACCTTTTCGAATACTTTGTAATCTTCAGAAGTTCTTGATTCAAAGTAGCCAAAAACACTATTTCTTTTTGTCTAAAAAAGCAAGAAAAATTTAATTGGCTAAACAAAAAGTCAGCTAAACAAAAAACATCAAATGAATAACATTTCAGAACGTCAAATCCAAACATATTTCAAAACAAATGCCTCATCTGAAGACCTCTTGTTCGGTAGCATGAGTCAAATATCTTTGAGAAAGAAGCTATGGGATACACGAGCCTAGTTTATGTTTTCATAAACTTTTGAAAGCCAAACGTATAGTTATTGCCTTGCAAATTCATCAAACATTGCTGGTCTCAAAGCTGACTTTTGGTAATTTACCAAGGCAGATAATAACTTGCAACAAACAGAACTTACATCTGGGGTAAAATCTTCTTTCGAATGATATTCCTTTACACTTGGTTTCATTTCCTTTCTGATAAAATTTGTAAAAGCATCGACTGATCTTTGGCCTCTGTACTCTTTTCTCATGGGCTAAAGAGAGAAGAAAAGTTTGTAAAATGTGCCTAACAAATTTACCACAACAAAGTTTTTTAAATTACGAATTAGATTTAACTGAATGTGGTGGAAAGGTACATGTTTAACAAACAATCTGCCTTAAAACGTATCATAAAACAATGTGCTTATTAAGAAAATAATTCTGGCTGAATGACCCTCATTTATATATTGTGAAAGTGCAAAACACTTGACACTCATTATGGTGAATTCCCATACTCTCAAACTTTCGCTTTCTTTTCCATAATTTCTTTCCACTTCCCCTTACTTTGATATATCATCTTGAGCTCAGTTATATATATTGTGGGAATGGAATTAAACCAGAAATGAAAACAGATGACCATGGAATCATATACTTTATAAAATGAGACTTTGATTAAATTAGCCAAAAGTTATCTTAAACTTTTTTCAGTGCTTTATAACTAATCTCAAACTTAGTTAAAAAAGTTAGGATTTTGATGGGACATTGGCTATTTCAAACATTGGCTGGAAAAAAGCTCAGTTCTTATCAGTTCTTATCAGTTCAGAATTATCTGGAAAAAAGCTCAGTTCTTCTATAAAGTTTGAGATAGCTTATATCAACTGTTGCACATTTTTATGATCTTAAAAGTACATCTTGAGCCAAAAGGAAGGAACTCAAAACTTCCTGTCACAGAATTTAAAAGGGGCTGGGTCACGTAACCTTAACATTTTGTGCGGGACAGTCTGCTTGTAAGAGGAATTTTGTTTACCATTTGTCAAAGCGGAGTGTCTGACAAAATGGCAGGCCGTGAAATCTTGATGCTTACAGCAATGCTGTCAAGTCTGAATCATTCTTAAACCATTGGCTTTCAGCAATGTGTACTGTTTTGAACCAGGGCTTTAAAAGACAGATGTTTATGTGCTGTCTCTTTGGCTAAACAGCCCGTTAGGATGGTCATTTCTTATGTTCCTGCTGCAATACAAACTGCTTCTTTTTCGTGGACTGATCGATGAAATGATGTTGAGCAATACGTATAAATAAAATCTTTGGTAAAATCTTCAAGGCCTTGGCAATGAAAAAATAATTTTTTTGTAACAAATGACATTAGGATCTTCCCGATGGGCTGTGATTCTCTGTCCTACCAAATCTCATTTCAGCTGATGTGGTGGATTCAACCCATTCACAAGCATCCACACAAAAACATTGTCCCGCAGCCTTACACATGACCCTGTCCCTTTAAAGAACTCAGATTTATCTTTCTCCGTGTACTTCTTGGCAAGGTTAAAGCTATCACATCCAGTTCTGCCTCATCCAAATGACTTCCAAGTTTTCAAATTTAAAAAGAAATGAAGCAAAAAAATTGTTTTCAAAATGTTATTTAAAAAGACTTTGACCAGCATTTTGGATTTGAATCACAGTGAAATAAGCATCCGAAGCAAATATACCATAAACGTTTTTGCATGGTTTCACTGTCTGATGATATGAAACTTAAGCATAATGTTACAGTTACCATAAGAAACGGATTTGTACAGCAACTGCAGATGGAGCCATAAGTGGCTAAGAGCAAAAACTGGCCAATCTCACCACCAGTAAAAAAACTAACTCATTTACAACCTGAAATGTCATTTTACTAAAAAATAGGCTTCTATCAAATAGATATTTTATATCGTTAGTTAACATTGTTTACACGTTTATCCATATACATACCTTTCCATTTCTGAAAATTTTCAATGTTGGATACTTGGAAATTGCATTATCTGATGAAATCTGATGCTCTGTTTCACAGTCAACTTTTCCTAATGCTGCAGAGTCCTGTGAAGTCAATAAATACATATTATAATTACAAAAAGGCGTTCACAGAAGGGTAGACATAATACATACAACATCTACAAAAAAAGAACTGCTATAAATTGAGCCAAACACAAGAAAATGATTCTGTTATGAGAAATATGTCAACAGGGCCACCCAGAAATAATCGTAGCATGTTTTACATTAAACAAAATAATACATATAGTGAAGGGTAATGAATATTATGTTGGAAAATTATCATCACAATCTACTGTAAAATAAAATGGGTTGAAATGTGATAATACTTACTGGATACTCTTCCTTAATTATTGCAGCTGCCTGGTCAAATATGGGAGCAAGCATCTGGCTAAATCTGCACCTGTAAATATAAATTATCCCTTTAATTTATCTGTGGTTGACAGAAACCTTTTAGTAGCTTTATGACCTGCAGTCAAGAGCAAAAATTAGAAATTTTTTTGGATGAAGTATTCATTTCCTAAAAGCCCTATTAGTGGCTAGAGAAGCTTGCTGAATTCTGTAGGTTTTAGATGATGGAAAAAAGGTGGTGGTTATAATAGAAATGTTATGAAAATGGAGAGCTTATTCTAAACATTAGAGAAAACATGATGTCTTAACAGTTGTGATACAGGGGTGGCGCTAGAGACAAACCTTCAAGGTGCCGAAGTTTATATTCTCCGTAACTGCCGACGCTGGATGTGTCAAATTGCCGACAGAAAAAAAAATCGATTTGCCCCATATAGCAGGCAGGGCCGTCGCGAGGCAAGCCTCGTTGGGGGGGGGGGGGAGGGTGTGGAATGCAAATTTACCTGATTAAAAAATTATTGCCTGAAACTTTTTAGCTAGTGTCACAAACCTCTGCAATACATTTTGTCAATCTAACTCTGTATGAAAATAACCTACTTTCCTAATAGCCTTGTCAAATCTCTATATCGGGACGGGCAAAATGTATAGTTACTAACTGAGGCGGCACCATGGTTGCCGCCGAAGGGGCAGGAAATTTTCGAATTGTGATGCTTCTAGTTCCCTGGAAAATGCACTCTTTTAAGCAAATTTCACTAAAGCAATCCTCCTAATCCTATTGAAAATTATTGTCTTTTTGCAAAACTTTTTTACAGCAGATAAAAACAACAATTTCGCCGTGGTCTTGAAAAATACCAGGTTGTCAGTTACTTTTAAATTTAGATCCCTCTCTCCAGCATGCCTTATGAATGTTAAGAAAAATCTGGAGATCATAATGAATTGCAGTTGAAGCTTCTACTGAGAAACTTCAGGAGAAATGGACACGAGGCACAATTTTACCTAAGATTGCTTGAACCTTTATTGATTTTATGACAGGAAGGTCTCTGAAATACCTAAAGCGTTTCTTCCACCGAGCGGATTTTACCTGAAATTTTCTATTGAGATACTATTGGGGTGGGTGTGACAACCCCCCAGTCGCGACGCCCCTGAGCAGCACCTCCAATGAAGGGGCACCGATATAGAGCATTTTTCCAAGAGCAAGCAAGCATATAGAGCAAGAAATAGAGCATTTTTCCAAAATCGTTTGTTGTGGGTGCAAAATTCTCCCTTGCCCCCTCCCCGTCCCCACTTTCCAACCTATGTCGGAGTCCACGAGATTTTCTCGGCAATTTGTGCCTTGTAAGAAACTTAATGCGCAAATATTGCCTATTGTTGAATATTTCTTCCTATCTATGTTGGAAGAAGTTAATCGATGGTTTTCTCTAAACCATTTGTTTGTCGCAAGCTATGCGGTGAACAATGCTATTGAAAAATAGTTGATGAAAAAGGACAAGAAGTGCTTTTTGAAAGATTTATTACGCAAAATGTGCTCATGATCGAAATGTTTTCATTGGCAATAATAATGTCTTGAAACGAAAAGAGAATCCTTTAAGAAGAAAATTCATTTAAGACTTTTTTATTACAGCGTGATTTTGCTGTTGTTAGGGTAAATTTCCTTGAAACGGTCCAAAACATGGTCCAAATCAAGCATCTCTGCACGTTTCGCATGAATTGGCATTAGCATGAGCAGCAACAGGGATTTCAACCGAAAGGAGCACGATGGTATTGTGGGTCATGCGAAGGAGCACCATGAAATTAAGTCACAGCTTTCACGGAAGCGACAGGATATAATGCCACTATGATAGTAAAATTGCCGAAGAAAAGCCATTGGGAAAACCATAAACCAGCCAGTACAGTTTTCTCCTCGATTATTTATGTCATTCAAACAACATGTAAACCGGGTGACATCCATCAAGTGCCGACGGTATTGAGAAAGCAAAAATTGATTGGCTGCCGACGGGGGGGCTAACAAAAATCTAGGGGGGGCTAAAGCCCCCCCTTGCCCCCCCATGCCGCCACTCCTGTTGTGATATATCTCTGTGATTTTCAAGATTGTGCAGTAGATGAAAGTTTAGGCATTGAACTGCCATGTCAGCACCCTGATCCTATTGTATAAACATGGGGGAAAATTTCCAAAGACCTGTAGCCAGGGTATTTATCTTAAGCTATTTTGAGTTTTAATGGGCAAAGATAACAACAGAATGGACCTTGAGAAATGGAAGACCAAGAAGAGGAAGGCCAAAAAGACGATGAAGAGATGAGATAGAAAAGAAAGCTGGCAGCCTGTGGACTCATGTGGCACAAGATTGAAGAGCGTGGAGACAGCTGTGGAGGCCACTCCCCAGCAGGCTGAGATGATGATGATGATGATGATGATGATGATGATGATGATGATGATGATGATGATGATGATGATGATTTTGAGTTTTTACCAACTAATTTTCAAAATTAATACATACATACAGACATTGCTGTACATCTGGAACTTATGTTTGCAACCAACCACAGGCATTAAATTCTTTATTTGTGAGTTTCAAGCTTATATCAAATTACTCTTTTAATGAGGTTGTGCAAATGTTCAACTTTTTTCAAAAGAACATTGGAAAAATCAAAATTCAAAAAATTTTTATCAACTTTTAGGGATAGGAGATCTCTGTATCATACATCATTTTTTTTCCATACTAATTAAACTAATGGCTTTCTTGGGATTGGAATAAAAAGAAAGATAGTTGCATAAATTCAGATCATAATTTATCATTAATGAATTCAAAAAAGTTACACTATCACAACCACTCTCATTAAAAAAGGACATTTTTTAAAACTCTTTTTGACCGCCTAGCCCCTCCTTCAACTGTACATTATATTATCCAAATCTGCTCAACTCTCACAACTCATTGGAACATCATTTCAAAAGGCAACTAACTGTATGTAAAGCAACTGCTACCATTATCAACAATAAATTAGAAGAAAATCTTAACACAATACAACCCACACCAAATCCAAAGTCACAATCTATCAGGAGGCCTGGCCACATGAATTTTGGCAGGTAGGAGGTAAATCTCTCTACTTGTTTGAGTCAGGCAGGTGACTTTTACATGATGTAGAATTCATCAACTAATTCTTTGAAAGCAACTATTAAATACCATGCAAGTTAGAAGGAAAATATCAAAAATCAAGATGATCTTCAAAACAAAACAAACATTCTGCAACTAAACAAAATGGATCACAAGTTATATCTACTTTTGTTTGTAATCTGATTTTTATTCACTAATTCCTATAACTTCCTCCATATTCTTAACTCCACAGCTGATCTATTTTGAAAGAAGTATCTACCACATTTTACAGCTCAAGACAAGATAACATGAACCTTGAAACTGGGAAACACTTCTCAAAAGATCAATTCTCTGAAAACACTTTCCATTATTAACTTAACAAAAATGCTGTTAAAAAGCGTCTCAGTGTGAGGAAGGGTTAAAAGTGACTTTAGAAAGCACTTGTTTTGATTCAAACATGAACATTTCTGTTTGAACATTTATGATGTAGACCAAAGTAAATTGAGTTGTGTGTAAATGAAGGACAGGCCACGGTAGCAGGCTGCTCAATGGACTCCAATGGAATGCCTGTGGCAAAAAGTTGATAGAAATGTTGAAAATAAAAAACAACCCAATGAAATGCTGATATAGTGTTTTAATTTCGTTGTTGAATGAAACTATGTTGTGAGGTAGTCTTCTTAAAAACACATGGAGATCTGATATTTTCACTAGTTTTATAAAAGCAACCAAATGACAATGCCAATGTTTGGTCAGACTAGGTCAATGCTTGGTGGGACTATTTTGTATTCCCAAAAAGGCAAAATTCTTGACATAGCACTAATATATGAAATATGATGCAAGATATTTCTATGTGATTAACGTAAATAAGTTATGGTATCCTGGATGAACAGACATTCAACATGTGAAAAATATTGTTTAGCTTCAATGCCAACACAAATCTATGGCTGGAGTGGCAGGTGAATTATTGTTTGATTGATTAGTGCTATTGCCTGCCTCATATAGCCAGGCCTTCTATTTAAATGAATATACATTTGCAGATTTGAAAGTTTTAATAATTTAAACCACAGTGAGATCCTTTGAAAATAACTTTCTTATCAAACCATGACGAAGAAAGCATTTATATAACTCATACACAACTATAGTCAAACACATACTTCACAACGCAAAATAACATCTCTTGGTTTGGAACTAACACAAATCTACATCGAAACATTCAAAGCAATTCAAAGTAAACTTTCATGTGAGGTCATCCAGAATCATATGCTATTCTGATTGTATTTATAACCATTTGTCCTTGCAAACTGAGTACACACTGAGCGAGGAAATGTCTTTTAATGGTTTGATGAATAAGAAATGGCAACAACACTGTAAGTGACATGGCAACTTTCAATATTACTTGTTCCCTGAACAACATTGAAATCATCAGGGAAAAAGGAACTGTAAGGCTTGCGACACATCTTAATCATCTAATTCTGCTTTAACATACCACAACATTTTGCATGTATTCTTTTATATACCATACCTTCATAAAATGTGTTTCTTAATATGACAATTTTTTATAAAAAAACAGAAGTTCTCTTACCATTCAGCATAAAAATTGATTAGTGCAACTTTATTGGTATCTGAAAAAAGTAAAATTGAAAAAATTAAGTTTGTAGATGACACAACTTCAAATGATGCTGCAAATGTTTTGTCATATGCCTGCCGAAAGTCTTGGAACACTGAAGTAAGTTTGCAAGGTCAAATTCAGCCATCCCCCTCTCCCCCATGGATATAGCTGCCCATTTGTAGCAATATTCAAGAAATGTTTTATTCAAGCAAATTTCCAATTTAATTCTGATTTAATTGTAAAATTCTTCATTTAAAGGAAGATTTAATGTAAAGCATACAATCAATACAACAAAACGCATCCGAAAATCTGTATTCAGTTCAATAAAAGGTATTCAGTTCAATGAAATATATTCAGTTCAATAAAATATAATCAATTCAAGAAAATGTATTCAATTCAAAAATTTATTCAATGCAAAAAAATTGGTTTTCAGTAGAGAAAATATGTTCAATGCAAAAAACACATTCGAAGCAAAAAGGCATTCAATGCAAAAAATGTGTTCAATGCTAAAAAACAAAGCTATTCAATGCAAAAAAGCTGTCCATTAAACCTTCCTTCAAATAGAGAATTTTAGAATTAAAAAAAGTACTAAATGGGGTATTGAATCAGGTATTGCATGAATAATACATTTTATTGAATATTGCTACAAATGGGCAGCCCAGCAGCTCAAAACAGGTAAGGGAGCAATTAGGAAGCAGCTTCTTTTGGATTTCTCTTTATGATATTTTGCCTTAACCATCAACATTGTTCTAGGGGGAAGAGGACAGAAGTAATAATTTTTTTTGGAAAAGAATGAAAGATCTAAAATTCATCGCAAATTGCTGGGTGTTCCAAGTACTTTTGGCAGGCATTGAAGGTACCACATTTATCAAACTAAAAAAAGCCTTTTCCTAATCAAATGAAGTCTACTGGAATAAAAAAGCCCTTTAAAAATGATAACTTTTTTTTAAATTTCTTATATCCAAAATTTTCGTCATGATCTGTTGTTTTATATTCTGATGGTTATGATTGCTTCTGCACTTTTATATATTCTATTTTATATGCAACTATTTTAACATACCAAGGACATAAATAAACTGGTTTACATTTAATGTGATCCCTGATAGCCAGATAAGAGCCTGAATAGGTCTGCACAAATCTGATAAAGATAACCCCCTTCCCTTAAGACATGTAAACAAATAATGATTGGCAAAATTGTGAATGTAAAATTGCACTTAGAGAACAGCCACCAGCATATTAAATGTTCTTATAACCACATGGTCTTACCTCTGAAAATAAAAGAACCTCTTTGGCAGGTGGTAAATTCAAACGGGTTATCCTAACTGAATTATTGAAAAACCAAGCACATTGTCAGTAGCAACCAAAGTTTCAAGGTTGTAGTGACAGTCTTTAGCAAAATTTATTGGTATTTTACTTCCTAAAGAAATGTGGGTATTTTAAACTTGGAGTTTTCTCATAATTGTATTCTACACTATTGAAACACTATTCAAAACTAAAAGTTGTGTCTCTTATATTTCTTCAATTTTGAATTTCAATTGTTCTTTTACAAAAAATGATGAGAAAAATCTATAAATATAAATAAAAATAATAATATAAATTTAGCAAATTGGGGAATGAGATAGGGAGAAAATTATATGCAATAAGATTATTTATTATTTTTAAAGAAATACTTTGACGCAGCGCTTAGTAATTATTTGTAATCAATATGGTTCTACTCTGATTTCCAAAATTTCATTAAGATAAAATATTTTTAATATATTGTTTATGATTGGAGCATCTGCCTAGCTAAAATTAATGAATGTAGACTAGCTACTTGCCCCGGAAACAATCATAGATAAAATATTTAATCTAGAACGGTGCCGGGGAAGAAAATGGGGCACCGCCAGTGAATTTTCTAAGTAGAATACGGCCAGTGAATTTTATAAGGAAACCATTGAATTTTCGATAAAATTACAAAAATTAAAAAGAGTGAAGCCATCTGACCTATATACCACCAGAATAGAATATATTTGTTGATGAATGTTTAACGACCAATTTAATTTATAGAAAGAAAGCAGATTAAACACTCCTGTATAAACAACTCACCTAAAAATGTTTGATAATTAGAACTGTTCAATTGGGTTGCTGATGAAGCTGATGACTTCCCAATTAATAGGATCTGAATATGAAAATAAAAATATTTCAATATCTTTTGACGGAGTGACCACAACTTTTAAAGGATTTAGGCCAAGAAACGCTACCATGTTGATATCTGCGCAATGGCCTAATGAGGATTTGAAAGAACATTTCAAAAGATTCGATGCTAAAACTTTTCAAGACTTACCGATAATATAAAAAGGGGTGCTCGAAGACACTTAGGCAACATCTTTAGATTGCAGATCTGTAATACAGCAAGGAAATTTGAATGACCCTTTCTTCCTATCGTAGGCCTAAATCGGTGTTTTTTTCTCGTGTGATGTGCTGACGTATTACTGGCTAGAAGTCTCGCAGGTAGACCGTGACTTTGCGCGGGAAATGGCCACCTGTTCGACAGCAAATGAAATGGTTCCATTCCAAGCGGGATTTTTAAACTCGTTATTCACCTGTCGTGTCGTTAGATATTTTGTCAATTTGAAATAAGATGCCTTGACAAAGATATGTTCTCAAAGGCTATTGCGACTGTTGATCTTAGCATATTGTTTTCTATTTTACGTGTTGCTCTCGGCAGACAAAGTAAATGCCAAGTAAATAGGCAAAAAGCAAATGTGTGCCGCCAGGATACACATTGGGGCTAGCAATATTCAATCGATAACATTGGCTTGACAGTTTAATGCCTCACCTTGTTACTTATTATATTGTGTGTATAAACCTTGGAAGCAATCTTTTTAGAAATACGTTAGGTTGAGTGATATCTAAAAATTTGTCCCTAAAGATCTTCATATACAGTCAATTCCACCATAGTCTATAACCCATTTATAGTCATTTCACTGAAAGTCACACTACCCGTTATACAGTCACATAAAATTTAGACCCAAATTTGCCAAACCATTCAATTTAGCTCCGCCTTACAGTCAAACTCAGCTTACATTTGCAAGTTTTAAAGCAACATTTGGTGTGACTATGCCAGGAGACTACTGTATGTTGTTATCCATGCAAAATCTTAGCTTTCATATTAAGCAATAAAAGCCAATATCCATGATATCTATCTACTTTGCGTGTTCTTTTATCTTGGGTGGGCTGATCTAAGCAAGTCTTGAATTTTTTGGGCTATATTTTGTATCTTAGTCATTGTTGTACAAAAACATCTGTAACTGATACCTAAGCAGCTGCGATTTTGCTATTGAACCAAAAGATCCCAAAAAAATAGTTTCTCAGAAAAAATGTGAAAATGACATATAATCTTCAACTTTCCTTTGCAGGGCCGCGGAGAGAATTTATGGGCCCCGGGTCAGGACAAAAATTAAATCATAAGGCAGACACTTCTAGGAGGTATGGGGAATGCTCCCCAGAAGTTTTTGAAAATTATGGTTGCCAAAACTGCTAGGGTGGCTATTTTGGTTGCTAAAATTGCCATGGTGGTTAAACTGCGCTGGTGGCAATGGTGTAGATAGAGGGGGTCAGAGGGAGCAAAAACACCACTGTAGAGCTAAACTGCTATTTTGTCTGAAAACCTCCGCTCTTTTCAAAAATTTAACATGGTTGTCTATGTTTATCTAAATGTCATGTTTTGATGGGAAAAATTTGTATCTAAATGAACATAAGAATATTCAATATATCAAAAGATCTTTTTTCAGTTCTGATGTCGTTATGTTATGTTGAAAATTATGAGAAAAATATAGAAGCTTGTTAGATTTTTGTCGGAAAATCCATGTTTCTCACCCCTCCTGTGAATTAGAAAGAAATAGAAAATTACAGGTACAAAATGATATGTTTCAATAACTGAGAATAAAAAACAAGTGGGATAGGCACAAGATTTAGGGATATTTAATGGAAGAGATATAATTTATCACAAGTACATTTAATACTTTGGGCAACTGTTTATTCTGTTTCCTTCCATATCGCACTGCTTCATTCAACCTGGCACTTCTTAAATACAATCGATATACAATGTACGCATCAAATATCATACTTACCATACCTGATCCGCTGTTTAATATAATTTGAGCATAACTGATATCTTAGCACCATAATGCATGAAAATGAAATTTTCTTAGAAATTCTCAGAGTTTAGAAAATGAAAAACACTCAATTCGTTAACTAAATTGGACCACAACCGACACACTGTTGCAAATAGATGCGAACGCCATATTGTAAATCTGTATGACATACATATTGCCCTGTATGTTGCCCTGCAATCACATTTTTTGTTAACATTCAAAAGCTTTTGAACTTCTTAAGCCCTAGCCAACAAAGATGATAAATTCGTAACAAAATTATATTTAACACTGAGGCAGTCAATGACTTCATGGACCTTTGTCATTATTGTCTCTAATATTATGTTATCTTAATATTGATTGGGAGGCTGGATTATTACTTAGAAATGTTTTTCAATTGAGTTATTATTTATGGGTCCCTAAAGCCAAGGGCCCCTGGGTCAGTGACCCCCCTGACCCCCCCTCTCCTCAGCACTGTTCCTTTGTGCTGATCAGATCGTTTTCAATTTTTGCACTGGCAAAAAAGCCACCGTTACGAAAAATGCTGCTTGAGAATGTTGCTTGTCCAAATATTTCAACATAGATCAAATAGATCAGACAAATATAAAATAGATCAAAATAGATCAAAAATGCTAAAAAAATGATTTTCCAAGAGCCTGAAGGGCGTGGCCGAGAAAATTTGTTTTTGTTCACCCAAGTTTTCTCAAGCTGGCGACGCCACTGGGCTCTGCTACCCAAGGTAAATAAAAACTTATCAATGGATCTGAATCATCAATGCAGCTTGAATGCACCTATAGTCCTTTAGTATCAATAAGAGCAAGTCATTTGTACATATAGAAATATCAGATCATTTATCTCTTCCTGCATAGCAACTTTTCCAGTCTCTTCATATCAGTCATTAGATTGAGTATAATCACAAAACGTACTTTCAAAAAGCTCTCAAGATCAGTTTGATGTGATGAGAGCAAAAATAAATTGAATTTGATGCTTGTGATGAGAGCAAATGAGAGCAGATATGATGAGAGCAAATGTCAAATTTGATGCTTATGAAGATTTCCCAGTCAGCATGAAATGTGACTGCCTTGCAAGAGCCATTCATGATTGGCAGCTTGGTCAGCATGAAAGACTCTTATATACTCCTTATTCAGTTCAAGTACCCTTAATCTCGAAAACTAAAATCTCTAATACGCCATGTCCATTCTAATAATCGCCAATATAACACAAAACCATTATTTTTAATATCAAAGTGCTGTCTGCCTTATCCACCAGTATATGGCTAAGTAAAGGAACGGCAAACGGCTGGCTATTGAAAAGATACGTGGAATACAGCTTTTCTTGGATTGCAGGTGATTTACAATGGTTAAGGTATAAAACATATTTTCCTTCATCAGTGATAGGTGCAACAGTGTCCTTAAACATAACAAAAGCCTGTTCCAAATTGGCAGAGATGTGGCAAATGAAATACTTATGTTTCGGTGTAGAATATTTAAGCTATCGAGGTGCTTTTGATATTTCTTAAGAAGCTTTCCACTTTTTTGATTGCGCTGCAGTATATAACAGGTTAAAAGATTTTTATTTGCTCTCGGCGCATTGCGGCGTTCCTAATTTGCAACATTCCATCGGAGTTAGCCGAGCAGCCTGCTACTGTGACTGTTCCTTGCATGATCTGCTAAAAAATTTAGCTTGTATGATCTACTGTTTTATTTTATGTCCATGGCTATTGCATTTCCTATATATTATTAGATCGATCCTCTTTTAACTAAAAATAGTGAGTGAAAGAGCGGCTTTGTTATGACTGCTTATGATACTAGCCAACGATTTTCAGCTTTTAAACACTGAATTTTAAAAGCTTATGACGATACAAAATGACTTATAACTTTTGAATAGGGAGACCCAAAAGCCTCACGTGTTCCTTCTTGCTCAGAACATAAAGCAATAACCCGTACAAAAGTTGAACATCATTCAGCAAATTTGAGTTTGAAATTTATAGTTTAGTTGAGTTCTGTTAAATAGAATGTGAAAGAATGCTGCCTCCACCAAAAATTCTTGCAGTATGTACTTACAGCTTTCTTCACTTTAACAAATTTTTATTTCTTTTCAAAATTAGATGGTCATGTAACTACTACTGCCTCATCAAAAGAAGATTCAGGCGAGGGGCAAATCACGCCAAGAAAATCTCGTACACCTTTTGTGAAAATCCTATTGTTTTATATGAAAATCCCTAGAAATCCTTTTGTTTTCCAGAAAATCTCGTACGCTATTTGCAAGAGTGAAGTGCCCCTTGGATTCAGGTCTTCTGCACAAATGAAAAATTGAGGGCTAGCTAAGAGGAGTATTCAGACAGTTGTGAATGTTAAAAAATTTCTTCTTTTCTTCAGGATGATCAGGGATGATAGAAAAAGAGTCAGTATGTTTGATTTGCTGAATTACTATTTACAATTCGTGTTCTGATTTCTACTTGATTCATAAATACTAAAACCTCTTATTAAATATAAATCTTCTACCAACGTTACAATTATAAGAACTGATAAAGTAATGAGGAAATTGAAAGCACTGACATAAAATAATACTTGGTAAGAAACTACTGGTAACTCAACATAAAAAGTTACTTTAAGGGCAAGGCATTATTTAAAGTAGCCTAAGAGCTTTGTTTTTATTCTTTGATTTGCTTTTGCACTTAAAGTCAATAGAAAAACTAAATTGCTAAAGATGTAGGCTAAAGATGGAGTTGACGTGTTACTTTATCTGTATACCTATCGTCACAATTGAAATTTAGCAAAATCAAGATTAAGAGAGATTACCTGTATTCAAGAAATTTATTAGTTTTGTTTGCTTTGAAAGCTTTGACAATATAAAATCCAAAGCATTTTCTGTTCATTTGAAAGTTTTGGATCTCAGCAACTTTCAATAAAATTGTAACAGTTTTTATTTTTAACCTATTCAAATTTTTGGGTCATAAATATGAGCATAAATGATTCCTTGCCATGTGAGAAGAAAAATCAACATTTTATGTTGATTCAAACCACAATTGAAATACATCAATTAAACGAACGAAAAACAAATTATAAAAAAGATTGATAATACTACTGTTTATCATATGTTACGCTTTCCTGTTTACAATAATACGCATCAAACATTAGTTCAGATACACTACATAGAACATTTTTAAACTTGGATGATTCGCTTCAGTAACGACACATCACTAAGAAGCAGATAAAAAATACATTTTGCACACTTAGACACAATTCATAAAATACAAGCCTAATTCAACGTTGTTGGAAAGGTCTTACGTTGATTTTGCAAGAACAGGCAAATCATCTACAAAACTATCCTTTCTGTGCTCTTCAAACTTCTTCAAAACATCCTTTATTGTTCCTTCCTTCTTTTACTTGTTACTTTGTCTTTACTTGTTTCTTGTTTCTCGTCATTTTTCTTTCTAATTTCATTAACTATACCTTGTCAGAAACTTCATTTGGCTGCTTTTAATATTCCTTGCGTTGACTATTGAAATGAAATTGCTGGTCAAATTGGTTGGAAATAGTTTAATTGCTGACTTTAGTAACTAATATTCTTGAACGTATGATAAACCACAATCTATAATGCTGCGCCGTTGTAACATCAAAATCATCAGCTATTTCTGAAGCAAACGTCTTTTCAATAAATATGCGACAGCAAGAATATTATATCTTTAACACTGAAATTGTTTAAATAGACGGACTAGAAATTGTGTTGCCATCAATTATGTCTAGCGATCTGAGGTAACAAGCTCTTGAACACGTGTACACACCACTCCAAAAACATCTTTAATGTGTTTCGATAAATTCGAAACGGCATTTATAACACACCTGTTATTTGTTTACGGAATCACTATCATACGATAACACAATCGTTTGGCCTAATTTTTTAGATCTACAACAAGATATTTTTAAGATATTCGAAACACTAACAGAGAATTAGCTTCATATTACGCATATCAAATCTTTGCTGGTATTATGAGTTCGTTCGAAACAGTAACCTTGATCTTTTTGTGCCTTACGCAGCTCGATTTGTCTTCGAGGCATTAAAATTCTGTGAGGCTTTCTCAGCCTTGATACTGACCGTAAGAGCACAGCATTCATTTTCCGGTTTTTTGTCTATTTGCAAGTATAAGACGTAACGTTTTTTCTACAAATTTCACAGTGCACATCACAACAGTATTGAAATGTGCAATTACAATGCTCCTCCAAAATTACAAAACTTTTCTCTTCTCCTTTATCACAGCATAAAATAGAGCAACTGTTTAGCTTTCCATCACCAGGCACACATCGCCTACCAGACGTGCCCATTGACCCAGTCTTTACGTTTGCTTTACAAAAGTCTGGCGAATCATCTGTGTAAACCAAATCAGTAGAAGTGTGGTGCTCAAAGGACTTTTCCTTGGGAAGCAATTTGGTTCCTTTGTTGTCTATCATCACTTTAACTGCGGAATCATACTTCTGGAGAAGAAAGCGACCAATGTCTCTAAAGTCAGGTAGCTTGCGAACGCAGGTTTTCAAGTGACAAGCACCTGAAATTCCATGGCACTTGCATTGTGATTGATGTCCCAATTCCATTGATGTCAGCGCCTAAACGAAACAAAGCAATTTGAATTAACTGAAAAAACATCCAAAACATTGAAAAAGAAGAGCGAAGAGTTGTCATGGCAGATAACAGCCGGTTTCTGTACGATGTCCAACCGGAGCTGGTTAAAAAGCGATGCAATGCAAGTATCAGCTTGTGTTTGAGTTTGAAATCAGAAGTGTTCGTCAAACAAACAATCGTTTGGGACTTTCTCCGAAGACTACAAAGAAAGGAGACTACAGTTGAAAGGAGAAAGAGCACTTCAGAAATAGAAGATCTTAATATTAAATTCCATTTAAAACCTGCTTTTTAACCATCTACCTATCTATCTATCCATCTATTTATCGATCTATGAACAAATTTTTTGGCCATTCAGCCTACTTTGCTACATAAAGTGACAGATAAACAAATTTAATTTTGTACTTTGTTTTTCATTTATGCTTTACGCCTTCTTATCTCATAATTTCATCACGTGGTCAAAATGATCTGCACAGGAGATGCAATAGATTGCAACGATAAAAGCATGCATCGACTCTTTACTCCCTGCTGATGGTACCACATACATTTAAAGCGATTAGATTGTTGGCATTAAAATAACATTGGAAAGCAACGGCAGCGTCTTGCAAATGGTGGGCAGTACTTATTTGTGTGTAGTTTAAACCTTCATGTTGCGAAATTGCAGCATGTGTTCTAGATGCAAGCTGATAAAATGAGAGGTTTACGACAACAACGGTGATGCAAAAATACCTAGTGGATGCCATGAATCTGGGCCATTATTTTGGAACAAAAGAACCCAAATTGCTCTTAATATCAACCCTGCACACAGCTGGAGAAGGTTACGACCTCATAAAGTTTCCTAATCCAATTTGAGGCATCTTCTACAATTTATGCAAATGAAAAGTCTTGTATCTTCTCTAATGAGCAATTTTTTGAGGTGGGGACAAGATTCCATAAGAAACCAAATCTTTATATAATTTTACCTGTTTTACAGAAAAATTTTACAAAGCATTCTTCGACAGAGCACAAGAACGATTCTGTAGTAACCAAAGACCATAAATGATGAAAGACCTTAACATCACATGATATACTTCACCGTCTAGCTAAATTGGCGTTTAAACGATGCAGAGCGAAAGTTGCATGCATTATGAGAAGCTGGTGGCAATACGAAGCAGCTATTGCTAGCACAATGCAACACTTTATTTCAGTAGAAGCCTTGAATATATAAAATCAGAGCAATGTTGAAGTGGTAATTTCTTGCTTATCAAATCACTATGTCAAAGGTATTAAACGTTTGTCCAAGGTAGAGTTAATAGCTAAATCTGTTTGTTGTCATACTGCAGTCGCGCTATGTTAAGGGTCAGGCTTGCGTATCATTTTAACTGATAGAAAAATTGAAACCTAATGGGAGTGATTCATTGATACGACTTAAAGAGAAATTTTGTTTAAAGTATCAGCTTGTAATTATCGATTTTGCATTTTTAAATAAAATTAACAATAAAAAGTTGTAGAATAGACGGACCGTTATTTAGGTTGGATACTGGAACTTCAATAATAATTGCGAACGTTAGGCGAATTATTGACCCTTTTGATGTTGATTGCTTTAGAAATGAGGGATTGTCTTTTGACATGGGAAACCATATGGTGCTTAAGTAATCGGTATCAGGGATGCCTTAACGTGTTCAAAACGTAGGCCATTTAATGGTATTAGTGAGTGCGCATGTAATGTAGAGCCAAATTAAATTAGCGGGATGTAGAGAGTCAATCATTACTGATCTCCTATAGAGCAAGGCATCATCTTATTGAAGCAAGGTTTACGCTAGGATTTTACAGATTGCTATCTTATTGAATACGATTAGCAACTCAGCATAATATGGATCATTAAGTCTTCACGCCGCAGAATTCGCATATAAAAGTACTGTCGAAGACAAAGAATTTATGTCTAGTTAAAATAACGAAATTCAAAAACTTTGTTAGTACAGGTCTGAAAAATTTAAGATTTATCCCATTAGGTTACAAGTTATGGGAAAGTTTTTTGTGGTTTTAAGAATTCTTTTTTGTCAATTATTTGAAAAATTACTCTTATTTTCGATATGATTACAGCCTTTACCTTGTAATTGATTTTGTCACAAATTTTTATCACTATGAATGCATATGTAACAAAAGGTGGTTTTGGGTGTAACATTTAACAAATGGCGTTTATACGTATAAATGCCTTGTAAACCACAAGAAGGTATTTCACTCCTCCCTCTTGAGGCCTGAAAGAATCACGGAAAACTTTAACCTATGGAAGACTTAGCTGCAAGGTGAATGATGGCTGCGATTTGAATTGGGTCTTTGCTTCTTATCAGAGTTTCTTACAGGAATTTAGACAACAAGAACATGCTAAAGAGCATTAACATAGATTTGAACGATATTATCGTAATCTTGTGATTGAGATTACACCTACAAGAAGCGTTGCCCAGGAAATTAGGTGAGCTAAAACTGGCTAAGACGAAGACAAATTTCTCGACACAATGAATTGACATCAATCTTCGGTACAAAATTTGTCTTCTTAAGTCTATTTCAAAGTATGCTGTTTTTCTGTGTCTCAATTACGTACACAATGTTTGAGTGTTTGGGACAATAATGTACAATGAAATTTAGGTCTACCTGTAAACTTAACCACTTTTCGCAAGTGATTTCCTTCGAGCTACTTGTTACAAGATAGGCTTTGCTACTTTTAAGAAGAATTTGGAACAATTAAAAAATATTTTTAAATTTTTGGTTTATTAAAAGTGATCTACTTAATGGTAAATAATAAAGCAGAGTAAGGGGTTTTTTGTCAACATAGTTAACTGAACCACCACATTTCATCTATTTCTCGCAATTACCTGTTTCGTTGATCAGAATCCTTCATTAATCTACTATGGCTCCTAAATAACCTAGACTTCCCACTTTACGTCATGACAACTTTCAATTTTTCTCTACTCACCAGTCTTCCAGCTTCCTTGTTATGTCTGTCCACCAACCCGCGCACGTCCCGCACCTTGTCATTCCGCATTACTTTCCTTGACATTCCCTTTCCATAACTGATTGCTCGCTCAAGGCAATGGTCTGACCAATCGTAAATGTTTCCTTTGTAGTGAAGGTTTCTTTTCTCGTGCTTAGCTAATTTTCGTTGTCTTCTTTTCTTTTTAGATTTACATTGACAATTTGCAAACATTCCCATATGGCAGCCTGTTGTTATAGCGTGCGCCACTCCAGCAGACTGTATTGCAAAAAGGTAGGCCACTTCTTTGTACCCTGTTTTTGAAGAATGAAGTAACAATTAAATTTTTTTGCCTTTGGTAAAAGTTTAGTCATTTTCTCCTGAATATAATAATCTGAATCATAATTACCCTTAGCCAGTCAGTGTTTACCAGAAACATTTCCAGAATGCTAATCTTTTAGCTGCCTGACATGTTGATTTACTGTATCGCCTGGCATAATTTGTAAATGATTGGGTTTTGATTGACGTTTTAATTGACATATTGATTGACAGGTTGATTGCCATATTGACTGACGTCTAGATTGACATCCTAATTGACATTGATACTGGCATTTTAATTGGCATTGTCAAAAAAGACAGTTGGCAGCTCAGACAAATCAAATACTACGGTTATGTGTCTGGAGCTAGCTTCACAGACATCAGGTTTGTTTTGAAAATGCATGTTTTCTTTCAGCTTTTAACGAAATCAGTTCATAGGCTAGGGATACTTTCCTAAAGTGTATAAAGGAGTATTCTAACTAGAATATTTTGTTACCTTGTCCAAAAATAACAAGGGTTGAGGAAACCAGATAAGAACAAACGAAGGTTGACCTTATATCGCAAACTTTTGTTGGAAAGCAAGTGAAAAAAGGTCTCGTGCAAAAGGAAAAACTTTTCAATGTAAGCATTTTATTGCTGAAAATAACAGCAGTCACTTTGATAGGCCACGCATCGATATGGACACAGAAAAACTCTGCTCGGGAAAGAATTAAGTCAATAATCTTTGGGATAATCTAAGAACAACGATGCCCTGAAAACAATGCTTGTCAGTCACTGGTGTGGCCACTAGCCCCCCCACCCCCACACCCCTGCTCCACACTCCCCTTGAAGAATTATTTGAAAATTCCACAAGAAAACGTGTTGAATACAGGATACGCAGGCTCAAAATACCTTTTTAAGGTGTTAGGGCCGAGGTGGCCTCTGGAATTTTTAGGATCCCTAAAGACCTTTATACCTTTTTGTTTCCACGACGTACGCACATTCTGGATACCCTGTCTCCCTCCTTGCACTAATAAATGACAACAGTGTCTTAGGGAATATCCCTCTACTCTGGATACCGTTTTCAAAAAGAGACATTTCTGGCGACCAAAGGCTCTTTTAGGCGAGAACAGAAAAACCGAAACGGACAAAAAATGTCCTTTAAGGTGTTCAGCTACTTGCTGTTGCGACCTGAATCATTTCAGATCACCAGACACCATTTTTGGTTGCGGCTTTTTCTTTCAAACTATTTTTTGCAAACTCATGCCTAAGTTAAGCTGTCCTAAAAGTCTGCGGTATGTTTCAAGCATGGGGAAGCAATTTTGCCGATCAAAACAAACCCAGCACCGAAATCCTTTAGTTTTTAATAATTCATAAAAGCTGAAAATCACAGTTTTGGATAACTGGAATAATCAAAATCATTTAACTGATTAATTAAACTTTATTTCTCAAAGAGATATTTGAGATTGCAGACAAGCTTCTGGCAATATCATCACTATTGAAAAATGAACGACGTAAATCACAAAAACCACAATTTCTATTCACCTTTATTTTATCTAAATTTTAAAAAGGAACAAACAAAAAGCTTTCATTAAGGATTGGAGCATGAATAGGCTTGATGACGTCATCACTTTGGTGAAATCTTCAGATCTTGACTTTTAAGTCAACCGGCACCAAGATTTCCGAATATAAGTTACACAAAGCTCCTATACTTCCAAGCAGATAATAAGATATATTCTTCATTATTAGTTCGAGACCTGCTTATAAACAAGACATTCATTGGCAATCTTAATACCACAATGCCTTGCGTCATAGAGCCTATTGCAAAAAACATCTTCATTTATAAGTTCATCTAGGTCAATCGCCACAGCGACCCGTAATCTTGTCGGTGATTCAAACTCGGGCACGTTGTGACGTTACAATGCTGGATACAAAATGACAGAACAAGTACACAGTGGCTGTGAGTCATAATTTATAGATTGCTATCATTAATAAACACAAGGCGTAGAGGTCCTAAGAGCAAAATTCAAATGAAATATTAATCGCTGAAGTGATTTAATTGCGATATAACCAGATGTAATTCATGGATTTATAAATATGAAAGACTCCGCTTGAGAATATTCACCAAGCGGTTTACTAGGACGAACAAAACCCTGCATCGCTGGCTTATCCAAAAATTAATTTAACATTTCTTGTCTTTGTAGGTGGTGTTTCCTTAAAAACCAAAGTATCGGCTTAGACGTAGCTTTCTTGAGTACAATCTTTGTTTCTATTTGACACTGCCGATGAACCGAGCTCCGCTTTGATAAACCTACTAATATATTCTTAGAAAGCACAAAGTCACCCGGCCTTTTTCAAGGAGGCCGTAACGAACAGGTCCAGGACCATAAATGGATTATCTTATCAAGCCACTTGCCCAGTATCACTTCAAAAGATCGCAAAACCTGTCTATTATATGCTGCTGAAATAACAATTGTTTTTGAAGCTCAGAATGTTAATGTTTTCTTACAAGCAACCTTTGCTAGCACATAACCTTTGTTTGAGTCATGGACACCGAGAAAACATTTTGAAAATCTCAAGAAACCAATGTTTTCCTGGCAATTTCTGAATGTTCTGCAGCTTTATCCGTAACAACTAGTCAGAAACGTGCCTCGTAGATTATGTGAAAGCAAACTAAGGGCAACAACACTCAAGTCAATAAAGTTTAAAGAGAAAATAGGATATATATCCCATTTTTCTATGCGTCTATTTGTCTAAGTGAACACACAGTCTAGCATTGTCTAAGAAGACATTTTGCTGGTCATGACTGATTCAACATGTTTTTATTCCTCTACGGAGACTTCACTTAAAGAAATGTTTTTATCTATAAGGAAAGATGTCGGAGATGAGGTGTGCTGTTGATTGGAATGTGCCAACTTTCCAAGTAATTGCTAGCAGGGAAATAAAACTTTTACTGTTTGCAAGATCAGGACTGACTCTCCTCTTTCATAATTTGCATTTTCCTACATCTTAAGGGTGTGTATGTGCACATCCCCAATTTGTGCTTTTACTCCTTTGTGGATCAATTTCTGCATGATTAATCTTTGTAGGCCTTTTAAAGTATTCATTAAATCATTTTAATTAAAGGAATGCATGTTACCTGAATAAAAAAAATGTTTTACCAAATGTTACTGAAAATTATTTGCATACATTACTTGCAATGTTGTACTTCATAATACATTTAGCTTCTTTTGCAGAGAATCACTACACATGTAAGAAAAGAACTGCATATTATTTCAAATGAACCAACTAACCGTATGAGACGATTGCTTCAATGGATCTTGTGTCATGCGAGCAGTTCCATCGTCTTGATCTAAACTGCTTCTGGCACTCCAAAATGGCCATTCTAGTTCCATTCAAAAGAACCAGGCCAAGCATGGTTTCTTTCACGCTCTCGCATAATTGCGTATTTCTTCTTAGGTAAGCTGGGAATTTCATGCATACAGACAAGTGACTTGTCCGCTGAAATGGATTTCGTGGTCGTCTGTCGATGACAAAATAATACCGCTGTAAGTCTAAATCAGAATTTTCTTATCATGTTTACCAGAAATCATTTATAAATGATTCTTTAAAGTTCCAGCTGTTGTCATGACAATTGTTATTTCATTGAGAATCTTTAAGATAAAGTCATCGTTCGAAGGAATACTTTTCTTTGATTAGAGATTGCTAGCTATCGCTGTAAATGTGGGAATATTGACATGTAATTGAACAGAAAGCTAAAAACTACCAAAAAATTTTAATACTCTTCTAAATTTATCATAATGCTCGTCAAAATTTATAAAGCATAATCTAATTGAAAGTTCTTTAGCTGCTCCAAACAACTTTGGCATTTGCCCACTCATCTTCGTGTTTATCGATCCATGTAGTGTGTTTACTTGACAGTATGGCTCATGGTCCTTCACAAACATAAGCTCATAGGAAGCACATCTGGGCGTGGCATTGTCTCTTGAAGCTTCCTTCATAATTAGAGAACTCCTTAATGAATGCCGACATTCCAAAAAATGGAATATTCTACGCCGAGGGTGTAAGCCGAAAAGCCCCCTAATAATGTCAATTGCCTTTCTGCAAGATAATCGTTGCTAAAACGATTAAATGTAAGCTGCTGCTACGCGTCAATGTAGAATCTTTATGGCTGGAGCCAGTCGTTTTTTAACTAGTCGCTTTTTAACCATTAGATTTGGGCAAAAAGGACAATACAATGTAAGTTTACATGCGACTTTCGTGATATAGTTGATGGCTGTTCATTCTAGTTTACACTATTGATTGATTACTGCCATTTTGTGTTGCTTGATTTTTTGAGCCAAAGTCTCATTCCTAAGCATACACCCTATTTCGCTTTCTGTAGTAATGAAAGCGGGCGTCTCAAAATTACGTCACTACATACAAAAAGCTAGTGATCAATGTTTCTTCAAAAACCTGGAACCTTGAAATCTATTTAAATTGCTTATTCAAAGAATGCAGCTGTTTGAAAGGCAGAAAATTAAAATGTTATCTGAAATGGTTATGCTTTGGTTGGTTTGTGCATTAGATTGATATTTCTGGCCATCTGTTGGAGATTTTTTGGTTTTATACAATAAGGCTGAACCTTGCCACGGGAGTTTCAACAATATTTACAGCTTTCACGCAGTTGAAAAGTACATGAAGATGGGACCTCAATTTATACTAAAGTACTTCAAAGATCTTTGAATATTATATAATATAACTGTTACAAGCTAAGGCAAGTTTCTAAAACATTTTAGATTGTAAAGTATTGATCGAGTGAGTTGAGTAAATTTGCTTTATAGAGAGCATAAATACTTTGGAGATCTCAGGCAAAAACATTTGCAAGTGCGGGGTGCCCATAGAAAGTGATTGTCTTTCTTTTCGTCTTATAAGTATCCATTCTGCGATTTCAAAAAATCTTCATATCACAAAAAATGCCAGTGTCATTTAGAAGGAATCTCTTCTCCATATCAACAGACTCAACTCAACTGGGACACTTTCATGTTCATTTGCTTTGATTTCACTGATATCTCAAAACTGAAATTCTATCAAACTTTTTGCTGTTGAAAACTTCAGATAGAAGTTTTTATGTTGAATATCTTGTATTACTTCGGTTAGAGGTGTGTCAATATAGGATTTTAATTAATCCAGACTTCCTCTCGTTTGAATATGAAAAATGTTTTCTATGCGGTGTTCAAGGTGATGCCTGAGGGGATTTACAGAAGTTAGTTAGCAACAGAGATAAAAAACTTGCCAATGCATTCTTAGCATCTTGTGCAGACTTCGAGCTACTGAAATTATTGCTTTGATCATCATAAAAATAGTTTAAGCAGGGATCGATAAAAAGCATTGAAGGGCTTGTTGAGACAAGTGCATAAGAAACTTACAAAATCCCATATGCGATGTTAAGCAGCATAATTATGAAGATCCATTTTGGTAACATTGCACCAGCTATGCTCTTCATGATGGTTCTTTAGTTCAGCAGTGTTATTGTGTGTTAGTAGAAAATTCTTTCTCGTCTTTATGCAGAAGGTCTTGAAACGCGCCAATCCTTTTAAACTTCAACTCAATATGCTTCCATGCCTTGAGTATTTCAAATGAAAACTGGCTAATTAAAATTCAAAGATTCATGTTAAGTTCCATTGCTCTTCTACACACATCATCTCAGCGGTACATTTTCTCTGCATTGGCTAAAACAATGCGCAAACGGTCTTTCCTTTAGCAGTTCATCACAAACAGCAGTATGTGGGATCGCTGCGCTCCTTTAGGAGAAATGTCAGTTACCCTCGCTTTCTGAGACGACTAATGCACTTACTTGCGCATTATATGAGCGGATACATGAAATCACACATGGGTTTGACTAGTTAGAATAAACAATTTGCCATAAGAGACAGCTAAGCAGCGTGGAATTCCTTTAGAACAAAGGATCATAGGATAATGCGCTCAGCTCAATTTGTCTGTAGCTGTCTTTTCAGACTGACTTTGACTACCGAGTAATGGAATAGAACGGTGACAATTCGTGTATTTTGGAATGCTTCTCTGTGAAACAAGCTATAAGTAAATTATAGAGCTAAGATAGTTTGTAGAATTACGAAGCTTAGTTACATCCTGTACACGTGAAAAGACAGGAAGAAAAGAGAATCGTGCACAGAAAACTTGAACGACTCAACAGCCTTACTGGGCCTGTAAAGCCGGACGATGTCAGGATGGGTGCTAAAATCGTTTGCTCTAAAGTCGATGATGACAAAGTGAAATTCACACGCTCCTAGCTTTGAGTTTAGAGGAACCATCTTTTTCATGTACCGGCGTAAAAGAAACACAGGACATGAAATATTTCCTCAATGTTCGTAGTATAATCCATAGCTTATTGAAAATTAAGAGTTCTTTGTGCATGCAGAGTGCCCAGGGGGGTTGAAAATAGATCAGGGATTATGGTATCTTTGCTAAAAATGCAATAGATGGTCTTTGATGTTTCGATGTGGCTAGTTCTAAAGAATGTTTCATGTTTCAGAACGTTTGATGTGCGTTTCATAGAGTACCAAAGTGATGACGTCACAAAGATCTACTTTTAGGACTTTTCAGTTTTAACCATGTATCCCAAAATATTATTATTAAATATTTCTAAATGTGCAAAATCAGTTAAATGTGTTACAAATTGGATGAGATATGACCAGATGAGCACAGAATCTTGCCCTTTTAAACCTCTGTAATTTGGTCTTGGTTAATAACTTTATTAAACAGACCAGAATAGCAGTAATCCGTTAGCAAACTTGAAATTTTTATTGGCCATCTCTTGCCCAATTTGGAAAACATTTAACTTATTTTACATGTTGATGGGTATTTTATGCTGTTCTTTCCGATTATTTGGTCAAAATTAAGAAAAAATTAAAAATAGGTTTTTGATGACGTCATACTTTGGTACTCTATTGACAGCTTAAAACAGTTGCTTATGTTCAGGGTATGCTGAACCTTTTCAAAGCGGCTTTTCCATGCATTTAAAAGGTCTGGCATCTGAAAATTGCTGACAGCCCAATGCATGTATTTCTCTTATTGTTCGTTCATTTTAAAGATATTATTTCAGCTACCTTCTTACATTTGAATGCTCGTCTTCGTAGTAGTTTTCTGCACAGAAACATGTTTCGTTAAATGAGGTGCAGTTCGTTTATCGTTTACATTCCATCTATGTTATCAAACCTTGAGTGTGCCGTGTACTGACAAAGCATTCATCTTTTGCTTTGGCAAAAAGATTGTTTTTGAATTTTTCCGATTTCATGCACCACAAAAACTTTCATTAGCAAATACCCCCTTATCAATAAGAACTACGACATGTAAAAACCAAGATGGTAATGATAGCTAATACATTCTGCATGAATATACTCCCAAACCAGATCGTAAAAAGAGCATGCAAAATTGTGTTTCTCAGTAGAGTGATTCATTACTTACATGTACCCATACATTGCTTACACATGTCAAATATACCACCCAAAAATGCTTTTGATCTTTTTGTTTGATTAACTGAAAAATGTTTAGATTGAAAACAGAAGCTAGGTTTTTTCTTCTATTTTTTGTTCGAATAGCAGCCAGCTCTCTTCAAAGCTAGGCTGACCACAGCCTTGACAAAGGGAAGTTGGTTTGCTTTTGTAGTTTTTATTCTCCTGATTCTGAATATGAAATTAATTTCAAATATAGCAAACATTCTTAATTGCAACAATCAGAAACTGCTGCTCCAGCAAATACGTGAAATAATTATCTTTCATGAGGATGAAAATGAGTCGTTTCCTAAGAGAATGCCATTTGGAATCTTGTACAATAGATTCAAAAGTTCGTCCATAGCATCATAGGACTGTGAACTTCCATTAAACCAGCAGTTGTTTGACCAGAACTCTTGCCAGTTGTTGGGAGTCATGTTGTACACGGCATTACCCACAGTGAGCCATGTCCGTAATAAAGAATATTCATCAATGATGTTTACTATGTCTCAAATACTGTGAAGAATATTGTTGGTTTATAATATTTTGCGTCCACAAAGACATATATAGACTTGTCATATTTCCAGATTTTCTTATACACTGTAAGATTGTCTTCAAATAAAATGACATATGCGTTTTTCCCCCATGGAGATAGAAGAGCTTTGATCGAATAGGAAAATTTGATATTCTAGTAAATTTGATTTTACAAAGACCTTCTGCTTTCACCAAATGTGCTTAAAGAGTCTATCAAAACGATCAAACTTGAATAATCGACTTGATCACTACATTGTAGATGAAGACCAAGGATTGGTTTAAGTTCTTGCAGAGAAGTAATGTCTTTTAGAGTATTTAGAGCATGTTTTAGGCAGAACCAAGTTGCACCATCATTTCAGTACCGTGTGTAATGAATGGAAACAACTTATAGAGAAGTGACGTAAAAGGTAATGGAAAAGCTTTTGGCTGTAAAGAGCATAACCATTTTCAATGCAGTTTACTAGAGGAAAGTCACTGGAGTTTCCAATGTTCTGATAGGAGCACAGAAATATCTTCATCGCAAACTAAATCGGTTGTCGTAGACATGCGTTGTTGGTGAGCTCAATTTTATGGCGTGCGTCAGTTCTACTTTCAAATCCATTGAATATGTTCCATGTTGACTTGCTTTAAATGAATATGTTCCAGGTTGACAGTAACAAACTTTGCAGATTCTGAACCTGAACAGATGAATCAAGCATGACGAGAGAAAATATTTCTAACTATCGGCAAAACACTTCAGTTGGATGAAAAAGAAGAATTCTGCTGCAAAGGTTGAAGTCTAGTATCTTGAGTCCATCATCCGCAGGCATACGTACACGTTGTAATGTCTATGATTAGACCAAATTGAAGAGATAATAAAGAGCAGGAAATCTTTTAATGGCATTTCGAAGCTGCGACGAAGATCGCTATACTTTCTCATGTCAATGCGCAAATCGGCTGAACATCAAGTCTGAGCCAGATTAAGTCAAGTGCGGGCTCTTTTATGAAGCTTTTACATGCATTGGGCAACCTATGCTGCAATACTGTGTAATCTTGTAAGCCAATTTACTGTAAGATTACTAACAGCACCATACTGTAAAGACTTCCAAGCAAACAGTCTCTGATATCATCATATAACGGAAATATGGTCAATCAAGCCTCCATGTTTGTTTTCAGGTTACTTCGACTCAAAAGATTCACATAGATTTATTTTCAAATTACAAAAGATATTAATAGCCACAATTGGTCTCATTGCTAGCTGATCAGTGCATGGGCACGGCATCAATACCGGTCATACAGAACCTCCCGATCTGGTTTCTTCTTGTGTCGCCTACGTTTGCGATGTCGACAGATTATGCGAAGGAGTCTACCAAGATTCTCTGCGTGATAATGGACCTTGTCGGAAGTATTGAGCTTTTTTGATGCTCTCGAAAAGCAGCTGGTTAAAACTAAACAATGTAAACATAATTTATACTTCCTAGCACAGATGCACCACAAATGATCAATATGCGCTAATTTCTTCTTAATCATCTTTAAAAGGGATTCTCGCTACCTCGCAAATGGAGAGTCTTTTAAAAGTCGAAGCCTTTTTGAGTGCTGCTTCATGACACGTAAGGACATCAGTTAGGAGAACACTCTTTTGCTGAATCTTCTTTTGAATGCTTATGAAGATTTCAAAGATGTCACCTACAAAAAAAGTCAGCCATATCTATTTTTCTTCTCATAACTTTTTAAAAAACTTAAAAGACCTTTCGCGTCTCCATACCTCTTTGCACGCATTCATGTTGGCAATGGCAGCATAGGTCAATTTAAGACAAAATTTTTGCACAATCCTTCGCTCCTTCAACCCTTTTTTGCAACAACGGCAAAATTTTGCACTTTAGTTGACTTTGCAATGTGATTAGCATGTAAGAAAATTCTTACTTTTGTAGGGCCATCTGTTTTTAGAAATTACACAACAACATGTGCACAAATGGCAACCTCGTCGCAGTGCTGTTATCAGCAGCATCGAAGAGAATCAGTCTCTGCTGCTTTTTAGTTGTAGAAACAACTCATAATTATGAATGTTGTCATATTTTCTTAGATAAACAAGCTTTTGTTAGTTAGGAAATGTCAATTTCCCAGGCATTAAAATTTCCTCTGCAATAAACATTTCACAATTGCATGAAAATGTTTAAACATTGCCATTTAAATTGATCTGCCATCTTCATATATCCACTAAATAGAATCACAATGGTCTTGAATGAAATTCTGTGTAGATGGAGTACGTAGAGGAGTGACTTGCCCCCTCGTTACTTTAGTTGCTTTTATTAATGTCTGCCATACTGTTTTCTAACAGAGAAAATGGCACCAACTAGCATCTCTTGAATTTTACTGAGAAAAGGAATGTTTGATTAAGAATTTAGCAGGCTATTTTTGTGAAGACAAGCACTGCAAGAATTCTATAATCAGATAAGAAAAAGTTTTACCCAAGAGAATCTTAGGACCATGTCAAGAATTTGTCAAAAACAAATTGAATTAAGTTGTCAAAGTTTTTGGTGAAACTTCACTAAGTACCCATAATGAAGCGATTTTCATTCCAATCAAGCATGTTTTCTAAATTTCAAGATTTTTGTGCCAGTTATGTTTAGGATTTAGCTTCTATCATATTCAAGAAGGTATTTAACAGCCGGATTCGATGTCAAAAATTTTACATGCAAGTCCCTTCACGTCAAACCGCTAACGATCAGTAAGTCTAAATGCATTTTAGCATAATCGTTGCAAAACTCATTTTAAGTTCTGTATGTCTATATGTGGTGATTGCCAGGAAGTGACTTATATTCATAAAAGCGAAGATGTTCTAAAATATTATATCCTACTTTTTTCATATCAAAAAGCTCTTTGTTACAAACCATATCAAATGGTAATTGCTAGAGTATCAAAAGATTATGTAATTCATCAAGTAAGTCATTGTTAATTAAAAGAAATTTGTTGCTTAGGCTATCATTTGGTTTTCTAATTAAGATTTCGTTTTATTTGCAAACGCAATGGCAAAGATGAATTGTTCGAAATCATGAAGCAAGTGTTTTGAATATGGAAGAAAAGTTCACATGTATTTTCTACTAAGTAGTGAGAAGAACAGTCATGTTTCTAGCCCTGACATAATTTATCTTCATGTGGTAGAGATCAAGAGAATTCTAATCATTATAACCCTCGTGCCATTTTTATAAAGCTTGTGAAAAAGTCAAAGTACTTCTCTCTGCTAAATATTGTTAGATTAAGCCAGGACGTAAAAGAAATGGAAGGGTTTATACAAACTTTCTATTTTCTTCTTCATATCACTTTTTGTCATTGTAAATTTAAAGATTTATCATTAAAAGTTTAAACACTGACGTTTGAGACTAAAGCAAAATTCCCTTTGAAAGTACGGATTATAACAGTGACCTAAAAATGGATCGCAAAACAGCTACGTATTTGACAAAATCAAAATTAGCTACGATATTTATAAGAAAAATACTTGAAAATTTTTAGATATTGTCTTCAAATGTTTTCTTTTTCGGCTTTCATGCTATTTTGATATACTACTCGAAAACAACACATGTTTTGTAGTTTTCAATCAATTCAACAGCAGCTAAATTCTAAAATATGCTTACATTATGGCTTTTTTATGTTAACCTTATTTGAAGCAGTCGAATTATAAATTCTTCACTTTTTATATATTGTGACTTAATTCAAAGCAATCAAGATATGCATTCCTGTATGACAGTTATATGATTAGCTGTCTAGAATCTCGAAAAAGTAAATGAGTTTTATTCAAATGACAACTTATACCAATTAAAAATCCAAAATCCTCCAAACTTTCCAAATTGTAAGGTATTTTGATTATATGTAAGACGATTTTGTCTTTCAAGGTTTTCAAAACAGTTTATAAACATGGAAAAACCTGCTAAACATTTGCGTTGGTGTCTCACCTGGCATATACTTACCCTTCCCTGGGTGTCTCGCCTGGCGTATACTCACCCTCCCTGGGTTTCTCTCCTAGCATATATTTACCCTTCCCTGGGTGTCTTGCCTTGCATATACTTACCCCCCCTGGGTGTCTCACCTGGCATATACTTACCCTTCCCTGGGTGTCTCGCCTGGCGTATACTTACCCCCCCTGGGTGTCTCACCTGGCATATATTTGCTATCCCTGGGTGTCACACATGGTATATACTTACCCTCCCTGGGTGTCTTGCCTTGCATATATTTACCATTCCCTGGATGTCTCACCTAGCATCAGTTTTGGAATAGATTTTTTGTGATTTGTGAATGGCTATAGGGTTGTTATGAAATTTCCACAAACTGCGGTACCGTTATTGTGCTGTTGTTTTGTAGTAATGTATTGAAAATCTTAATGAGCAAAGGAATAACAGTTGATATAAACTACCATAACTGCCTTTCTGTCACTGTCTGATTCATATCTAGAGATAACAGTTGTGGATATTTTCCTTCTCTTATTTATGACAAATTCAATAAGAAAAAGCTAATTTCGATTATAATTTGTACAATTGGCTAAAGAACATAGTTTTTAATTGGTTTCATTCCTCCCTCTCAAAACAATTATTTTACAACTGAGTAAGCAATTCATTAAGGCTCCTTAGAAATTGTAGAGAGGAAAAGAAACATCCGATTTTGTATACAACTATGAAGGTCTGTTCGCGTGACATCAATCAAAGCGAATTCAATAAATATCATTGGAATAGACGATGAGTGATGACCTCGTAGTGCTACTAGTCCCGCAGCAGCTCCACCATAGGGACAAGTTCAACTGAGCTGAAGAGCTTGGCAAATAGTCGCACATTTTCGTAAGAGAAAGTTATACCTTGCGCATGCTTGGAAATGCTTTCAATTTCTCTTGCGATTAAAGCAGATCATGTAGAGACCTGCCTTTAAGTAAATTAAATTAATACTTTGCAGTTTGATTGATATTTCTAATTTGTTACAATGTTTGATTTTCGGGAACACATCCACAAAACAGAAAAGGTTCAGAGCATAAAAAAGACATTCTATGAAAACGAAAGTGATTTATAAAAATTGTCTTAAGCAATACTTATGAAAATTACTGTTTACCGGTCTGTCATAAAGTGCTCGATCCCGTATAGGCTGAGCTGTATACGCTTTTTGGTGTATAGAACAGGACGGTTCTAAGTTACTACTCCGAGTTTTACGCTTAATGCGACCAACAGGCAACTGTTCTGTACACCAAGTAATGTTAAGCAATATATGCATTTTTGGCTAGCCTTTTCACGTTGGAAAGTCTCTTATTTATTGGATTTAAATTGCAATCTAAATTTAACAATTCAATTTGTTTTACGCGAAGGAATTTAAACTAAGTTCCTCTATAAGGTTCCTCTATTATCTATCACTGGACTAGCTTACAGCATACAGTCTATCAACAAAATTGATGATGAGTATCTTTTTACTTTTCTGTTGTAAAATTGACCAGAGAAAGATAAAAGAGCGCTTTACATGTTCATTCTAAAAAGATTCATGTGTTTATCTTTTGCAAATGTGCAGTGTCTACATTATACCATTATCAAGAAATCATTTGTTTCATTTTTATAAAAATTCCATATAATTGTAACGTAGCAAGCAGCTAGTAATAGATTTTCAAAATAATTTCAAAACAGGGACATTGATGGGGCCATTTCTTCTCTTCTTGAATAACTCCATAGGCAATTTGTTATTAGGGCTTTAGAACTAGAATAAAACTTTATTCTGACCCAAGGCAAAATGCCATTGCATGAAAAGACTTTTGTTAAGGGTCACTAATAATGAGAAAATGTTAGATTAGAGAAAAGGGGGTATTTTGAGACTTTTTGTTTGCTTAATGGTCGGCTTCTTAAAGAATGATGATCCATAATACATTTCCCATAAATTAGCACCAACAATTCTACAACAACCGGTGTTTATATCATAATTCTGTTATGCATCCTTTCATTAATAAACCAAAAATAAATCTGCTACATTTACGTCGAATTCATCAATAATGAAAGCATTCCTTGTCTGCCAACTCATTCATTTATTCTTTCATTGATTCATTTCTTCTGGATTTAGATAATTGTTTCTTATTATACAACTCAAGTAAGAGGATTTCTTAAATGCTGATACATCTGCCTCTTAGAACGTTTGTTCAAGCAATAAATTTGCAAATTTTTCCTCATATAACAAATCTTCTTAAAGTATTAGATATTATAAGACTTAATCTTAATAACTATACTTGATGTTGACAAATCCTTGCGGCTAGAACATGCACCAATATTACAAAGTTTTGATTACCTAAACCATACAGTAATTGATTTCTTATAATTAGCTTAATGCTAAAACATGTCAAGTTATTTCCTTTTCTTAATTCCAAAAGATGTCAGAGTTTCCCTCTGTAGATTATACGGTAAATCGAAATAATTCTCCTTGAATACCGACAAAGATATAACAGATTAGTCGATTTTGGCTTGAAGTCTCATGCAAATTCATTAAAAATGACCGCCCACTGCAAGATTAGATTGGAAAAGACTACAATTCTTAACTCTTCTGATGATAAAAACTGATATCACAGTAAATCTTTCGTATTTTAGCAGGAAGTCAAATTTTTGTTCACGGCAACAGGAACTCTGAAAAGGATTATGAACACAGTCACAAGCTTTATTAAAGAGATATCACAACGAAATTCGCGGAGTTTGTGTTTTTATGCATGCCAAAACCGGCTTGTCTGTGTGGAGGATGAGGTCTCTGCGAAGTTCTAGGTGTTTACAATAAATTAAAACCTTCTTATCTGTTTTGCTCAAAAATTGCTTCTCCGTTTAATTTTCTTACGATATAACTAATAATTTTTACTATTGTTAGTTTATTGACGTGCCCAACATTCTACTTTCCTAAGGTTACTGGTTATAATTACTGGTGATAATTTTTGTTACTGGTTATCTAAAAAGATTGGCAATTATTTTACTGTTGCAAAATTAATTATGATACGTATTTTATTGTAAAGTTATTAACAATAGAACTAGTATTGCTGGGAAAATGCTCAACTAATTGTAAATCTAGTCAATAGATTGATTATATGACTTAATCATCAGTCTGTTTTGAATTAACTGATAATGTTCACAAATCATTGCATTACCATTAATTATGTCCAAAAATAATTGTTTCTATTGCCCATTTATCGTAAAGAAACCTAATACCTTGTTGTATATACCTTGTTATCTCTAAAGGGTAAATTTACTAATTGATAATATATATAATATAGATAAATTGGATAATATCAAATAGATATGAAGGGAAAATCATATAGATAATATGAAATTAATGAAATTATCTGAATAAGGTTAATACAGGGTATACTGGATAAAATTAAGCCCCTTTTTGAATTCGGATAATGAGTTGAAAGTCCATGACACGAAAGAAGCTGCTCTCCACCTTATCCTTTTAAACTAACCGATAAGACTTATTTATCAGAAATTTCCTCCCCTTTGGTTTAATTTTAACAGAAAGCTGCGCAGTTACAAATGCTTTTATGCAATGAAATCGTAAATGCTGTTTACAACGTGATGTTAACAAAGATTGACAAAATAAATATTTTAAGGCCAATACAAAACCGGTAAAAATCCTAGATGAATAGAATAATACCCCCTTAATTAGTGATATATTATCCACTCTTAAATTATATTTTCAACTAGGTTGTTTCTCTCTTATTGTATGCAGACGAATTTTTACTGACAGCTACAATATTTTGGCTTGTAATAATGCTTGCCGCGCAGGGCTTTTTCAACATGATAACTAGGGGAGCAATTGTTCCTCCAGTCTAAATGGCTTTCCATTGTTTTGAAGAATTTGCAATTGTCCTCTTCTTTATATAAACAAAGGCTATGCTGGCGCGGGCTTCTTCTTCAAGAAAACGGGAAAGACAGAGGTTTTCTTACAAAATATACCTAAACTTTACGATATAGGCCTTTGACATCTGCACTTGCTCTATACATTCTGCACTGTTCCCTTTTCAGCTTCTGCAGGTCTTTTCTTTTTTTGTTGTTGAAATGGCTAAGTGTTTTTGCTTTCGATTCAGTCCTGTGAGTAGTCATTTCCTACTTCTAAAAACTTTGCATATTTGAGAAAATATGTTCCTTTGAAAAGCTGCATGCATTCAGTTCATTTGCACAAGTCTATAATGCATCGCCTGACAGTCTCATTGCAATAGAGAAAGTCTTCAGACCTTGTATTGCAACCTTATCTTATTTTTCTTTTTGGCAATTGTATCTACAGAGAAACAAAGAAAATTCTTTAGAATTTGCTTAGTTGCCGGAAGAAAATCAAGATCAGTGTACTCTGGGTGACAAAGATGGAACTAACAAGATGAAGTTGTAGAAATCTGCTTTCAATCTATCAAAATACTTTGAACAAGTCCTGAACAGCCAAGATATTCCTCCCAATATTTCTGAATTGTTACTTGGAATTAAGTCAATTACCTTTTTGATTTCGACGGACCACTCGATGAACCGATGGCAAAAAGCTTTTATAATCCAAATAAATGTTTGGAAACCTTACTATGCAAAAGCCGTCTTTTGCTTACTAGAATGAGATACTTTTCAAACTTGTTGAATCGATCCAGGTTTTTGATAGAACAAAAGTTTGATTTTAAATTGTTATAAAATAGACAGTGACCTGAAAAATTCTGCTAAATGACAAAAGAGAGTAACCCTTGTTACTGCAACCAATACGAAAAAAGGTACCTTGCTGAGCTGAACATGGAGAAAATGAAAACAAAAGCTTGATCTTCCTAAGAACTTGTACCTTGATGACTTTGCTGACTTGGAAAAGAACTTGACCTAGCTGGGAAATCGAGCCTAGCAGACTTTGCTGACCGTGGTGACCCTACTGACCTTAATGATATTAAAAATAAAACAATATTTATACAGATAAACTTGTTCAGCAAAATAAATTTGCTGCTTTCAACCAAGGCACTGTTAACCTAGTGTTCCTTAAATACATGTTTTACAATAGATGCAATTTATAAGCTATTATGTCTAGAAACAAGCAATGATAAAGTCGAAAGGAAAATGTTAAAACTCTTGAGCCTGTGAATTAATGTTATGTGTTTTTTTGGGATTTTATTGAATATTTTTGCACCCCAGAAGGCAAACATTTTCCGTCCTTCTACAGATTTCCCTTTTGCAAGTAATAAACTGAATAAATTTAGCAATTTTCAATTCATTCAATTTGATTTCAAGGCTTTTGCTGTTTTTTGGTTTTATCAAAAAGAATACACTCTGTTTTTGATTTATTTAGGTTTATTATAGCTAAGTTATTTTCATTGTACCAGCAACCAATATGTTTTAATTCATTGTTCAAGGTATTTTCAATATCTATACTTGTCTTTCCGGCATATGACATAACTGTATCGTCAGCATATAAAATTATATCGCATAATTTTTTATTTGTCTCAATTTCATTCATCAATAATATGAATATCAATGGACTAAGGATAGATCCTTGCTGAACCCCACAGGATATTGGTCGCATTTTAGAGCTATGTCCATCATGTACAACAAAGTGCTTTCTGTCAAGCAAATAACTGTTATAAAAGGTAACATTATGCTAGATGGTACATCTATTTCTAAAACCAAATTATCGTCTTGAAAGCAGTTTATCTTGATCCAAGTATTCATGTAGCTGTTGATGTACTATGGGATCAATGAATTTCGACATAACTGGAAGCACTGATATAGGACTGTAATTGTCCAATGCAGATCATTCACCAGACCTAAAGATTGGAATCACCTTGCTGACCATACTGACCTTGATGACCTTGGTGACTTTACTGACCTTTGTGACCTTACTGACCTTGGTGACCTCACTGACCTTGCTGACCTCACTGATCTTGCTGACCTCACTGACCTTGGTGACCTAACCGACCTTTGTGAAGTTACTGACCTTGGTAACCTTACTAGACTTGGTGACCTTACTGAACTTGGTGAACATACTGACCTCACTTACCTTGCTGACCTTGCTGACTTCACTGACCTTGCTTACCTAGCTGACTTCACTGACCTCGCTTACCTTGCTGTCTTCACTGACCTCGCTTACCTTGCTGACCTTGGTGACCTTTGTGAACCTAAATGACCTTGGCTGACTTAAATGATCTTGCTGACCCTGCTTACCTTACTGACAACGCTGACTTTGCAGATCTTTGACTTGACTTTGTAGAACTGGACCTCGCTGAACCCTACAAGGAGAAAATGAAGTTAAGGGGGAAAATGACAGAAGAAAAATGTAAAGGATATTAAAAAAGTAATGAAAGTGCCAATAATATCGGAGCAGTTTCATGAAATCAACACTGAAAAAGCATGAATCAATGTCACAAGGAATGAATTTGCATCAATTGTATTGAACTGCATTGGCCGAATTTGCATCAATTGCATTGAACTACTTTATATCATGAACTGCATTGGCCGATCTCCTAGGCCGTCTTTTTTCTCTGATGCATATTCGCGAAGTAAACTGGACATTCACTTTCAGAAATTTCTTACGGTTCAACTTCTTTTTATTTACTCGTTTTTCTATAACTTTAAGGATAAACCACCTCATGTCCATCCTCAAACAGAATAAGTCGCTATTGATTCGGCCAAGGCTTCCGTGACGTCACAGCATAATATTAACTTTGTTTTAAACACGAGGCTATGACCGAGAGCTCCATCACTTTACAATCTATTTCCAACTACCAGAATATTCATTGACTCCGATTACGTCAATCATTATACCCATAGATTTTCCAATGAACCAATTAGCGACCTTGTTTTCAAAACGTGCTCATTTATTGCAAATTCCTAAGAATCTTGATCTTTCTTTGACTTCACCGCCAGGTCTTTCTATGCTATCAAGTCTGAAGCTTCTTAGAGGCAATGGCTCCAAGCATGGTTTAATGCCTGGACACGCAAACCAGTGGCACCCCCTGTGACTGATTATAGACAAAATTGAAATGGATTCAAAAGAAGAGCGACTGTAAATCATCGAATTTGTGGGCAAGAAGCAAATCCGATTGCGTGCTGAAATTTGTAAAACGATTTTGATTGAATAGGGCATGAGTTTATTTTTTATATCGATTTAATAGTGGGTCCGGAAGTCTCTTAGCCAATTAAAACGAGGTCTCATTTTTGGAAGCGCCTAGAAACTCAATAGCCCGGAGTACCTAGAGATTGGCAGATTCAAATGCATATACTTCGCTGGATATGTCGCAATGATTTGAGCAAAAATAGTGCAACTGCTATGTTTTTGTCATATGTTGTTTTCTTAGAAATAAGATTTGCAATGCCAAGGTATTCTGATGAACCTTGTTCTTTTGATAGGCCTTTCAAGCCATACATCAAATGTTTGTTGAAATATATTTTAGAAAATTCCTTTACGCGTCAAATGGGTTCTTTGCAAATCCACGTGACAGCCATTTTCCAGCAAGTGGAGGTTTTTCTCTCTACACACTTAATCATTGATAATGGAAGTTCTTAAGACAATGATCGTAAAAGTAATCATGATTATTTAGGCTGAAAAAATGGCACAGATTATTCAGAAAAGCTTGTCAGTGAATCCAAACCACGCTTTAAAGAAGAGGTAAAGGGATACTTTAGTTACCACAAGTTGCCTAGCGATAACTTTTTAACGTGACACATTTATCGACTAGTTAACATAAGGGAACAAAATGTTATTGGCCTATCTTCATTTCTCGATGATTAACCTTACAGAGATAATTCGCCAAGAAGCGCTTGTGACTTTATAGGCACCTTTGTCAAGTGCAGAATTCACTCAGAATTTCTTGAAAAAAGCCCAGTAGCCAACCCCCTGAAAAATCACGGTAGAAAGAAGATTGCATGCACCAAGTTAGCTATCGCGGCTTTTAACAAGCCTATAGGCATGGATTTAAGGAGAATAATCTGAGATAAAAAATAATCTTGAGGAATTGCTTTCCAATTTACCATGTTGACCTAGACTATGAATTATGGTTATTCAGTATTTTCAGTTACTCTAGCAGTCTTAAGATTTATTGGAAGAAATGTCTTAAGACATGAGACCTTATTGCATCATCACAGGAGAAATTAAGTCTAGCCAAATTTTCATAACTGATTTTATACTATGTTGCAAAAAGTTTCTAAAAAAGTGAAAATTGATGAACTATCCGGTCTATCCATTTTAAAAAACAGTTCTTAAGGGATGACGTCACAAAAAATATAGTTCTAGATATTTTAATTTTGATGTCACAACCTGAAAGAGGATCATGGTATACCTCTTGTGCAAAATAAGTCAAAGGTGTTACGAATTGGCAGAGATGTGGCCTCAAGTGCACTGGCCCTATCAAACCTCTATTATTTGGTCTCTGTTCATAACTTTATGATTAGGGGCAAATTAAGAGTGATTTATTAGCAAATTTCAAATCTTTTATTGACCATCCCGATTTTAGACATATTTAACGGATTTTGCATATTTTGAAGTTTTTCATGGTGTTCTTTTATGTTTTGTGGTTAAAATTCAAAAATTCTGAAAGCAGTTTTTTGTGACGTCAAACTTGAGAACTCTACAAGTCTCATTTAGAATATCAATATCACTTTCAATGATGCAAGAGTAGAGAAACATGCACTCTCTTATTAGAATCTTGTCCCCTCTTTTAGGGTTGAGAGTTTTTAGCTATGGAAGAACGCAAGGCTGATAAAATTTGGTGGTGCAAAGCTCTACCACCTCAGATAAAGCGAAAAACTAGGTTTAAAAGATGCAGTCAAATTGCCGGTCTTGAGATTAAGTGCTAGATTAGAGATGTTTTCTTGGTGTAAAGATTCAAAGATAACAGAGATAGCCATTTTAGCAATTAACACTTCAGCAAAGATAAGAATAAAAAGTTATCTTTATTGAACACAATTAAGTGTCAGGCTCCATTTTGACGGTTGAAATTTTTCATGTCTGATTCCATTTAATGTTGCTGCTAAGTTTCTTTTAACTCTTAAACTCGGCTGTCTTGCGCCTGCGTTCATAAGTGCTGCTTCGAAGGGGTATCCATCCCCACGAGGGTGGGCTAAGCTTTCTACCACTAATTGATTACATCCCATCTCAGTCTCCCTCGCCTTCCTAATAATAACCAGCCATGTTCTATTTGTGGAACATTACCAACGCATCTCTAATCAATATGAGGAAAAGAAAGAATACAATCTTGTTCCTTCTTTTGGAAAAGGACATCTATCGTGGTTTTTTGCGTTGTTGAAACAAAAAGGGACATGGAAGGAGAGATTTGTCATTTGAACCCACTATTCCAACTGTTTTAGAACATCATGGCTTGTGGTCACTAACACTAATTAATTAGGAATAATCACATTGCTGCTGCTTAAGGAAGCAACGAGAAATCCGTTGCATTGTTGATAGCCTTGACGTCATCAATTCTTCAGTCTCCTATTTTCAATGAAAGAAAATCTTCGTTCTGATCTCCTTCTTAAGGAATGGTAGGCGGGTATCAAACTCGTTTATGGATATATCATTTAAATTATTTTTTATTTTTAGTCAATCTGATTATTAATGTACCTTTTTTAAAACAGGAGACTTTAGGATAATTTAGATCAAATATGCAAAAAATATTTTTTTGGCCATGGTATACCTCTTGTGCAAAGTAAGTCAAATGTGTAACGAATTGGCAGAGATGTGGCCTCAATTGCACTGGCCCTATCAAGCCTCTGTTACTTGGTCTCTGTTCATTAATTTATGATTAGGGGCAAATTAAGAGTAATTTATTAGCAAATTTCAAATCTTTTATTGAACATCCCGATTTTAGACAAATTTAACTGATTTCGCATTTCGCATATTATAACACGCATAGTGTTCTTTTATGTTTTGTGGTTGAAACTCAAAAATTCTGAAAGCAGTTTTTTGTGACGTCAAACTTAAGAACTCTACATGTTTCTTTCTAGAATTTGGATTGAATGGTTACTTTGCCTTGATCCAAAAGCAAGTTAAACACCGAGCTTCTAGAAAAATGTTTATTCCACGATATGTTTATTGCCTTGATATTTCTTTAGCTTTTTTGCATTGCCGTGAATCTGCTTATTATAATTTTTAAATTGTGTTTGCTAAATGTTTGCTGAGAAAAATTAGTTTAACGAAGACATTTGAAAGGCTTTCTACTGCTGGGATGAATAGATTTTAATGCTGTAAGGATTCGAGAGAGACAAATAAAGAGAACGACAAACGTTACTAGCATATCCACACGAGGTATATTACAACGAAGCAGCTAGACTTAACCATACTGCTACAATGGACAACAGACATGCTTGTTTACTTAATAATTAGTAAGATGCTTGCAAAAAGTACATCTAGCTATAAGCCAGGATAATAAAAATATAAATTACTGAAAGTAAATTATGTACAATAAATATTTTTCAATACCCAAATAAGAAGTGCTTTAGGAGTATGTGCGTTTGATGACTGGATGCAAATCGGGAGTGGTACGCCCTAGTCAATGGCTTGTTTAATTGAATAGCTTTAAACTACTTTATATCAAAAGGTTACAATGTGATTATAAGTGGTTTGATAAGTACCATAAATGAAAAATATTAATGATGCACAGAGCAAGTAGTATTGGTAGCATAGTCGAAGAGAGTCCTTCACAATTGTATAGTAATCACTTTGATTCCTTTTACAACTCTACCTTGTAACATTTTAGGTAGTTCTGGCTAGCTTGTAGTAGTTTTTGCTAGTTCTAAAGTTTTAAGTATAGATAGACCAGCAAAATAGAAAATTGTATGAATAAAAGTCTAATCGTTTCGTACCTGCATGCTATAAGCTATCTTTCTTGTCATTTTATAATGACCTCACGCCACAGCACACAATAAAGATCAGTGTAATAACACAAAATTCATTTTTTGCTTCATTGAGAATATGAACAAGTTACAACTTCAGCCTTTTTGAAAATTTGACGTCTTGCTGCCCTTAACATGAAACAATGAACCTCATGCCATCCTTTCTACAAAACCTGATTAGACTTTACTTACTTCGTTTAGAAATTGAAATTTTCTCTCACCTTACAAGATCTATTATTCTCAATGTTCAAATCACAAGTAGAATGAGCAATTTTTCGGTGGCCTTATGAGATGTGACTGTCTTTCTATCCTGATTTTGCTGCATTCCAGCTTTCTTGTGACTTTGTTAAATTCCAGCTTAAAAGTTGCCCAAATCTAATATCTTACGTCGCTCTTCCTAATTATTTTTCTTCAATTTCAGCAAGAAATCTGAAGCAAAAATTTTTCTTGCCTTTGCCTAGGTAACAACTTTTTGTTTACTTTACACCTGAGTCTTTCGACTCCTTTCCTAACGATACTTTGCCCTTCATTGGCTCGCTTCATCCCAACAACCTTATCATATTTATAATAAATTTCCTTGATTAAAATTCTCTAACAGCTCTTACGGTTGTAATTAGTTACAAATACTGATATGATTTGAGTGTTTGCACGACCGGCACTGGACATCACAACACCAGGTGAAGCGACAATCACAATTTTTCTGACGGCTAACTTTGATAACCTTCCAACCACGGCTACAGCAAAGCAGATCACACCCGTCTATTCCTAATGATGCGTTGTTGCATTGTCTTCCGCGCGTTCCAAGTGAACTAGTCGACAAATCATAATGGCAAAAGTCTGGAGAGTCTTCATAATAAACGAGATCACCAGAGGTAATATCTTTGATGAACTGCTTCACTGGTTTGATTTTGTGATCCCGAATTCTTCTTCTTGCCTTGACTTGGGCCACCTGAACCCTAGGTGCCGTGTCGTACTTCTCCTTAAGTAAAGCACCTACTTGATCAAAAGAAGATAGCTTTCTACTGCATACTTTCACTTGACATGAACCTGAAACACCATTACATCGACAAGAAACCTCAGTTAAGCTGCTCACGGCCTGTTGAGAAATCAGAATATTAAATCTTTTTAGATATATCCGTATGAGAGAACTAATCGAATTATCAAACTAGATTCAATCTCCTAAATCTTTCTTGACAAAAAGGTTGCAAAATGGCTTATTGAGAGACTTGGATCGATTGGTTTCTGTACTAATATATCAGGGAAGGAGTTTCACAAAATTTGGTGTTTCATAAACGAGATTATTAAGGCTTTTGATGTTCCCACGGATTTTAACGATTTTCAGATATTACAAAAGTATACGAAAAGATGATGGTTTATCATCGATGTCGAGTGTTGTAATTGCTAGAAAACCAAGTTAAACTTACTGTAATCGTTCCTGAAGAACACAGCTATATTTTACTATATATTAATTAAATATCAATCGGAGCTAAGTCATCTGCTTTAAGTCTGTTTTGGTTGGAGCTTACTGATCCTAATGCTGATTTCTCAGTACATAACGCAATCTTCCCTGAATAGCTAAAGCATTGGTTTAGTAGGAAAAGAAAATCATTCGCCAGTTTTCTACATCTGCTTAGAAGAGTTCAATCTTAAAACGCTTGTTCAATCATAATAAAAATCAATTTTGATCTTTAATCCTCTTTTGCATAAGCAACCTTTTAGAATTTCAACAATAATTTTGTCAATCTTGCTATTTTTTATAGTTTGCAGGCTAATTTTTCTCCAGAGAAATTGAGTACACTTGGTAGATATCTTAGATACGTGGGACATAAGACGTAGAAATAAACGAAAACAGGTGAAATAATTTGAATCCGCTACTGCGAATAAACGTTTCCTAGCTCAGGACTTTTGTCACATTTCTGATGTTTCATTTTCTGAAGAGTGTATTTTAAATCTTGAAACAGCACAAAATGGTGACTTGAATAGTAATACTTTATACCAAGTGCCCTTTTTTCGCACCTCATAAAACACATTTAGCCCTTTCGACATGAAAGATCTTTCTTTATATTAGAAATCCTTATTAACTGGGGTTCTTCTTTTGCTCTGTATACAAATTTCTTTTGAAAGTCACAATCACGTTAAATGCTTCTTTAACAAGTGAATGGTAATCTTGGTGATAAAAAGGATGACGATTTATCTCTTAGCAAAACAAAATACTTTGACACTTACCATTCTTCCAGCCTCGTTATTGTGTAGGTTCACAGTGGCGCGGAAATCTCTGCCTCGTTCGCGACTGTCAACAAACCTCTTGCCAATTCGATATCCAAACTTGACATTGTCATGACAACCTTCATACTCCCATCCTTCACTGGTTAATTTGTGTCTGTTTGATGAAACGCATTGGCAGCCTTTCAAGGAGCCATCTGAGCAGGCACGTGTTAATGCGTAGGAGACTCCAGCTGCCGTAATTGCGTAGGCAAACGCTGTTTCTCTACATGCTGTAAACAGAGACAACAAGCTTAGCTTCAATCTTTTTAATCAAAATTTAATGCCTGAATTGGCAGCTTCACCTTTGCAATTAATGTGTGACGCTATGCAAATTATATAACATATATGTATGTATAATATTTTTTAATTTGTACACCTATAATCATTTTCTATAATAATACCTTAATTCATTTATGTAGAGGCTCAATATTCTTATGGACATATAATCATTCTTTAATTTTGCTTAAGAACGAAGTACAAAAATTTTCTATTGTCATTCTTCAGGACAAAATCAATTTAGAAATTGAAACATTGCAAAACAATAAAAATTATGATGAATTTTTCTCAAACTCTTTGCTTTAAAGTCACGCTTGTTTTTTGCTCAAAAATCGTATACATAAAAAGTCACATTTTTGATGAAATTCAAACTTGGCTTTTATTCGTAATTGATTATTAAATTTTCCCATTTTCAAGCCCTACTATTCTTTTGAAATTTTTCTTACAGCAAAATGTGTGTTTAATTTGCTCGTATTTTATTTTGTTGTTGTTAAATAAAATCTCGTTTGAAAGATCGATTTCATTGTCAATAAACACTAGCAGCAAATCAAAACTAATTGGCCATACATTATGAGGAAATCATTCAATCGAAGTAAAATGTTATCCAAGCATGAGGAATACTGGTAGTTTAGGAAAAAAGATCGTCAGCATAATTTGGCTATCAAGTCTAATAAAACAGCTAATGCATGCTTGTGTAACTTGTAAAAAGTTGGGTTGCTTGAAGTGGTGAAAATAACTCTTAAAAGAGCTGATAATTTTGTATATTTTCCATTTTGAAAGAAACACAAAAAATAGAGCAGATAACATAAAACTGCAAAGCTTACAGTTACGAAAGAATAAATTGAGCTATAAATAGGTTTTTGAGAATTATATTGCTATTAGAACAATATCTGCTACAAAAAATATCTGTTCCGTCTTTGTGTAATTTTTCGAAAATAAACCTAGTTATAATATTGGTGAAGTGACATTTACATATGAATTCGCAAGGACGCTCTGGATTTCAGTTACAAGTGACTTCAGATGATTTTAATTTAAATGCTTTAAACAAATTTCATGTTTATCTGACACTGCTTCTGCGCATAAAAGAATTTTGATAATGATTTATACAATATCTACGTCTGTAAAAGTTTATTATAAATTATTGTTCATTGTAAAACTAAGGTCATTTGGCTTTTAAACAGTAGGTGACGCTATCCTTAATCTCAATTAATTGTGATTATTCTTAAAACTTCCTAGCTGTCGTACCTTTTTTAATAACTTTGTTCTGTACCCATTTTGGTTAGATTGTGGACAGTTAAGTAAAATGATTTCCTAAGCAAAACTATTTTATCATAATATCATTGTCGACTTAAAAGTAGGATTTAATTGTACTATTTTATGCAAAAACTAAAGAGATGGGATACATGATCACTATTCATCATAAATTGACTGACATCAGTCTCCCAGACAAAGAATATACTGCCTAGCCACCACCCCTCCCCACCCCCCCCCCCCCCCTCCTCAAACATCAGGGCTGCTCTTAAAAGTGCAATTAATTGCTTGTTTTTTCAAACAATTTAGCTCTATACTGATTTACTCACCCATTCTAACGATTTTGCCAAAAACTGACTCCGAGTGATGGGACGAGCAGTTCCATCTCCGATTTCTAAACTGTTTCTGACACTGCATTATTGCAATTTTTGCTCCACGGGCTATTGATGGCATCAGTGAAGGGTCCCTTCTAAGGAGCCTCTGTTGACTGACTGACAAGGCTTGGATGTGATTTGCCAGCTTGATCTGGTTTATATTTACGTTGCCATACAATGTACCAAGAGTCCTGCAATTCAAAAAGCAATTTCTTAACACCAGTTTATTTAACACATTGCAATTGTATGGATGATTAATATTTTTTACATTTTTTGGCCAATTATTAACGATGACGATCAGACCCAAAAATATGTGTAAAAAGCTGGAAGGTCAAACCTTTAAATCAAATTGGATGAATTTTTGAGGTCGGATTGCTGTTTATTTGAAACTTTATGCTTTGTTTGTGAAATCCTAAGTCATTTCAACAACTGCCCTCTAATCTCTATCTATAAAAAAACTTGATCCGTAAGCGAGACCTCAGATTGTCTTCAGCAATTGTGTGCAAATTTTGACAATAAGAACAATGTTGCCAATTTAGCAAAAAGAAAAAGATTGATTTTGACATGCTTCAAGTGTTTAAGTATTACGACAAAACTTTGCACTAATAAAGGCCTAAGCAACTACATTTTTGACATGGGTCGTTTTATATAAACGCCTCGGTAAACAATATGCAAATAAGTAAAGCGATGAACTATTGCCTTGCTATATCAGTCGATTACGCTCTATATTATTTATTTTTATAGAAAAAAACTAGGGCCTGAGTCGTTTAGCTGAAGGAATAGATATAAGCTTAGACAGAGTTAAGTGATTATATAATCAGACAAGTTAGGCAATAAATGCCAAATCCTTCTGCCACTAGCGTAGATAGAGGGGAGTCAGAGTGAAAAACCATTGCAAATCTAAACTGCTATTTAGTTGGAAAAATTCTGATCTTGTCAGAAATATAACATGGTTGTCTATCTAATAAAAGAGTTACATTTTTGGGAGTAAAGATTTATGTAACTACTTTTAGAGGAGAATACCAACAAATCTTCTTGTAGTGTGATTAACGACACTGAGTAAATGATAAGCCTTTTTTCTGATTTATTTAGCTCTTATGTCGCTATGCTATGTTCAAATGAATGGAAAAATAAAAAAACCCGCATTAGATAATTGTCGAAATTCTAAATTTCTTGCCTAATCTATGAATTTTCATTGCAAAGCCATTCTGCATGATTTGAGAATTGTTTTTTTATAATAAGAGAGAATATAATCCTTCCATATAAACAATGTTTCTAGCTATCATGGGCTGCATGCAAAATTTCATGTTATGAAGTCTCCCTTTCTAGAATAAAACCACTTATTGGATTCATAATTCTAATTGTTTCTTCTAAAAACAGAAGTACGTCCCAGCCCTTAATTTTCAAAGAGGTACCGCTGACCTTACAAGAGCTGCTAGGCCTAACCAGGCTGTCTGTTCAAGGTACGAATATGTTAGATGGCAAAGCAGCAAGTTAGGTCATCGGTTTTACGATGAGTTTGGATCAGGTCGAGATTAGTCAATCGAAAACGCTCCCCAACGTCTTACGGTGAAATCAAAGAGACTAAGACGACTTCAAAATGGCCGACAGTTAAGCTCAAATGTTTCATGCCCTTCTCAGAACAGATTATCCTAACTGTAGTCATTGGATTCTTATTTACTTTGATTTGCTCTAATTTCGTGAGAATTGTTTCAGCTAGCGCAATCCTATTATTTTGCTATATATTTCCTTTATCCATAGTTTAGTGTACTCGAATGTCACATAGGCTAATTGAAACTTTTCGAAATGCTTTTTAAAACGAGTTTAGGCCTGCCTGTTACGATTGCCTCTGCATAAGACGTCTTATACCTGTTCAGGTTAAATTAGGCCTTCTAAGAGTTTCCCTATTATCTAAAGTTACCTTCATTAGATACATAATATGTTCTGATTTCTCATTATATGCCGCTGTTCAAAAGCTCAAATTATTTTTCTGAATTATACCTATTCGTCTAAAGGCCTTCAAAATGGTATTTAGTGCGTCGAAAGACTCATGATGACTAGCTGATTTCTTTGAATGTGGCAACAGGTTGATGCTCATCTCAGTTGGCGATAATTGCTAATGTGTTCTGTTGTTGTTTATGAAATGTTTGTCGTTTACCTTGCCTCGTTTTGGCTTTCGTCTCGGTTTCGATGGTGATGCAAAGTCATTTGAAAAACTTTTCAATAGGACGCACTTCTGATTTCTAAAATATTAATTTCTATAACGTTATGACTTATGAAAATGCATCCATTAGATAATTCGTAAACGTGACAGTTGGAGGGAGCCATGTTTGGAATATAGGCTTTCCAGAATGCTCTGTTATGTTCTGACGACACGTGGATTATTTTGTGTATTACCCGCGATGCAAAACATAATAATTTTTTATACGTAAAAACTATATACGCTGTGGCCTTCTCTTTTCGCGTTACTTTCACGGAAGCAAAAACAATGACAAAAGTGTCTGGCTTTCCCAACGCACGTCTAAACACAGCAGAACACATTCAAATCGTTATAGCCTTAAAAAGATGTATGCCAAACCGGATGGTAGTCTTCTATCGTATACATAAGTTTTGAAACATAAATACACACATGATTTTCCGTGATTCAGTTATGCGTTCCAGTAGTTTCCCGTATGGTAAACCAAACTAAATCAATCGCGTTGATCTTTATTCTAGATATTGTCTAACCAATCAAATCACATATCGATGAGACTGACGCGAGAAGGCACGAACCTAAGCGTTACAATGAAAGCTAATTGGATGGTGAGGTCACATGGTTTATGTATTGCTGCTTCTAAGGTAACGCACTGGTTCATGTTTCGACTCAGCTTATTATTCTCAACGCTTGTTTATGTTGCGTAAGTCTCAAATGAAATACGTCCTTCATACCCATCACACGACAGCTATAAAAGAAAAGCCTACTGAAATTCCCTGTCCACAACCACTCACTTGGGTCATGCTTAAAAAGTTTCTCTTATGCAGCAAATCGGATAATTCAACGGAAACAATAAACAAAAATATATTTAAAGCAAAAAATTGTTTACATCTAACTTATTACAGAGCGAGATAAGTAAAAAGAGATTTGAATTAGGTTTTATAAAATATTCTCTATGCTCCAATTAAAGAGGAATAAGAAAACACAAGATATTTAGCGTGTAGAGTTATTGATCTTGCCTTTTTTTAATATTTAAAACGGAAAGCAATTTGTGAAAATGCTGCAAAGCAGATCAAAATCAGACTTTCTTTTAAATTTGAAGAAGTGCATTTTCAGGCTAGAATTGGTGCCTAATTGACAATATGAAAGTTCTGTATTAGCATTCGGAATTGTATGAAATAGGTATGACTTCTGTTGCATAGCTAAGTACAAATATTCAAGTGACCATGAGCCGGGGCTTCTCAAATTATAAACTTTAATTTAGAGTTTGCTTATCTGCGTCCAAATTGGATGTAGCTGTAAACAGTACTTTGACTTGAGACCGAGTGCCTAAAAGGGGAGTTGCCTGTACTTTTAACAGCAACAGTTTATATATGGCAAAGTTGGTAAATCCATGTTAGAAAGTTTTGCTTTTTAATATTATAAATGCATCTGGCTGAATACTCTGTGCATTTTAAAGTTAAAACTGAGTTACTGTTGTCCAACATATTGTGAAGGGATTGGTACACATAGCTCAATTACCGGGTTCCATGTTACTATCAAACAAAGCTAGTCACGATAATGTACTTAGATATTGGGTATGGCATGCAATTTTCTTGCTTGCTGTTTGAATTGCCACTTAAGATTTTCTACCAATGAATTACCTTGAGGAAAGATAGAAATGAAACATGCTATCAATGAAAAATTTTTGGCGGTTTTCTTTGCTGATAATTGCTACAATTGCGTTGCATGATTCGGCGTGCTTGGGTCCTGACGAAGTTCTTTCCCAGGAAAAGATCAGTGAAAGTTCATTTCTGTTCAGGGACTTGAAATTGGATTTGTTTGAATCCGGAAAGCTGTCCGTAAACAAGAATGTTGATCGCCACTATTCGCTTAAAAAATCTATCCAAACTCTGTATTTCATGTTTCACGATTATATCGTTGCAATTACAGTTTACAAACTTCATAATTTACTTACAATAAACCGAGTCACGACATTGAATTCTGAAAATTTTTCAGCAAATAAAAGAGCACGAGAATGCTTCTAAACACACCGATATAGAATGCTGTATCCCACCTATGCATTTCTCCCTTAATTTCGGGCTTTTAAAAAGATTTGGAAACTGGGGTTTTAAATTCCTAGTTGCCATTCAAGGTTTAAAAACCCTTAAATGTTGCCGACTTTGGTATAGACGACTTAGCAAAAATATTCCAAAACAAGGGCTTAGGCACTTTATTTGTTACGATATTGTTTCCAAAGAGAAGATACAGCCTTATTCTGATACTGAAAGCAAATTTTATTTTGGGACCCTTTCATGTTTCTTCGTACATTGCATGCAAGCTTATTTTTGTTCATTTTTCCTGATTTCATTTAGGTTCTTGTCAAAACAATTTGTTGTAACTTATTTTTTAAGTGGTCAAAGCTAAACTGTCTTATACAAATAAAATCGTGTAGTTTCGCGTTTGGTTATGCTAATTGTTGCTAGCACAAGGTTGATGCCAACTTAGTTGCTGATTCTCTGATAAATTTCGAATCACTGCCGTAGTTTTTTGGTTGTGATTCCATTAATTTGTCTTCTTGTTAATTTGTCTTTTTTTCTTTCGTGACTTTCTCTAAACATTTTATGATTAAAACTTTAAAAAAAATGGAAGAATGTTTCTGGCTTTTGAAATTTCGAGTTATCGAGCGTTCAATATACTGATTACGAGTCAATTACAATCAACCTATAATTTCAATTGCAATCTATACAGCTGCATGGGATCTACAAATACTGGCCAGCCAGAGATTCTGTAATGGATCAGGGAGCTTGGAAATAATCGATTTTCTGTTTAAAATAATTGTAATGCTTAGCCTATAGATAAAAGTCATTTTTGCTTCAATGTTATGTATTCATGAACTGAGAAATCACGATAAAAGTTGCTGAATAACAGGTCTGTTTTTATAATCATGATGTTTCACAGTCCTGCAACCTTGAAGACCCTTTTAGAATGGGTATTGGTATTGCTTCATTATAGCTTTTCCTTCCTCTTTTCATAGTATTAGAACACTGCGTGGATAAACATCACACATAGTAGGCTCTAACAGTCCTAAAGTTTTCCATTCCCAGGAAGGAATCTTCCGTGATCGTAATCTTAGTTTTAAGAAAGTTGCTCAGTTATAGCGACATGTTGGTAAACTCAAATGGTTTGTTATAAAAATGATACAATCAAAATACATTAGTTTTAAAAACTACACATTCTCTCGCAATGTTGAATCCTCAATGTGAGTAAGCAAAGTGCCTCACAAGCGTACTTGAAAATTTTACACTAATGTAACTACAAGCATGTTACCAAAACATCCAAAAGAAACTCAATTCAAAGATAATTTGTTCATAAAATTGAAGGATAATATTTCGACGTGCGCGCCGAGTATTTTCAAGCAATAGCGCTGTGTATGTTTTCAAATAAATACACCTCATCTCCTGGATTGCCCTCTGAAATGCATTACAAAACAATCTATAGTATTTTGCTGATAACGTTTAGTTCCTTGTCTGTCTAGTTTCCAAACGCAATCGACAACTGTTGCTTATCTTTCATACTGTTGTGATAACTGCCAAATAATATTTGTCGTTAGAAATAATTTCAGGGGTTGTTATCTAAGAAATAATACTGCCACTGGGGTTTGCTAACCACCTAACAGGATGCTGCCAAAGGTTTTTTCTTTAACGCTGTATATTCCTACGAACTCCTTGATCAATCCGAGAAGTGAACGTTTTTCAATCATATGTAATTATGACTACATTTTATAATTATATTAGCTGATATTATATGGCGTTTATTCATCTCAATACTATCGCTAGCAGCTGTTGATATACGACGTTGAGCCCTTTTCCAGTTGATATTGGGTCCAAAAGCTACTTCTTCGACAAGAAAAAAGATGTTTGTCCAATTACCAAAAAAATTATCATACTTAAGTCTTATATTAAAAAAGATATTTGCAATGACAAATTTTTTAATGTGACAGATTGAAAGAACACAATAGAAAACTATTTTGGCTCGCAAGTGTACCATTTTTCTCACGAACCAGTGATCCACGATTTGTAAAGATATCTTGAAGAAAAATTCAATGAAATCTATCCTGATAAGCTCAAATCCAGTTACCAGAAACAATTAACTCTTGGGTAGAGCTACGTCTTACGTCTAAAATCAACCGCAATCTGAAAGAATATTTTTTCCACTACACAATCTGCAGACATTTAATATTATATATTTATATATATGATATATTTTTAAGTCTTGTTATTGACAGTGGAGGAGGGCATTTTTCTTCAGAAATACATCGATGCATATTGGATCCGTCATATTTAGACAAACTGCATGATATAGTCTCTAGATTTTTTTACAGAACAAAAATGCTATCTTGTTATTGAAACTTGAATTTTCCAATCCGAAATAATAACTTCAAAAACAAAACTTATAATTTTTGTTAAGTAGTTTGTCAAGATAGATTATTGACGTGAGAGAAATTAAGTTAAAATTCCTGTAAAAATTAAACTAGAAATGGCCTAGATAGACAGTTTTAGACTCATTTGCTCACTCCTCCGCATAAAGGTATGATTTATCATATGTATCTCAAAGACGAGGTGTGAAGAAAATGTAAACAAAGGAACTTAGATTAGTTTTGAATGCCAACAGTCCTGTTTGTTTTGTTGTTTTGATTCATGAAAGGGAAGCAAGAGCCGAGCAGACTGATGGTGTCGTTTTGATACGCAATAAAATGAATAGTAAGTGACGTATAATCTTTAGGCAATGCCTCATTTACAAGCATAATAAAGACGACAGGCCACATTGTGGCTTTTTGAAGCTTTTGAAAAGCAGGGAACCGAGACACGCTGCTTGATGTTTGTTCTGCGAACACGCTTTGCTAGAATTTTTGGAGCCTTTTTATGTACTTGATCAGGACAATTTTGACTAGTTTTTCCTCCCAAATTGCATCTCTAGTTCATCTTACAAGATCATTACCGTTTAACGCTAGGTTCTAAAAGATATTAATAGCAAATGCTGTGACATTCATCGATTTCGTTACCTTCAGTGCTTGAAGATAGACACCAGTCGAATATATTCCTTACTCTTTATTATTTATCTAGGTTTTTCAGCACTTCTTGTTATTTATTCCATTAGGAAAGCGTAATGTTTATTTACTTGTAATATCTATGAACTAAACGAGCCAGTTGTTTTTAGCGTTATTCAGTATAGACATAGCTGTATACGCTACCCTATGTTTCCTCCCAGTCATCATATGCGAATTAGTTAATTAGTTAAATATATTTTAGATCTTTTTTACTGCTTTGTTAACCAATTAACTCCCGAGTCAGCTTTCAGGGAGGTCATAAATCTGTGATAGTATTCGATTACACAGCTAACTTAATAAAAACCATGTTAGTTATTGCCAAATTACTTACTTACTTACTTAGTTATGAATTTTTCGCGCTATTTTCTAACTTGAGTTGTGAACAAACTGCCAAATACCTTGCTACAGAACCAACTTCTCGTTACTACTTAATTCACTAAATTTCTTCTTTCCTCAGATTTTGCAAACTAAATAGGACCAAATCGCATCTATGGAGTGGAAATAATCTCTTTAAATTGCATGGATTGTTTACACAATTCAAGATACATTGTTGCAATTGACGATACGTAATCTACCTAAAAGATTAAGCCAGTTTTTAGAGGTAGCTAATGCCACGTAACAGGAGTAAAGCCCTTACATTTGTGTCTTCAAGCTTTCTGCTTCAGCTATCATCAAGTGCCTGATGAATTCCACGAGGAAGAACTATCAAACTCACATTTCACTTATCTGAACACATTTTTGTGAATTGCTTGTCTTCTATTGTGAGATTTCTCATCAAAAAGAAAAATAATATTCTATGAAATGATGAATAAGGGCTACTATGAACCACTAGAAAGTAACCCATTTTATATGCTTCGCGTAAAAAATTTAAAATTCCAAGGAGACGTACTGCAACTGTTCCTTTAAGAATAGTTATTCAATGATGATATTAGAAGCAAAAATTGAAGTAGCAACTTACAGTTACCATGATATAAAACATCTGTTTCTCAATTGATGAGCTTTTGTTAAATGTCATGCATAAAAGCACACCTTTACGGATTTTTTTGAAAAGTGTATTTGATGATCTTTCCGTTTAAATCTTCCTAATTTGCGATGGTATATAAAAAAAATACGTGAACTGCTTGCAGCGTTGCAATTTTTGCCATAAAAATCGAGGGACTTCATCATAAGAATGCTTGCCATAAGGCGTTGCCATTTGCTGTTATGAGGCAGTGCCATAAAGATCTAAAAGGAACCTTTATCTACTCTCTGTCTAGATATCATTGAAAAAATGCAGTTACTGTCATGCTCGATTTTTTGTAGTAGCTAATTCAAAATGAAAGATGTATTGCGGGTAACAAACTGAAATAATAGTTAAATGCTAGTTTTTGAATTTAGATCCTGGCAATCATGCTCATAGGAACCGACGTCTTTTTAGCAGAGAATGTCACTTTTAAAATATCATTACACGAAACATTCAGCAATTGAAGGCTTTTAGAATGTCTGCATGTTGAATAACTTCCATCTTCTATCTGCATCAGCTCTGCATTTTGAAGTACAGCCTATCTATCTTAACGTAACGCGCAATTTCGGATACTCAATTCTAATGATATCATTACTAAAGACGAAAATTTTGTAGCTAAAGAAATGTTAGAACAAGCATCAAATACCAAAATAAAACATTGCACAAGGTAGTGTTAGCTGTTTGATTTTTAGAATGGAAATCATATTCGGAAGTTATGTGGTACAAAGTACAAAAGACTAGCTTTGTTTACGACGATACCAGAAATGGAAACTACCATTCATTGTCAAATTTTGTGAACTATGTTAAAGCTTTTCAAATGCCATCGAAACGGTTTTCCTATCTAAGCGAGTTATATGTCAAGGAGTTGATCTGTGGAGTAAGAAACTTTGATATCTTGATAATCGAATGCATGAGGGTATTTCATTATCTAAAGAGTTTTGATAAGGATGCAAGCTAAGAAATTAAGATCGCCATACACTATCACGTAGCCTTTTTGAGTGTTCAAATCAAATGGAAGATTGGATAGAACTAATGTATCGAATGCATTGCTAGTTAATCTTTGATACTTAAAGTAAATCTATTATAAAAAACCAAGCAAACACTGGAAAGCAAACAGAGGCACCTTTGAGAAATATCGTTATTTCCCATTTTTAATGCATTCCTAAAACAATTTCCTCTACTTCCTTTAGATTTGATTATTCTGTTTTATTTATTTGATTTCATACGCTCTCATTCACCTACCATGCCATCCCCTGAGGCAAAAAATGCCTCAGCGACAACAGCGACAGGTCACAGGAGGAGTATGGCAATTCTATACTTGCAAGTATCGATGTAAGAAAAGGATTATACCTAAAGTGTATTGTACTTCAGAATGTATGTTTTCGTCAGTTCTTCCAGGCAAACAGATCAAACATTAGAAGATGCTTAACGTCATACTCAATATCTTAAAACCTGGTACATAGCAATGGTATATGCCGAAGTTTTGATTAAATAGGTTTTTTCGTCGCAAAGTTAATTTTTTCTCGCTTAAAAGAGAGACATTGCTGAATTGACAGGCACATGCTGCTAAACGCCTTCAGTATTCCTATAACTCTAGAAATTACACTTGAAGCTAAATGCTAGTTCCGTCTTTTTGATAAAGAAAGAAGCAGAAAATGGGCATAGGCCTATTAAATGCAACGCTTAGGTTACAAAACCGTTTAAAACTGTGCTTATTGAAACAGATTTACTCCGCATAGTAGACTGAAACACTCAAATGTAATATATTTACAAACACAAGACAAAGCGTAGGAAATGCAATGGATATGTGCGACGTTTGCGCTTGCAATGCTAGATCAAATAATCTAGCTGTTTCTTAGAGTTGATTGCAATCTTTACTAACGATTAATTAATCACAATAAACACTGCTCTACTTAGAGAACCGTTTCGAAATATGAAATAAGCTGATACAAGCACCGAAACACATGAGCACATCTGACGGTTTTCAAACCACGATATGAGCTTATCGTTTTAAGTCTAGCCTTCTCAAAGGACGTAGTGTATTATAAATTGCCGAAAAGAATGCCCTTCGTTAGTATCTTCGTCGTCTCATAATATAGCTTTTGCTTTTGATTCCAGGCTTAAAACTAGGGTTCATACATTTAATTTTGCCAATTATATGATCATTTGGTTCTGATATCTAGAGACATCAATAGTAAACATCTTCCAAACTAAAAATTTTGTGAAGGGAAAAGTGTATGCATGCTCCTGATATTAGCTTTTTGGTGAAAATTGTCATGCACGCAAACTTCAAGTGATTTCATCACAGGAAAGTGACAGTGGAACAGGAGTGAACCTTAAGCTTACTTAGCAAAAGAAAAACTGTAAAATAGTTTTTATACTAAGCTGTTTTTGTAAGGAGAGTTAGGGGCAAGTTGCTCTCTCCACTTGCTATTTCTTGAACATAGCGACAATATCTCATTTTTGGATAATCTTTAGATTTAGATGGATTATCATGGGTGAAAATGCACCTTTCACTTTTTCTAAAGCCAGTAAGTTACAACTTTGTGCAAAGGACAACTCTGACTATTAGACGATGGCTATGGAAAGCCTAAAACGACATCCATATTCTGTTTCGGAGAACTCTTTACCGTTGTATATAAGAATATTTGCGGGGTAGAACTGATTGTTTGCAAGCTTCAAAAAACTTCACAAAATCTTTAATAAAACATTATTTCTTTGTGACGAAAAGATTGCTCAAGATATCTGTATAAAAAAATTCTTGAAATTACAGTATATATGACTTCACCCCGTGATCAAAGATTGTAATTACGGATGTTTACATCCATAAAAACCATAGAATCAAATCAGCGAGCCCACACTCTTTCAATTATTTTCAAATAACGAAAAGCGGTAATTCTATACGTTTTATTACACTATTTTGAATATACGTTCGTTGTTATTAAAACTCAATCGTCGATCGAAATCGGCAAAGGCGAAGAGGAGCGAATTGATCTCAAGTAGCTTTCTGATTCCTAAATGACATTAATAAAAGCCAATTAAATCTTAAAATGAGCCTACGGCCTGCAGCATGGATCTGTGACTGAGATTACTGACTGGCCCAATCTTGTTATTTTTAGGACGATACTTAAGAAGACGCAATCGGAATATAGGAAAATAAAAAAATTATATTTCATTAAATTGACTTACCACCAATATGACTGGGTGGAAGATACAAAGCTTCCAACACAGAGAAAAAGTAACCACGCTCTGATCAAATACATGTTTTCTTCTTTTTTGTTCAATGGTTATAGCGACCACATTCGCTTTACCTGTCCGCTTCTGTAGCTCTGTCCTGATATCTGTGCGCGAGACGATTAGGTCGTTGATGTTCATATGCAAGGACAATAAGATTTCTTCGAAGGATTTCAATGAATAACGACCCGAACAAGTTTGACAAAACAAGCGGCAATCTTGATTGATCGCTTCAATTGTCAAGGAGGCAACTGTTCAAGAAAAAATGTCTGGCACTAAAAATGGCGGCTATTTCACACTTATTGCTAACTCAAAGCTGAGCTGATTCCAATTATTAGTAATATCAATCTGGCTTTTGTTCCACTGTCGAGTGACACTTTTACAATCGATCATGATCCATCGATGACGGTACGGGAAAACGGATTTCGTCAAAGATACTTGTTGTAAAATGTCTTTATAATTCTATGCAACGTCTTAAGTTATTGGACCGACCGGAAACGTATTATTGATGCACTGGTCTTTTACGAATCACACACGAGGCTGGCATTGCACAGGATCGGAACCGATCATCTATTTGTAGTTGATTTAATCACGCCCAACAAATATTTGCGAGTTGGCGTGCAAAACTATTGCCCGGCCTATCTACTCAAATTGGCGATTAATGTCGGTACAGCTGCCATGTAACTGACGACTGGCGAAATGTTCCGAGATAGGACAACCATCGAGGGCTCTCTCCTCTCTCTGCTCGCAATGCTAGCAAAAGAATCCTGCTTGGATCATTAACTTCTAGAAAGATTCTCTGTCAGTGACATTTTCCAAAAAACTTTCAATCGAGCAATAGTATAGAAACACTTAATAAATTATCACATAATTGCTGGAGCTTGCTGTTTGTGGATTTTTTATCAAAATTGAACAATATCTTTACAGGCCATTATCAAATCTTTTGAAAATGGTAAGCCAAATATCCAAACAGCTTTTGAGTAATCCCTCAATCTCATTTTTCATCGTTTTGCCTCGAAAAGTGTCCCACCAATCGTTTGACATTTGATGGAAACAATCGATGGAGTTTACATCCAGGCAGGGCTATGAAAAGGTAACATTTATCTTTCTTCTGAAAAATTAGCATGCCAATATATCACTTTATTCGGAAAAATTACTGACTCCGTTCTGTGCTCTTGCACTACACTGAAATTCTTGTATCACAGCTAGGAGGTGTCTTTTACAGTTAAGCACCGTTTTATCCTAGTTAACACGCCTACAGGCAGTTTCTACAACGTTTTTAGTGCAATTATGATAAATGTCACTATGCATTTATGATACATTGACAAGTTTCTGTTATCTTTGTCTCATTGCGCGGATAAGATAAATTGACAGCTCTATTTGCTGTGACAAACCTATTAGATACAAGTAGCAAAATGCATCAATGCCAGAAAGGGTAGACTTTCCCATTACAAGACAGTTGCACAACGAGAGAAATCAATTACGCCATGTTTTATTTTAAGACCGTCTTCTCGAAATGTTCTATTTCAATTCATCTCCAGGTATTTTCATAAAATATAAAACTCAAATGACGATTTAAGGAAGTTGATTAAGTTTTATTAGAGAGATGCAAGCAGTATTTCTTCATTTCTATTTTGGCATCTCGGGATCCAGCACACTATCGTTATAAGATAGAAGATCAGACGTTACTAAGTAATGTGCAAGTAAATTGAATATGCTTGCGCGGAAGATTTTTCGCATGCATTTCATGTTGGAGAGAAATATTAAGCTCTACATAGAGTTTTTCAAAAAGTCGAGCTGTCATCGAACTGAGAATTTCAATCGTTCAAAGATATTTATTCCCAATTTCTTCATAATTTTCTACTGAAATTCTTTCTATACTTCATGACCAACAAAGATGGAACCTTCGAAAATAGAAGTACACAAACAAAAAGGAAAATAAAGTATCAACATTTTTCTTGCAACGTTTCTGTGGAATAACTTGCAAAATGGACCTCATAGGCGATGTCAAATTTAGAGTTATAACGAAATGCGATTACACTGAGACCATCATAAAATTTGAATGCGATTGAGGGTTTAGAATCGTCTTACTGAATTTCTTTTTATTAGAGGTAGAGTATCCGCTGAATACATCTCAACCATATTTTATCAATGTATTCGCTTTCACATTCTCATGTACTTTGAAAACGGTGTGCCAGCTTACGACCATAAACAGGAATGCGAAACTGTATATTCGTACTTCTATTATGCTTATTTCTATTAGGGATTTACTAAATATCAGCTATACAGCTTCCAATAACTTAAATACAAGAGACTTCCTTTGCCCGCCCAATGCCTCAGCTGATCCCTTCCCTATCACCATTGAATAGAAAGAATTCCTTGCCCTCTAATTCATCGTAATGTAACCATGTACGTACATTTTTCTTCATTTTATGACGCAGTTAATTTCTTTGATATCTAAGCAAAACCAGGTAATTGTATTTCTAAACAGAGAGCTCAACTTCTTTGTGTCTTCTTTGAATAAGCTATCCACAGGCGCCTCAAATTAGTCATCTATCCCTGGATCTTTGGTACAAAATGTTGGATCAACTCAAATTTCACTAAGACATCGCTATTTCACACTTTGCGTAAGAGAATCTCATTATTCCGCATAGAAGCGTCCTGTTCTATACACCAGTGCGTGTACTTCTCGACCTTTATGACATTGAGCAATTCATAGAAGACCGGTAAACAGAGATTTTCATCAAGCATCATAGTGTATGCTCACTTTTGCAAGATTTTATGAAAACGATACTTTTTCACCAACGCTACATCTTTCCTTATTCAAAACTCGTCGAGCGCTTGTCTTTTAGTAAAAATCTTGGTAAAAAGAGTGAATTGTTTGTAATCTAGCTCACGATTGTGTAAAAGAACAATATTTTTAGCGGGTAACGGTAATTAAAAGAGGTTCTTTGACATAAATTCTACGTTATCTCAAGCCATCGAGAAGCTCGTCGTGTTTCACAATTTTCAACTAGGTAATATATTCTGTAATCACGTAGAAATCATTATTTACTTGTGATAGTCTGGACTCAGCCAAGGCATTGCCGCATAAATTCAAAAGCAGCAAACCACTACTGGGCAAATGCAATTTATTAGATTTCTTATGTATCTGGTTTGCTTTTTCGGCCATATATCAGGATAACAATTCGATCCCCACAAAATATTCAAAAAATGAGTGGCTGAGCTAGTCCAGAAACGAAGCTCTTTTGATGAGGGCTTCTAGAGCTTGGCACTATTTCTGAAACCAAAGACACCTGAGCTTCACAAAACTCAATAGATGTCCATGCAACGCTTGCATGATATTTCTGTTGGTTGAGACATCAGTTGCTCAAAAATCAACTATCATTATTCTGCTCCCAGTGGCTCTTTCTCTTAAAATAACTTGTTTTTATATTCACCTATAACTATAAGGATAAAAATGATGAAGAAAAAGATGCAATTTTAAACTGGTATGGAACTTGTCATTCACCTCTAATAAATATTCACTTAGGAGACCTCATGAAGCCTCCCGATTCTAAGCTTACTCACTTTGAAATCAAACTTTCTAAAATTTCCTATTTACTTATTGGAGAACGAAAGCTATGTAGACTAATCAATTAACTAGGCATAGCGAAAGGTAGTTTGCTAATGAAGATGTTTTCATATGACTTCCTACAACGATTCAAAACATGCCTTGTGCACAAATTAAGCAGAGAAAGAGATCGTGACTGCAACTTATCAACGGATGACGTTTGCCATGAACTTCAAACGACTTGCTTCAAGTATCTTCCCTATCCAATAAATTCTAATATCACTAGAACTTAACGGATATTTGCAGAGACTTTAATCTTTCCTTTCGTTTTCAAGCAAGCGGTACAAAAACATATCAATTCTCTTTACATGAAGTAAAAACAGTCGAAGTAGCCATTCGACCGCTCTTTCGTAAAAGGTCGGCTTTTCCAACTGCATGTCACTCCCTTGCCAAAGTGTACTAACAAAGCTGCTTCTGTGAACTTTTGAAGAATAACTCTCCAAACTGCTCGGAATTTTCTTTCAAACTGAAGGTTTGTTCCTATAAATGCGCGTTGAAAAACGTTTATAAGTAGCTTGTCAAAGTTTCTGCAGCATTTTATAGATCATTCGCAAGTCTTAGGTTCAGAATAGAAAGTAGGATTCATTGTTGCTGTTAGCAAAAATAAGCTGTTGCTGTTGGCTTTTTCTAAACTTTTACACTTCATACACTGTAATTCGCTGGCCTTTTGAAACAAAAAATAATGAATAGTAATAAATAATCATAACTAAAGGTTGTAATGCTCTTTGGTTTTCTACAAGCTTTGAACCGAGGACCACAGCTTTTAGCCAAGGACCGTAGTGAGATTCTTTTTGGGCAAAGCGTTTTTGACAGATTTTTGCAAAAAGGTGTATGTAGTAGAAAGTAACATCTTAGTTTTGAAATGCAGTTATCTCGAGAATTTTGTACTTCATTGATAGTAAAACCACAACAATTTAATTAAAAAAGTAATAAGAAATTAAGTGCCATAACACTATGTGTTAAGTGCCATAACAAATTTTGATTCTGGGATGAGCAGTGCCCTTGATCGTCGATGCTCGACGGACGTTATCAGATGAGATACCAAAAACCATGAAACGTTAAAAGAAATGTGGCTTTGCATTCGTCAGTAAACAAAATTAGCTTAACATGCCAAAAAGACTGACTCCCTGTGACGTTGCAAACCTCAGCATATGCGTAATAGATGATCGTATTAAGAAATGTCTCTAAAAATATCCACCAATTAATAGAGGACGAAGAACAAAGGGTCTGTGGTTAATAGCAGCGCATCATACTCTGAGGTCAGGAATAAACGAGGCAATTGTTAATTTTTTCGGGATTTTACCCTTCTTATATCAAACTTCATGTTTCATCCAGAAAAAATTTTAAACTATACTCGAAATTCAAATATTCTCGCGATCACACTCAACAATAGCCATTCAATAACGAAGAACCCCCTCTTTTTTGACCTCTCCTTTTTTGTTAGTCTCTCTTGTGTGTTTTTTTACTTGTTCCCCCTCCCATTGATTTAATCCCTCCGTTTATTTCCGGCCTCAGAATAAATTAGTTTGAAAGTTAGCGCAGCTTTAAAGGACGGGTACCGCACAATGTTCACACTCTTCAGACTTAGAAGAAAAAACTGACTATCAATAAGTAACAGGACACAAATTTTTTCCAAAAAATTCAGAATTATTATACTGCTAACATCTCGCAAAGGGCTTTTTTCGAAAGTATTGATACTTGCAAGATAACTTCTCAAAGTTTTGAAGACTTTTTGAAGGCTTTGAAAATTTGAACTGCACGAGTTTAAATGGTCAACTGTCATCCTTAATTTGCTGTATAATAAATATATTTATGTCATTTCCTTTCGAATACATATGCTAGGCGATTAAAGTTTTATTCATCTAAATTAGAGCATTTTATCTTATCATAAAGAAAAGACGCTAAGCAACAGTCTTGACAAAAAAAGCTGATTGCACCTTATTGCAACAGGTGAAAAACACTTACATTGGTTTAGTAAAAGGGGTGGATGATACCATAGGTCCCTGAGATTCTTCTTAATATAAGCAATTTGTAGATGAAAAATATGGGATTATTTAAGGTGGGGGCTGTTTAGCAAGTAAAAGAATTTACTGATCTCTAAGATGCTTTTTGGTATCATAAGCGAAAATGATTTCTTAGCCTTTTTATCTCTGTTTGAGAATGTAAGTTAGTCCTTTCTTCTGGAGGTTTCTAGCATAATGTAAAATCTTTAAAAGCAATTCAATGTGCTTTTTTATGGCTAGATAAATGTTGTGTTAATCGTTCTATGTTATGACAGTTCTCGCCTCAATTTATAATCGAAAATTTTTAATTACCCTATGTATACTTCGACCATTTTCAGATCTCTGTCTAATTCATTAATTCAGTAAAGCATTGTAATTGAAAACTGGTCCTTCTATGATTCAGTTCTTTAAAAGTGAATTTCTAAGTCGTTTGACTAAAAAAATATCGTGCTGTGCGATGTCGAATATCTCACTATTTGTCTTCAACTGATAATTTGGTCTTCAGACAACAAAATTGTCTCAGTTCTTTGCTTTTGTCGCCCGTTTCATATTCTTATAAGTTATTTTGAAGCACATCTAATTAGAATTTGATAAAATATTCCAATAATAAAAACGTAACTGGCTGGTTGAGTTATAGACTCGCTTTAATACGTCACAATGTCTTAGTGAAGGAAATTCAATTTTAATTGTGAGGATATTGGATCTTCAAACATTAGTATAGAAACAGTTTATGAGGATATCTACAGTTTAATGATTCACATAAAACTGTTATTGTTAAAACAAGCTTTTGAGCCAAGTTATTACAAATTACGACATACAACCACCAAAATATTATACATGAACAAGTCACCTTTTAAGATCTGGGAGCCCGTGACAAACAGTCTTGACTTTAGGAGACTGAATCTTATCAAATACATATGGGAACGGCTAGTTCAAAATGATTTGGTAAATAGGCATGAGCCGTGATGCCTCCGAGGATAATGTTGTCTCGGACCAATGGAGTTTGGCACTTTCATTACTTATGGGGGCTGGTATAAAAGGATACCGGCTGTTGTTGTCCTAATTTCCATCAGCTGAATTACCAAGAACGTCTAAAGCTGAGCGCAAAAAACACAAGCAATTCAAGCAACGGCAAGCTTCTGTTAAACATATCCAAGACACCGTTTCTTAATCACCAGATGACGATGTGTAATTATAGCAATAAGGCATTCATGGGGTAGCATTTCTTTGTATCTCGCCCCCACTATCATTTTAAATTGATTCGATTTCACTGTCCTTAATTACTTTGATTTTGCCGCTGACAATTTGCCGTTTATGCACACAGATTTTTATCTGAAAATAGTTCTATAATTTTTAACAAAGAATTTTTAGCTGCCCATCCTAGGAAATTAAGCTGCCTAGAAAAGAAACCTGAAGCTATGAAATGTAATAAAAACTTCGGCTATAGTCACACAAAATGTTTTCTTAAAATTATATGTTAGTAAGCAGTGTCTGGCTGCAAACGGATCTCGATTCAACAGTTGTTTGCGTTGCTTCAAGCAGAGTGACAGAGCTTAATCTTATACTTTGAGTCTAAAGGGATGACATTTGTAGTAATTAAATTACAAACTAGAAGAATTGTAAAATAAAATGTCACGATTTAATAGTTGAAATTTTAAGAAAAAGGGGTTTAAACATTAGATTAATAATTGAATATAGTTTGCCGATTGTGCAATTATGCTCAGAATCAATCAGAAAGCTTAAAGAAATTTCCAAAACGAGATCAAAAATCGAGTTGTTGTAGTTTTTCTTTCAAGGCCTCTTTATTCCGTCTAGCCTATACGGCCATTATTTCAACTGAGGTCCAAGTCCATTAAATTTGCATAAGCAATGTGTAAATTTCCACGAGGAAATGTTTTTGGTTTGCTTTTGGCTTCTGTTTCTAATCCAACTAACCTATTTTAAATAAGATTTGTCGGATTAACAGATGTTTTTACGTAATTGCCTGTGAAAAACTTTATCCAAAGATTGGAAGGACTGCTAATGACGGAATGATCACATCATCATTATCAGAAATTTGTGTGTGATAAACCATATAAATCAAACACAAATATGTTTTTTTGATTTTTGCTTTAGAGAATTTGATAAAATACTCTAAGAGCTGATAACTTGAACATAACAATTGATAAATGGCTTAGCTTATCGATATAGATACTTCAAAACTTGGTTTCATCACTTCTTTGCCCGGACATATCTAATAAGCTTTAATGATATAATAGCATTTACATTTATCGTTCCGACCTTTTTTGGAACAAGACCAAGGCTATCTTTTGACATTTGACAAGTTTGATTGATTCTGTATCTCTTTGAAAAAATTTCTGAAATAACTCTACAAACATCTTCGGATCGTGGCTATTGCTCTTTTTCTTTCTTTGTCTCTTTTTACAGCAGAAACACTGGAATGTAGATTTTTGTACTCGCTATTAACATCACTTAAACTCTTCAAAGCCTTTCCCTAACCAGTTTTATTTTTGCTACTTGAAAGACACCCTGCCAATCTCGCTTAGTATGTCTATTCTGGCGTTGCTAGTGGTAAAATGAGTCTGCCCAGACTGTATTGCTAACATTCGTTTGACAGTTTTCATATATAGCCACCCATTTTGCCTTCTCCTTAGTACCTTTATCAAGGTGGTGATCAAGCAGTGGCATTTATTCAGTGGCATCGCCTGCTCAAAAAACAGGGGTGGACAAAAAAATTCCTTAGACTCTCGGAGAACGTGATAAATGCATTTAAGTATATTTGACCTACAGTATTTCGAAATATTTGGAAAAGCAATTTGCTCGTGCAGCATTATTTGTAACACTGCACAAAAGAAAATCGAAATCAATCTGATCAACCCCCTCCCAAAGATTTTTTAAAAGGATTTCGAGGCATTAGAAAATCGACCTCTTGGAAAACTGGGGAGGACATGACCGCCGAAGTCCAGACCGTGGCTACACCACTGCATTTATTGCTTTCAATGCAAATAATGCGAAACTAGACGCAGCAATTGACGCAAAAGCAAGCCGGGTCTAAGTTGAAGCAAAAATCGCTTTCAATAGCCATCATCAGACTCAAAAACAGAATTACAAGTCTGAAATACATTATTCGTCCGATTACGAATCATGTTTAAGCTACGATTTACGATTCCTTCTTTGGACGATGTAAGAAAAGCTATCAATGCATCTATTTTGGATGTCTGTTATATTAAACTAACGCTCTTGGTCCGCTTAAATCGTGCACGATGCTAAAGATGCAAAGTAGAAAAACCCTTGTTTAAGTTCGTTTGTGTCTTGATAACAAATCAATTCGTCTATATTAAAGTATCGACAAGGGCATTTTGATACAAGGTAATGCAATTTTGCAGTTATGCCTATAGTATGTCTTTAAAAGTTTCAAAATAATACTATGTGGTGTTTCGAAAAGACTTGAAGAAAGTTATTTGATATATTTCAGGAAGCTTAATATTCCTTATCTTATAGTTTTTCCATTTCAAGTTTACGAGCACAGAATTATCGCCAGGAACCGTCTGTTCTGAATGGAAGGATTTAGAAATTAAAAAGGGTGTTATCTTTTAGAAAAAGGCGTTATCTAAAACCGCGACAATGGAAATAATTCAGCTGAAATTTGGGACAGTAGTGTTTGTATTTTCCCAAGTATGTGTCCGTGGCACCCCTTTTCTAATGATAAGAGGAATATGATAAATCTTTTAAGTACAAGCCCTGTAAATTTACGTTTTCTTTGCAAGTGATAGTGCTTTTCCTTTGCTAAAATCCCTTCAAAAGACTCTTATTTTTGTTAAATGGGTCTGCAGTAGCTTACAACGTAGACCTTTGTGGGCATGTGCTGTTGGTTTAAGAGACGTTGCAAGATTCTTTGCTGTCGGCCTCTGGTTTTGCGAATAGGTGTGCTAGAAAACAGTGCAAACACTGTAGTTTATCAGGCCTAATATCTATTGAGATTGTTTTTTTCTTTTAGTAAGAATAACAGAGACCTAAAGGAGATTCTAAAACTTAGCAGAATTTTCAATTGTGCCATGAATCAATTGATCATAAACCTTAATTAAACACTAGGTTTCGGCTCTCCATGGCAATAGACGTAAACAAATATCAACAACAAGGAGCACAGGGTAAAAATGCAGCTAGAGTTTCAATTTGATAGATTAAAAATCTTTGCAGCTAAACAGATATTATGTGCTATTAAATCATTTTGAGTATTGAGTTTTAATCTAAAACGATTTTCCGATACTCTTGCTGCCTAAGAAGCACCCTTGTGTTGGCTGACAGCACACCTTTTTATTCTCAAATTTTTAATTTAAGCCTAAGATTTTTTTCAAGAAATATTGCTCTTCAGCATCACAAGTTTTAAATTTGCCTGAAGATCAGAGAAAAAAATTAAATCTTTGTTGTTGTATTACATCATCACAAGAACAAAACAAGAACGGAACAGAACTGAATAGAGCTAATCGTAAATATAGAATATTTATGTAAATATAGAATCAAAACATAAAACTTAATCTTACAACACCATCTCACTCCGTCTATTTCATCAGTTCCTAAGCAATCTTCGGTACCAATTGCAAAAATAGCTCTGCATTCAGCAAAAGTTTTGTTTAAGTACTCAAAGGTCTGATACATTTGTTTCAAAAAATATAACGTTAAACTGATATTTGTTTTGCTTTCATAAAAAACTCAATGAACAAAAAATCTAATTCTTGATGAAGTTTGAGTCTTGGATTATTCTTAATTGTTTCTAAAATTTCAGCAATTTTGAGCCTTACTATTCTTATTGACTATATTTTTATCAACAGGGTGTAAGTCTGTCCAAAAGGTTGAGAAATTAAAAAAGATCTTGATGTCTATTTTCCCTATAGATAATTTGAAAGTACGTACTGCAAAAGGCAACGAATTTAATCATCAGGCTGGTTTCAAGGCTTTAACTAGAATAGACTGAAGGGGGGAGGGGGGGGGGCGATGGGTTGACACTTCCACAAGCTTGGTATCTGTTGGCAAATTCATAAATAATTGTTGATTTCTTATAGGAATAATCCAGTGAGTACAAACACCTTTTCCAAGTCAATGCTTGGTCTTTTTGGGTCACAGAAATCAAGTAATGAAAAAAAATCGTAACATTCAATGGCGTGTCGCTAGTTTTACACATCTGCTCATCTGATTGTACCCTACCAAGCCAATAGCCACGCCCAAATGCGCTCACATTTTGAAGAGACTCAACAAACGGCAATGGCCTTTTGCGCGTTTTGTCGTAGCATAATACACAGAGACAGACCGTCCCAATCATAGTGACATTCAGACGATTTTACCAACCAACTTGCTATATTTCGATAGTTTCATAGGCGGTGGAGTAGCAAAACAGACCCAACCCTGCACGATATGTACTGGACACACTGGGCTCTTTCCTAAAAGGTAGACAGAGGGGTTGTGATGTTAGCAACTTGTAGAAGCCACACCCAAGACTACATACAATACAATTGCTTTTGTGTTAAAGACTCTCTTCTGTTTTGTATATGAAATCATTCAAACCATTCACCGACTCAAAAAGACTGATAAGAAATTGCTCATTCATATAAATTCTATAGCATAATAAGTGTTTGCCAACAAAGAATACATCCAACCAAACATGAGGGCTGGGCCCTGAGCCCCCTTTCAATGGTACCTCTGTGGCTCGTGACTCAGCTGCATAGAGTTTGTTACTAACGAAAGGGTTAACTTATTTAATTCGCTGTACTTGAAACTCTTCTATTATGCCATCTCATGATTTTAGTACCTTTATTTCAATGACAAATATTTGGCCGCACTTAATACGTGAATTGCTCTCAGAGAAGTCAACTAAGGCTTATAATCTTCGATGACATAACCAGCTCGAGCATAACCTCTTTTCCTTAACAAAAAACACGTATTCTGTTGGATCAGTACCCATTTAGAAATGTCTTAGTGAATTATGACAAGTTTGCATTTTTTCACTTTTTAGTTAAATAATTGCATACCTTTAAATTGATGAAAATGCATTTGAACTACTTTCAATTCATCTGAGATGCAATTCATCGCATTCTAACTTTGTTTCATTTATTAGATATATCTTGACTTTTTGAAAAAAAGTTGTATAAACCAACATTGCCAGTGTACGTACCTTTCCGTTATAGTTAATCTATAAAGCCTCTTATCCAAACAGAGATTACATTTGAGAACCCAATACGCTCTTTGTCGGCCAGACTTCTTTCCGTTACGCAGGGCAGTGATGTCAATCTTACGTAAACTCCTGTGCCTAGGAAACGGCTAAATCTCACACTTTGTGATAATTGGCAACCCCAAATTATCGTTTGCAAAAATATTTACTTACTTATTCAAATCTTATCTTGAGAAATACATGCTTTTGCATCATTGCATTTCGCATCGACTCCTTATGCAGTACTGTAGGAAGGATCGAATTAATATAGGGGCACCATTGTTTTAGAAACTTAGGAAAAAGGGATGCTGTACACCACACCGTATCACCAGGCAAAAATTGTTCCTGTACCCATTCAAAAAAATTGTTGGCTGCGCCCCCGAGTAGTTAATGCCCTATCCTTATGAAAACCTGACATTGAGCTAATGCAGGCAAAGTTTGTCACGTACAGAGGATCACCCTCTGATTCGTGTGGTTTGATACAAAGATGTGCAGCAGAATTTTTTAAGCTTAGAATGTGGTATTCTCTGTTCTAATACGCATTCAAGACATGAAACCACTTGACCAGGCTTATTTCACTGCTTCATACAAGATTAAGGATAAATATAATTTGACAAATTGGTATTAAATGCTTTTAAACGCATTACAAATACCTTATGTACCATACATTGAAGGCATGCACGTCTATTGCCATGGAAAAAATACTTGACCCGATGCGAACGTTTCTATAGGCCGAATTCAGTATTTATCTTACAAAAACTATGCATGAGTGATACAAGAAATTGGTCGAATGCTATGGTCTCGGAGGATATTCGTTGCAAAAAAGTATCTTAATAAAAGCAAATGCTAGAATTAATTGTAATTTTGTTTCTTTGATGTGGCATTATGGCTCAATTTGTATTGAGCACATACATTTTTATGTTGAGTGAGAAAGTATCACTCGATGCCTGCATCAAGTGCATTATGTAATTTTCACTAGCCACCGTAGGCAAAATACCTTTTTACCGTTTTTTGTATCATTTGCAGGTACATAAAGTTTGACACATTCTTTTAGGCGCCTTATTGATGGGGTGGGTCAGAATAAATAGCGAGGTTGGAATTTTTTCTGAAAGTTGATAAACAGTTTTCCTGCAAAGTTAGTAGCCTGGAGTCTGATGTTCAGGCCAAGTAGTTTCGGAGAGTCTCAGCAAACACAAAAGGGAGTGATAATTAATTAATAATCATTTATTTTGAAAAACAGGCAAATGAAACTTCTTAGCCTTTATAGATATTTACAAATGAAATATGAAATGATAATTTTTAACGTAGGTTGAGCTACTTGTACCCTTAAAACATCGACCCTGTTTCTTTTGAATGATACGCTTTATACGAAGCATATCATTTTAGTGATGGTGACTGCCTCTTTCAATGTTTGCTGAGGAACATCTTCCCTGCTGGAAAAATCAATTGCTTAAAATGTTAAATGAAAGAAATCGACAGAACAAATATGACTTAAACGCAGCAAATTTTTAAGGCGCTTAACAATGATTTACTAATTGCTAGCTTTCAGTTTAAGCATGAGTTCACATAAGAATACATAAGTTCAGTTGAAATTTCGTTCAGCTTGCTTAAGAAACTAACCATCCTGGTTCACCACGAGAAGCGCTGGGCCACATCCTCTTTTGAATCTTGGTGAAAATTAATAAAATGAATCGATAAATGATGATGTGCAGCCAACAGACAGAAGTTTTTGAGCAAAATTTTGGGTTGTTTGAGCATTTCTGCATTTTCACGCCTAATATTTGAGAAAATATTTGATGAATGTTGGGTAAATTATTGGATGACTTCAAAGGGTCATAATAATACCTTCAAGATAGCGAATACTTTTCCAAAACATTGCAGCTTGTCGTGAGCAAACATCAAGGTTATTCTTTGGCAAAATTTATAAGCCCTTTTTAAATCGGATTTCGATTTCTGCATCCAGATTTGAAAAGGGAACCTATTCTTTTTGCAAACGCATATGTCAGTCTTTCGGTTAGGTTCTGCAAAAATGACGTCAGCAACAATCCATTAAACAAAAAAATTTATAAACTCAAGGTCTTAGGAGTACTGTTTTGACTCCATAGGTTATTGCGAAGCATTGTGCCCAGTAGCTGGGCTAGAGATAGAAATATTGTGGTCAATAATAGAGCTAGGAATAATAGGAATATTATCAACAATATTTCAGTTATGGAATATTGTTGCTAATCGATGGCAATAAAATTTCTGCTCTTTGCTTTTTTATCTGAAGTTCAGTCTGAAGTGACAAATCTCCTTATTAAGTGAATCAATGATGATTTCAAAAAGTAAATGATACATTGAATACTGCCATATCAAATCAAAGCATAGTAGCAAGAAGTAGCAGAATTTGCATAGTAGCAAAGTTTTAAAATGTAATTTGAAGTTCAAAACTTGTGACAATATTTTTACTTGTATCAACTTTTATCTTTATTGTTACAAAATTATTTATGTCTTTTTTCGAGCAGGACCTTAACGCTAAAGCTCGATAAAGCTTAAGTGAAATACAAAAATCAGCAGTAAGCTGTCATTTCATAGTCGTTAAATGCTTCAGTTCTCCCTTTAATTCATTTGTCATTCGGCAACCTGATCAATAAACAAAATTATAAAATCAAAATTGGCGTTTGAATAGAAATAAAAGAAATGGCAAAACACATCTTGATTTTCAGCAAGTTTTACATGGGTAATTTGAACAAGTCAGGAAATGTTTAGACGATGAAGGCGTAATATAGAAGAAGGTTTTTCGGGCGGTCAATGGCAAATGACTCTTTCATCTTCAATTTTTTTATAAGAAAATTTCATGTGTATAAAATTGACCTTCTTAATATTCGAATGAAATTAAATTTCTTTAACTTGGGAAAAAGCACATATAAAAAACCAACATGTGACAGCTGACTCTATGTCAAATATATCATCCCGCAAGGATAGGAGCTAGGCCCTCTGCTATTTGATATAATAATAATAATAAGACGAATATTTATACCGGATATACACTTCAACGAGTTAAAACTGCTGTTCTTCATGTGTCCTGTGTCCTATGCCTTAATGCCAATTCCCTAAATATTTACAGTTAAAAATGAATCCAATAAAAGTTAATCTTTTTAAGAAATATTCGACACAAAAAAACTTCTAAGATATGTATTCTTCTTCTAAGCTTTTAAGCTTCTGAGATATATATGCTTCTAAGATATGTATTACACCCAATTAATATATTTTCTAGTATTCTTTTTTCATTGATTATCAATTTATTTTTCTAATAACGTTGAATTAATGATCATATAATTAACAGTTTTAGTTGATTACATTTGGGATAGGCCTGAAGAGCCTACAGCAAGGCCCATACAAGGAAAAGAAGGGAGAAAATAAAAGGGATGAAAGAAGCAAGTAAAGCTTGTAGCTTGAAAGAATGAAAGAAGCAAGGCGCTAATATCCTGGGGCGAAAAAGGGAGCCAAGCATTCCAAAGTTGGCAAGTTACAAGATTTGAAGTAGTTGTGATAAATTAATCCTCAACATTGTGCTGATAAACTCGAATAAAAACAATTCAATGATCAATTCAAAATAGAAATATTATACAGTTTTTATTTACTGATGAAGCGACCCGGAACTTAACTCTGTTGGAATATATGAGATAATGAAAACGTTGCATTTACAATATATGTTGTAAAAGAAATGAGATATTTGATAGATCCTGATTCAATGAATATCTAATGCAATGCATTATAACCTTATTCAAAAGATGATCCAAATTTACACTGCCTTCTGAAGGTGAGGTGTATGATTGCACTTCTAAAATAATGTATTGGATGAAACGGGCCAAAAATTCTAACTAAATTTAGGATGAATATTTTTACGGTGTTGAGCTCACTTCATGCTTTGGGGTGAGTCTCAACTGCAATGCCAAAAGAAAGTGAGATACGCCACCAAGTAGAGGTACACAAAGTATGCCACCCTATAACAGCAGATTTTTGAATCCCGTAGCTCTGCTTAGGCATGTGCGATTCCTTGTTTATTGATAATGCCAAAGTCATTTTAAAGAATACTAACCAAGAGCTATTTCCTATTTAGCTCTTAAATTTTAAGCTCGATGATTTTGAATACTGCGATTTTAACAACTTTATTTTGTGAAAACAACTAAACTGATACATTAAATCTTGAAAGACTTGTAGTTGTAGAATAGCTGAAACCAAAAAACAGTAGTTAAATGCAAGCTGTGTTATTTAGGACAATTCTTCTATGTTGGAGTCAAATGATGATTTATAACTCGATATTTCTTTAGTTTTTAAATATCAGCACTCCATGTAAAGACCTTAAAGGTAATCTAACTTTTTATTACAAAGTTTTTATTAAATCTGTAAATTTTACATGAACAAATTTTATGTATCGTGTTTGAAAAATTTGATAACGTCACAGAAGTTTAAGCTCTTTAATGTTTTTTATATAGAACAATAATCAGCGCATTTTATAAACATTATGCAATTAAAGACATGATTGCAAAAGTTCTAAATGATTGCAAAAGCTAATTTGAAAAATCCCGTCACAGATGTATGATGTCGAAATATTTTTATTTTTTGCACGGCGACATTATTACCTTTCAATTCCATAGAGCTTTATATGAATTTTACACAGGCTATATGCCAATGCAACTGTCTTTGACTGCAATTTTAAACTATATACAACAATTCAAATAAGAGAATTGCATAGTTCGACCTAAATTATATTCCAACAGATATCAATCTCGTGTTTTCAAACTTTATTTTAATTTATGCACTTTTTTCTGCGCTACTGTTTGCTAGCAAAGTTAATAAATCTAAAAGCGAAATTTCATTTAAGTGTTTTTTCTCTGATGTATTTTACATCAATTATAATTTCCTTCTAAACAGAAATTTTCAAGAGACGTTTCTAAAACACTTTTTCACAAAAAATATTATTTGTTTCATTTCAGTTTGAAGTTCCAAACAGGTCTTTTTCATTACGTTGTACCTTTATTTATCGCAAAATACGTGTTATTATTTGTGAATGCTTTTCAATTAAAGTTGTTTTTCATGCTTTTTGTGACCCATTCGGATCATATTTTATAAATAATTTTCTTTTGCAGCCTTTGTGGTTTGATAAACCTGGTCAAAGTTTGTTTTAAATTAGATCTGTTATACTTTAGTATCCTAGCTTATTGTAGCACAGTGTAAGGAATGCTTTTCTTAAATTTATTTCACGATAACTTTAATTATTAATCATCAATTCCATACACTTTTACGGAGATTCAGACAAAGTTATATTTTGATGCGATCTTGATTTTATATTTTTACAGTAATTTGAATTCTTAATCATTAAAAAAGCTCTTATTCTTATAGCATAAATAAAACACCACACCCTGCCTCAATGTTATCAGATTCAAACTCTAAATCTTTTTTCATCACAAGCAAGTTGATTATCAACATGTGATGCAAATACTTAATTTGATATTAACATCTTGCACAGCTAATTATTACCCTATATAATGGGCTGCTTCTTTCTCAATTTTGGATGTAGAGTGGTTCCAAAAGAGTTTTTAATGTTAGGAAAAATTACCATATCTGAAAATGAAGCTACGTGATTATTAGAAAGTTTGTAGGTCACAAAAGGTTGTTGGTTTAAGATGAAACCCCTGTTCAAATGTCTTTAAAAGCCCAGTAGCTTAAGCTTTTTACTACAAATTCAACATTTTCAGTTAAAAGCTGCATTAGGCTGCCCTGTCTCCATAAAAAATCGTTGTTGTAGTGTCAGCTAACAGATACGTGACAAATCAGGCCTACTTGAAACACCAAAATTGCAACAAAACATTGTTTGAACAAAGAAATGGGGATGCAATTGAGAATATGAACAGGTTTTTGTATAGTGCACAAATTTTTTTGACAGTCTTTTAAAACGTTGCCTTATCACATATTGAATAGTATAAAGCTTTAATAATGAATACTAATGACGATTGAGATTGCATTTTGGGTCAAGTGTATGTTATTTGCACCAGAAAAACTAACAATAGGTTTTTATCATTGTATAACCAACTACACTTGATATCTTTCTGTACAAAGTACTAATTTGCAACGTGTAAACATTTTACATCAATGTGTTAACCCTTTGTTGTTTTAATTGAAAAAAGTCTAAAGCTTTAAGGAGAAAAGGCACCAGAAGACAAGAACAGGAAACATTTGTTGTTTTGCTGACATTATACAAAACAAACAAGTGTGGTTATTGATAATCTTGGGAATTAATGAGGTACCCGTTCTTCAAAATTTTCCCACGTCTAGAACCTTATTATCACCTATCCTTGTTAGCACTGGCAATTACATATCCCTTGAGAGACATTTCACTCGATATAAGTGGCTGAATTTTTCAACGTTTTTATGCAGTAATCAATAAAAAAAGTTAGCTTTTGCACGAGAAGTTCTAGTAATGAATGGGCAGCTTGCTTCAATGGAGCTTTTATTCTACAGTCAGAAAACCAACTTTTGCGAATGGGAGCTTCACATTTAAAAGGTATGTTTCATATTTAGGACTGAGTTGAATCTAATAGCTATTCTTGAAAAATAAAGAATTCTGAAAATTGCTTGTATAAAGAATTTAGATAATAGCAAAATTGCACAGCTTTGTTTTCTTGTCGAAAGAACTTCATTCTTTTTTTAATCATGGCATATAATATACAGTTATCTTGTGATTGCATTGCATATGAATTCGTGTGAACCAGTATTTGTGCCAAGACTCTATGACTTACAGTAATTAAATTAAAGAATATTTTTTTAAAAGCATCTATGTGAAACATAAAAATAAAGGTCAAGTAAATGTGCAAAAAGACTTCAAAGTATCATTATACAATGCAAATGGATTTGATGGTTGAATTTGGTACAAGTTAGAGCTGTAGGTCTTACTTGGAATTCAATGCCATTTCAAGCTGTCCTTCTTTGAAATGGTGATTTTGAAGAGAATTTCGAGAAAGTACAATATGCGAAATGCAAAATGAGGTTTTCAAAAATTGTAAGAAAATTGCGAGCGAGAAAATAAACAAAGACATAGTAGCATGCAAATCTTATACAAAGAAGAATCTATTCATCAACTATTAGCAACTTACTTACTCGTCCATACTAGTGCTGCAGGCATTTGAAATTGTGGGAAATGACGTTGTAGACCGGGGAGGCCAAACGATCCAAAAGGAGAGAAAAAAGGCTTCAGTTTGCAACGCCAGCTTGCACTTTGGCGATCATGTATATCAAAGAAGGCAGTGGGGGGTGGGGGTTCTTTACACAAATGACGTCCCTAGAAACATCGAACGCCCGTGGTGTTTATAAAACAAACATTTCTGCCCAAGTTACGCGTTTTTTGCTCAAACTCCTTTATTCAAAATAACTTGCTGACCATCACGGTGACGCCTCCTCACTACGCCAATACAAGAGTGTTATTAAGATAGCAATTAAAGCTTTTTTTGCAAGAGACTAAACTTGTAGGTGACGACCATGAGTGAGCTCTCCTTGAGGTTGTATTAACGATACGTGTGAAATTTACTTTAAAGTGGTGTTTTTGTTAAAAAAAGTCTCTACCTTGGCAACCTTGCCTTGGCTACCTTCTTGCAAAGAAGAATTTGTCTCTTTGGAAAATATTTACAGTTGTTATTACTTTGAATGTGCCTTAATTTCGGGTTTTTGTACTGAAAATGTTACGACACATGATTTGGATACACAGCCAAATAGCAAAACATTTCCTTTCTTCTGTCTTAAAGGTCACATTTTGAGATTTACTTTCTCAAGCAAGATTTCTGTATGCTAGAATATGCGTTCCTGGAACTGAACTTCGAATTAAGACATTATTATCAAGGGGTATTATTGAGGAACCTTATTAAGAGAAGGAGTGAATACACCCGCTGATCTTTGCAGTAAGAAGTAAAATACTTAATTAAAACTCCGGATATTTGAAAATAAAACGAAATATTATTCTCTTGATAAATTCCAAAGACGCTTGTTTTTGATAAATACATTGTAGGCAGGCATGTCATCGAGTTTGAAACTGCTTTTAGAAAATTCACTGGTTCTTTTCTTACCATGGGTACCAGAGCAATATAATATCGAGTGCAAAACAAAAGAAAGGAGAGGAGTGGTGGCGAAATCTTCTACCTTCCAATTCCACGCTAAAATTATTTGGCTTTGATCCCCATTGCATCCTTTTCTGAAAATATACAATTTTTTTTAAAGAGAACGAAAAAGATTACATTATTCCCATATTGTCTCTCCAAAATATTTATTTTCATCTAGTAACCAAATTCATCTTATACACTAATTTCATTTTGCAAGAAACGGTCGCAATAAACTAAACCCAAAGTTGAGAAAATTAAATAATGATAGCATTAATCACCCTCAACCTTGCAAAACTGTTCAAAATTCATTTTAATAAATAGATTGAAAGAACAGGCAGAAGAGCTCCATGTGCTTAAAGCACAACATCTTATGTTTTCGTGTTTCTAAAAAGGAGCTCTTTAGCATATGTTATTTAAAAAGTCTTTAAAAAAACTTTCAGCACAGATATCAACAAAAAATCAGCAAAATCTTGTAAAATATGTGTTTTTAAAAAGATAATCACCAAAAATCATTGCGCCTAGTCATATGTAAATGACAGGGAAAAGTTTCTATAAAAATTTATATAGCCTGCCTGGAGTTTCTAAAATAGCTATTCGAATATCGTAAATCCTCGAACTGGAATATATACAATTGCAAATTTTTTATTAAAAAGCAGTTCAACAATGTTTGGTTTAGGCACGGCTGCCGAGTGCCACACCGGATCAAGGGGTACGTCCAGTACTACGTATGCCCCCTCTTACCCAAAGCAATAAACCAAAAAAAAATTTAACATGAATTTAAAATACAAAGAATTTTCTTTTTTATTTCAATTCAAAATTTTAAAGCATTGTTAAATTTTCCGAATTCAGACATGATTCGTTTTTCTTAAAATTATTATACTATGTTTAAGGGTTTGTATTAAAAAGGCCTAGTTAACTACCAGCAGGCCTTTCTTTGCTTATGGGGCCAGGGGCAATCGCACCCTTGTCCCCGTCTCTCGGTGGGCCTGGGTTTAGGTGTGGCTCGAATTCTTTTATTCTCACTGACCCCTCTGACTGTATGTGTTTTTATCACTGCATTCTATGGTTGTAAATGAATGGAAGTCCAGTGCAATCATTGTTGGTGAAATCAACAAGATGTTTACGTCATTGGCATGATGCATCAACACGATTGTCAATGCATATTCCTCTATTATTGGCTTACACGATTTCCTGAAAAACCAATATGCATTTCCCAAAGGGCCTCGTTATCGATGCATTGCTTGATGAATCACAGGCTAAACAATCATCCTGCACTGTTCTGTTTAGTTAACCTGAAAACCCGACCCCTTATGTTACGTCACAAATATGCAGTTTTAATATGATTTAAACAGCCATTTTCATTTGATTTATTTGATAAAAACTTCAGAATATTAAGAAACCTTCTTGCGGGCATTATCTTGCTGAAGTTTCCACCCCTCTTGCTCATTGGTTGATGTGAACGATGCTTTTTTCATCATTTCGGATCTATGACTAACAACTGTTGAATGTGGATGATTGACAGTTCATCGCGGGGGGTGAGACGCGCCTGAGATGCCCAAAACAAAGCTTTTCATCATCCTCAAAGGCAAGGATCGTCGCCATATTTGATCCGAGTTTTGAGGATAGCACAATTTCATGGGTTGCGGTCATGCTGTAGATATGACTGAAACTCGCTAGAATTTCGCGTGCGCCAAACCCGAGGAATAAAGCTGTTTTTCTGATAGGTAAGTTGGAAATATTCTGGAGCTGTAATGAAATTAAATGTGGTAGAATCAATCGACTTTCTGCTCTCACGAAGGCCTATTTGTACTTTGAAGGACACTGTATTTATTTACCAAAGCCTTTAGTGAACATGAAAATTCTTGGGTTGGCCTTATTTAACATTTCAGCATTATTTGTAGCCTAGTTTAAGCATGGATGGAAGTCTCGATTTTGAATAGAGCATTTCAAATGTTCACCGGCTAGTCCAACCGCCAAATGTTTTTGGAAGGAAAAAATCATGGTTTCCTATGTTTGGAATCATTCCAATTTTTGTTAGTGGCGGTGGTTTTACATATTTAAAGCTGCTGTGTCATCTTGTCGGGAAAATGGAGCCAGCTTGTCGGGGTAACAGCGGCTCGTGGCCTGCACAAGAAGCAACTTTGACGTAATCTTCGCCAGACTGGATTTCAACCCGGTAAAGGGATTAGGCACTTGCACTAGTAAAGCTGGTCTTGATATTTTGCCTTGAGTTTAAATGAAAACAGTCTTCACCAATTTCGTCTCATTTCAGTGGCATTATTTTCCTATGTTGAGTAGAATTACATTGGTAGTGGAAAGTTCCGCGGGAGAGTATTTTGGGATAAACAACATTGTAGTTTCTTCTTCGACTATAGGATGTGTCACGAGAACCATTATTGTCATTTCCTGTGGAAAGGGCGGTTCTTGTGATGATGCATTTTTATCAGAGATCGACAAATTTAAAGATTTGTTCCTCGGATTCATGCAGTTGAATTTAACAACAATTATATTTGTGGTAGAGGTGAATTTCAAGGCTTGAAAAGTATCCAAACATCCCATCAATTGGCCTAGCCACAACTCATCAACTACATTTACTTAATGTATGCCACTGTAAGTTCATATGACATAAAAATTGCTAAAATAGAAGCATGTTCATGCATAAGGAAAGTTTCATTTGTTTTAAAGAGAATTTTTGTAGACAAGAGAACTGATAACTGGTATATATATATTTAAATTAATATTATTTGCATTAGGTACTATTGTTGTGTTAAGGGCTGTCCTGTTTTGTTTACGATCTTGATAAATGATATTTTGGATATTAAGAGAATTTTGGAAAAAGGAAACTGGGCCCCATTTATGTCAATAGTATGAAGTGTTTTTTTGAGTTAATTTTTGAGCCAGAAATATTCTTTACAGCTGGTTATTTTCCCCAGTATGGGCAGGGAAGGTTACTCTGGTCTCTCTCTTCCACTTATTTCTGTCTAGAAAATCTTCTCTGTGAAAGGTCTTGCTTTTGCATATTTCTCGCCATTGTAATCATGGTCTGCCCCAAGGCCTTCAACTGCCACTTTCAATTAAGATCTTCTTTCCCTCATTTCAGTTCTTGGATACTATTCAATCCTCACCTTAATAGATGAAGAGCCCAGAGCAACTCTGTAACCTTATGCAATATGCCACACTTCTTATCTTACTGATGCTCTTTTGTTTCTTAACCAATAAATTTAACAAATTGGTTTCAATCTTTCTCAATGAAGGTGAATAGTTTCCCTTGGTAAATATTCTAATCACTTATAACTTATTTTAGCTTTTGAAGCCAAAATTTTTGTTGTTTACTTCTTTACATGAATTCTTGATAAAAATGATTTTGGAAGAAGGCATTGTTTTTTGTGATATTCAGTGTTAAGTCAAGTTTTAAGGCTAATTTAAGGCAAAAATGTTGTCCTTAAAACAAGAAAAAAACGAAAAAGACAAAAGGATTTGTGATACTTTAATATCAAAACTCTTATTTCTCTTTTTGAAATAATTAGTTAAAGCAAACCAAATGGGTGTTTTTAGTTACTAACAAGAATTCTATCAGATTTGCAAATAGGCCAAGCTTATTGTTATTTGACACACCAGCCTATCAATCAAGTGAAAAAGCAGAAATATTCACATTTGGTATTTTATTTAAGTCAGGTAGTTACCTCAATAGATTATGCTTTTATAGTCTAATGAACTACTCTACTTGCACTGGTTACTTAATTGTTTACGGCTGCAGCAATAAGCTGTGAGACAGACAACAGCAAATGGATCTGTTACAAACCTGGATCTTGTAGCTCTGTATGGATGAAGTCCATGCTTTGTTGTTCCCTAACCGAACTAGGGTTCACTTCATGCCAACAAGTGAATCTCATTCAGTTAAATCAATCAAGTGAAAGTCTTTAGAAAAGACAACAGTAAGCTATCAGTATGGAAATTTCTTCAATTTTATAACTTGCTAAATAAAATAAAAAAATTTAAGTTGCAAGTGAGTTGCTCATAAGTTGCAAAATACACATTGTTTAGTTTCTTAAAGGTTGGTTTTTTAAAAATAGGGGATGATTGTTTAATCAATAAATTGGAAAGGCTTTGGTACATCTCAGAAGTACATCAAAAATTTTAGCTGTTTGTTCTCGCAGTTTACAAAATAATTGAAAATGTAAGGCATCAGGAAACTAAATTATGAAATCATGACCTTTGGGGTTGATGAATTTTAACAATTTGTAAGCAAATTTTTCAGCTAATGTCATTTAAAATCTTCAAAATTTACAGGGTCAAGTAAATCAGAAGGGATTTAAAGGTAAAGAATTTAAAATAATTTCCAAAGTCTTGCAAGGTTTTATCAAATATGAGAAACCAGTAGGCTGGCATAACTGATTGATGGTCTCAATACAAAAGTGTCTGCTATTTGAGGATTAAGCTGTGCTAAGAGAGCCAAAGCTTATGGTAATAAACTAATGTCTGTCTGAATGAAACATCTGCAGTCGCTTGATTTCAGACTGAAAAGCAAAACATTTCAAGAAATGAAAGAAGTTGGTAAATAATACTCTTTTGAGTTTGCAATATAAAATTTGAAGAAAAACTACAAGGCAAACAAATATAACATTAATAACATGTTAGTTACAAAGGTTCTAAGCAATCTGTTATAAAATGCCAAATAACTTGAGGTACTTTTTACTAAGTTCTTAAGTATTTTGAGTGCCGTGCCAGAAAAAGATGTAGATTTTCTTCGGGGGGCCACTGGGTTCTCAACATTTAAATTCCTTGTGTTAAAGAGCTGCTCAAAATGAAATTCAGATCTCATACTGACCAGGCTTATTTTTTGCCTGCCTATCTTATCTCTAGCATAGTACATAAACCTAAAAAACTTTGTGCTTCTTGTACCAGGTTGAATCAAAAGATGGTTCTATGCTACTTTAAGGCTAGAAAATTTATCTTTGTAAGTCTCTTGTCAGGTCAACTTGAAGCGCAGTCAGTCCAGGGACTGCACTGTACAGTGTTTTTTAAAGAAAGGCCAAAATGTGATGTTTGCAGCTTGGAAAATGTTTAGCTTTTATTAATCTAGGAATGGCCAGAAACTCACTTCAAATAGAATTCAGGGGGAGAAATTCCAAGTCAATATTCGTAAGATTTTTTACAACTAGGTTCGCTAGTTGTATCTGTTTAAAGGTTGACATGAAAAGGAAGGACCTTGCAAGGTTTTAGAATATCTTAGCATCACAGTGTAAAAGATGGAGAAGAGAAATGAATAAAAAACAGTAAATAAAAATGATTAGATTATTAAATGAAGCATTTCCTATTTTGGTACTCCTTTTCAGACCATAAGTGTCTACAAAATGCATATTAAAATTTTCTGTAGAGAAAAAGAAGATATCAGAGCGAACAAAAGAAAAAAAGAGATAAATCAAATTCCAAATTATGAAAATGTTAGCTAAAAAATTTTTGAGGTAAAAGCATGTGGCGGACCTGATGAAATCTTGTTGATGGCCAGAGTTGGTCTGTAGGCCGGAGGTTAAGATTGACTGCTGTATGGTTTAATTGTCTTGGCTTATCAGCCTCATTTTTCAATTATGCATACCTTTATGTTGTCATCAGTGTTTCCACTTTATACAAGAAGAAAGGTGTGGTAAAGCAGATTTTACCCATCTGAAGATTGTCAAATTATTTGATTTATATGAATTTTTATTTGTTACCTAAACCTTATGTTTGAGCATCTTAGTTATGTAATGTAATCTTTTGATTTTGAGAAACAAAGATGGTGTCCTAACTCATGTGTGCCCAAGCTTGCATCAAACTTTTGAATTTCCTGGTAAACAATAGGATCATGTTAAGATGGAATAATACCAATTTTGAGCTCAATTTAACAAATTCACCATATTAATACCTGCAATTGTGATAGATTTCCCTTTATGAATGAATGCTTTTCAATTATTCACATAAAATGACTTAATGACAGAAACTCAATTGTGATCTCAGTAGGAATATTTTTGAGTGACCATTACTTATACATTATTCAGAAGAACTTTGAAGTTCTTTACAACATATTGTGCAGATCAGATGATATTTACAAAACTGAGAGCTTTCTTTGCCATTTGTACATAACTGGGATATGAATTGATTTTATTATTTTCACTTAGCTGTTCCAGCTATCAACAAATTTATGTGTATTAATAAGTCAAGTCATCCAAAATGGCTATGATGGATGATGCTGCACGTGAGTAGCATAACTTTTGCTATTCTTGAATTTGTATATACTTGTTGAACTTATCTTGAACTGATATCTGCAAATAACGCAATTAAACTTATATTGGCTTGTAAAATCAGACAAATTTTGATATGTTCTCAAATACTTGAAAATACTCTTTCCACTCTAATTTTTAACTTTTCTCTGTTTAGTTAGATTTATCCTTTTTTCACCTCTACACTTCATAAAATAAAACAGTTTGTCTTACTAGTCATCAACTTTTTTGTCAGCAAAGGGCCTTTGCACATTATATCTATCATGGGCACAATATTAATTGTGAGAGTTCTTAAGAATTCTTTGATACTAATGATTTATATTTTTGAATTATATACGCATATATTAATATTTGCTCATACTAAATTTGATCATTTATCCATTTTTTCTGCAGAACGCATGAAGTATCAGTACCAGCCTTACGAGCAAACCCATGAAAGGGTATGTTTTTTACAACATTTCTGGTATCTGTGTTGTCTCTAAACATAGTTGTTTTGATAAACTTGATTCTCATTTTGCAAAGTACAGCAAAATTCTCTTCTCTGTGTTGTCTCCACATGGTCAGATATTTTAGATAGCAGATATATATAAGATATATATGTCTCTCGAAGTCAAGCATTGATAAATTTCCTGTATTATCTTGTCTCACTTTCAATGTTTCTGTAAAATGTGACTATACCATTATTTTTTACCTCTGTGTAACAATATACTAGAAGTTATTATTAATACGTTTAAGCTATTTTATTGATCTGAATATAATCTTTCATGTTTTTAATAGAATCTTTCTTCCCCCATTTAAGGATTTCAGGTTGCTCGAAGATAGAAGGCAAAAACTGATAGATATGATTCAGAGAAATCCTCCTGAAAAGTATGTCTTTGCTTTTTTAAGTATTTCTTTAATCAGTAGCTGTAGCAGAAAATCTTAAATTGAGAGAATAAGGAGTATAAGTTTGACACAGACTCTATAGTAACTTTGTTCGAAATATGCCTTGGTACCACCCCCCCCCCCCCCCACACACAGTCTTAAATGAATGATTGTTTTGCATATTATATTTCATTTGTTGAATAAAGATCTCTTATTTGTGTAAGAGGAGAAAATTGCCATCTGCTTCAAACTGAAATTTCTGTTTATTTCTTTTGCCCCAACATTTAAAGCATGGTGTATTTTACTGTGTTTGCCCAAGTAAGCTATTTTTCTGCAATCTGTTTTTGTTTTTTAGCTTATAATAAAAACCTATTATTGGTGAGTTAAAAGTCACAAACTTCAGCATTTTTATGCAAGCAGCATGTCCCAAACACAAGTTTTTAGAAATTGTTCAATCTAGCTTAAACTTTTTGTTTACTGGTGGATGATGATAATATGTTTTGACAGAATGCAACTTCAAGTTCAGCTTAGAGCTGTTGAGCAAGAAATGCAAAATCAGAAGCATATGATGGCAAAGCAAGGCCAGCAGGGATACAATGTGCCAGGTAAGTGAATTTTTCTTGATGCTGGGAAGGTTAGTTTAACAATTAGATGTTTATTTTTGCTCCATAAGCTGTTGTTATTGTTTAGGTAGTATATATATATTTCAAAAACTGTTTTTTGCTTTAACAAGTTGTATGCCTTGTATGGATTATGGCAATAGTTTTGGGGTGAAGGATTTGACTGTGCAACCTTCTTTTTTGTTTTTTGGGGAGTTCTGATTGTTAGGTTTTGCAAGATTTGATCAAACTTATTGCTTATGTTGTTATTGACTGTCTGTGGAACAGCTTTTTGAAAAATTTTATACTCAGCTCTTGGTACACCAGATCAATCTCGGAAATCGTTTATAGCTACTAACAGTGCAGTTTTGGTACCAAACAATTCAAACAACATTTGGCAACAATATAGATTTTACTATTATATCTGGGATGGAAGTTAGTGAGTAGTATGACTTTCTGTATCTCTGTTGACTCAAATTAAGTGAAAGCAAGGAACAACTTGTTGCAGGTGGTTTTGTTGCAGTTGAAAGAGATGGCCAAGTTTTAAAGTTTATATGGATGTTAAACTGGAAATAGCCAATGAATATTGCCACACACTGATTATATATAATTGACAAACAAAGCTGATTGATAGTTGGAATTAGCAAGGAGAATAGGATAAAATATTATTAGCTATAGACATACTATCACAACATTTGTCTGTCTTTTCATTCAAATGAACTATCCAGTTGTAACATAAGTCAGGGGTAATAAGATAAAATACTACAATGCATCAAAATTGTAGGAGATGCATATCTATTTCTTCTTTGCATCTGCATTAATTTTTGTCCAGGAAAGAGTATAGCCAGGCTGAATACTTTATAAATGCTTTTTGAAAAACTGTTCTACAAACAGTAAATGACAACAGAGGCCATTAATTCACCTAAAAGAATGTATATTTATATATAAAATTTTGTAATAGGTCCTCTTGATGACAAGATCTCCAGCAAACAAAAAAACAAAAAGACCTTTACAGTCAAATCTTTCACCCAAACTGTCATTTTTGTCAAATTACTGCTTTTTATATTTGAGTTTTTTTTTTATATCTTATTTGATGTTGTTTGTAGTTTAAGGCAACTTTACTTATTTGTAGACTAAAGTGCTAATCTTCTTACAATTCACAGGACAAATGAGCAAGGAACAACAGACAGCCATGTGGGCACAAGGTGGCTATGTGGATTCTGGTATTCAATCTGGATACACTACTGCTGCACCTTCAGTCAAAGGAGGTATTCCCGATGATGAAGACATGGGGACACAGTATACATTTGAGTGGGAAACTGGCTTTGGAAGTGAGCATATGGATGCTATGAATGACCAGTTCAATTCAACCAGAAGGTTTGTTGCAATACATTATATATTTGTTGGTTCCCGACTGTTTTTAGTGACAGAGCAGATGATTTTATTGCATCTTCAGATATTCTGTTTATATATATATGATCTGCACATTTATTTGAAAGGTATAATTGTGCTTATTACTCTCACAAGTCCAGCAGTTACTCTTATCCTGTCTTGGTTTTGTTTTTCCTTGTATTTTGATTTTAGCATCACTTCTCTGTTTCCGGTTTTTCCTTTATGCCAAACTCATAGCTAAGAATACATTGCATTTTTTGTAACCAATTATTCAATTTTTCATATCACTTCATCCAGTAAGCTGATCAATTTTTTTAAATGATTTTAACTTTTTTATTTTTCAATTAGCTACCGTGTGAGAGCTGCCATGTTTCCTGAGACAGTGGATGAAGCAATGGAAATACCTTCAACACAGCTAGATCCTGGCAACCCAACTGCAGTTCAGCGACTTGCCGAACCATCACAGCTGTTGAAAAATGCTGTGGTTGATTTAATCAACTACCAGGTATGTAGTGTTCTGCAGCTAACAATTATTTGCTTACAATTCCTTGCCACACCTAGAAAATGCATATGCAGTGTCTGGCCCTACCCTATTTGAAAAGCTTGTGCTTTTATTAATTTGAATTTTTTTACAGGATGATGCTGACGTTGCAACAAAAGCCATTCCTGAACTTGTTAGACTTCTTGGTGATCCTAATCCTGTATGTATTTGCAAATTTTATGTATGTGTAAGTGTTTAAGAAAGAAAATGAAAAAGTCTCATCCTCTACCAAGAGAACGAAATGTATATATTCAAGAAGAATAGCAAATTTTTATACTGCCACTGCTGCTTTTTTTAAACAATCATTTTGATATGTGTATGTAAATATATATGGTAATTCTTGGATAATTAAATTATATACTTTTATATAAAGAAACAACAGGTTATGTAGATAGTTTTAAATTTTTAGCTTTATTGACCTCAAAGAAAATTCAACTAGTTTAAGTATTCAACATAGAGCCTAGAATTTACTATCATGATATCAATGTTGAGAACCTTGTCTTATCATAGAGGAATTTTTTAGGCTACTGTGAAGCAAGCAGCGGTTATGGCTCACCAGTTGTCAAAGAAGGAGGCAAGCAGGCATGCTATAATGAACAACCCAAACATTGTGGCTGCTTTGGTTAGATGCTCAACTAGCTCCAACGATACAGAAACTGTCAAGTGTGCAGTTGGAGCTCTACATAACCTATCTCACCACAGGTACGTTCATTAAATGTATGGTTAGGAAATTTTGTAAAATGAATAAAGGTAGATCACCATGATTGTGATGGACTCATCAGCAAATATTTATGTTTTATTTTGATATATATGTAGTGTTAATAAAAATTACATATCCTAGGTCCTAAGATAAGAGGTTCACAATAAAGTGCGAATGCCTCCACCCATGCATCCCAAAAACTCTACTGGCCAACTATTTGAGCACCTGCCATTTTGTCACAGTCGATTCTTGTATTTTTAAAATAGAGATAGCCTGTGTTTCTTTCTATTTCTTTATCATAAAAGCAAAGAAATTCCTCATGCTCCCAGAAATCTCAAGTTAGCATTCACATAGTATGCACCATTGCAAAGCTGCCTAATTTCCACTTTGGTTGCCCCATTGTGGTTTGAAGAATACACTAAAACTTTTGATTACCTGGCTTTGCTTCGAAACAAAACATCTAGGAGCTTCAAACGACCAACTAAAATGAGGGGCTTGATCAACCATGCGCAGAACATTATGGCCTGATGAAAGCTGTTTTAAGTTGGTTTCAAGGCCATGTTGCGATTCTCCATCAAAAAGGTCATAGTTATTTGTCGCCTTATACATTGTATATTTAGTGCTTATTCCAAAACTTTATGATGTTGAATTCTCTTTCAGGCAAGGCTTACTGGCGATTTTTAAATCTGGTGGCATTCCAGCTTTGGTTCGTTTATTGAGCTCCCCAATTGAAGCTGTTCTCTTCTACGCAATCACAACACTACATAACCTTCTGCTACACCAAGAGGGTGCTAAGATGGCTGTCAGATTGGCAGGTGGCCTTCAGAAGATGGTTGCTCTTTTGCAAAGAACAAATGTGAAATTCCTTGCAATTGTGACAGGTGACTAAATACTAAATATTTTATGTCTAATTACTGCCTAATTTCCAATATCTAACCACTTCTCTTTCTGCTCTGTATGTCGCATTACATCAAAACACAACTTATTTCTATATTTATATGTATTTGTATTTACTCAACAAGCCTTTCTTTTTTAAGACTGAAAAGAAATTGTAAATCTTCCATGTTTCCATTTAGACTGTTTGCAAATTCTTGCTTATGGTAACCAAGAAAGCAAGCTGATCATCCTTGCATCTGGTGGGCCTGCTGAGCTGGTACGCATTATGAAGAGCTACACGTATGAGAAACTATTGTACACAACTTCCAGGGTGCTCAAAGTGCTGTCTGTATGTTCCAGCAACAAACCGGCTATTGTCGAGGTAATGTCGTTGTCAATGCATGCCATTTTGCTTTGCTCTAAGAGGGGAAAGCAATCATTATTGTTTGAAATATGGGTAGAATATTTGGTCCCTGTAAAGTGCTAGTAACTTTCCTAATCTGGGGAAATGTTTTTCTCGCAGAGAAATATATGGATAGTCTCATGTACAGATAGTTAATCTTTGACCCCTCAAATTCGCAAAGATAAAACATTACAGCACATACTTAGTTGTATTATTTTTCAGGCTGGAGGCATGCAGGCTCTTGCCAACCATCTTTCACATCAAAGCAACAGACTTGTTCAAAACTGTCTTTGGACCCTAAGGAACTTGTCTGACGTTGCCACAAAGCAGGATGGCTTGGATGGACTGCTTCAAATGCTCGTTCAGCTTCTTTCTTGCAATGACATCAACGTTGTTACCTGTGCAGCCGGAATATTGTCAAACTTGACATGCAACAACCCACGAAACAAGGTAACCTAACGCCATTACTTGTTAGGTGGGCCCGTTTTAATAAACTTCATCTGCAGGCCGCCCTCTTCTTTATCTTTGTTTAGAACTTCAAGTTTAAAACCTGCTGTAAAACTGGCATAATATAATATCTTGCGAATGATGACAAACATGTGTCTAAAGTGGCCAATTTATCACATATATCCTTTTTCTCTTAACAGCAAGTCTGCTGCCAAGTTGGTGGAATTGAGGCGCTTGTGAGGACCTGTTTGCAAGCTGGTGATCGAGAGGAAATTACTGAGCCTGCTGTCTGTGCATTACGTCATCTGACAAGCCGTCATCCAGATGCTGAAGTGGCACAGAATGCTGTCCGCCTACACTTTGGATTGCCAGTTTTGATCAAATTGTTAAACCCACCGTCAAGATGGCCTCTAATCAAAGCAGTCATTGGATTGCTTCGTAACTTGGCATTGTGCCCAGCAAATCACTCTCCAATTAGAGAACAAGGAGGTCTCCCTAGGCTAGTTCAGTTGCTGATGAAAGCCTACCAAGGTAGAGAATGGCTGCCTTTTTGTTTGTTTACATCTATACATGATGCGCGCATGAATTAAATAATCTGATTTGCTGCCTGTTCACACGTTCACAATGGCTCGCCTTCTTTGAGCATTTAAATGTCTGTATTTGTATCGAAAGTAGTGATTGACTGTGCTGCAAAGGCCAACTGTTTATCAGCTCAGAATTCATTTTTGGTACATACTTATTTTTTATAGACATCAAACGTCGTGGTCCAGGAACACAGAGCATGCAAGACGGTGTACGAATGGAGGAAATAGTTGAAGGAACCGTTGGAGCATTGCACATTCTTGCGAGAGAGGCCCATAACAGAAATATCATACGTGGATTGAACTGCATCCCTACCTTTGTCGAAGTACGTACAATATTTGTATCTGTGTTGATTTGAATTCGTTTTGTTTTGAAAATATCCATTCACTTTGTCAGTAGCTTCAAACAAACACTTTAATTTAATGTTCCAAATTGATGCCAACAAGATGGTATTTGGCACGCATTTTCTTATTTTTAAGGGTATATAATGCCTATTTAGGCTGTTTTTTCTGTTTTTATAACCTAACTGTATTGTTTCTGTAATAGTTGCTGTATTCAGACGTTGAGAACGTAGTCAGGGTTGCTGCTGGTGTTCTCTGTGAGTTGGCCCAAGACAAGGACGGTGCTGATGCTATCGAAAGAGAAGGTGCCACGCAGATACTGACAGAGCTCCTGCACTCTAGAAACGAAGGCATTGCGGCATATGCAGCAGCTGTTTTGTTCAGGATGTCAGAAGATAAATCACAAGACTACAAGAAAAGATTATCTGTGGAACTGACCAGCTCCCTATTCCGTGATGATATGCCGTGGGAAGTAAGTAACTGCATTAATATTTGTTAAATTCGAAGTTTTATCTGCCATAATGAACCGCCATTTATTGAAATTTTTTCAAGTTTCCTTCCTTTTTAATTTTTCGTACTTGTTAAAAATAATAATATAATAATACAGATATTTAAAGAGTTAATTTCATAAACCCATTGACTCGATGATAAATTTAGTTATTTGTGTAAAATATCTGAATTTGTTATCCTCCTACAACAAAAACTGTTTTGATAACATTTCTTCGCGCTTTAAAGCCCAATCTCCAGTGAGACAAAGTATTGCGAAATTTCGTTGCGAAAAACTTCACGTGAACAAATTCCTTTGAATGCTTTTGTTGACCTCATGACATTGGAATGTAAAGTTTGGAAGCGTGACAAAGGAATACGGAATATGATTGGCTGTTGAAGGATTTCGCAAGCGAAAAGCGAAAAAAGTTAAACTCATTTTAGCATTTTTCGCTGAGAAATTCTTCACGAGAAATCCCAGCAAAAGATCACTGCGCATGCCTAAGACGTATTTCGCGCGAACTTTTTCGCCTTTCGCTGATTTTTTCACACTGGAGATTGGGCTTAAACAGCACTAAGACCTCATTTTATTACGCATTTTTAATGACAGATATATTTAATTTATATATCGTGGACGTGCGTCCTGAATACTCATATTGCCCCCACTGTAAAATATATTCCAGTTTTGCCGGTTTAAACCGGTTTTGCCCTGGCTATATAGAGCCAAATCAGTTGTCAAGGCGCATGTCGTGGCCTGCTCATCAGAATTGTCCTTTCAAGTCGGTCCGTTCTATTTCGTAATTGTCAGCATGTGGTCGCATAGACTATTGTACATTTATGAAACTTTCATCTCAGCGAAAGGATATTTAAAGCCGGGGGTCGCCTGTTTTTCTTATGCTGTGTAGAATATGTCCAGAGTAGCCTTAAACTCCCAGGAATTTTTAGTTATATCTGTTAGCTTGCAAATGGCGAGTGTCTTTGGTTCTGCAAGGACCTTTACTTGACAATCGGCAAATTCATTATCTGCTCTAATGCGTTTTCGCTCTCCTTTTTTCCGTAGCCTGGAGATACGCAGATGGCCGATATTCTGACTGCCCAGACCTACCAAGATGAATTGTACACCCCTGCATCACAGACACCCCAGCCTGCCCCTCAGTACCACCAGCAACAGTATGATCCAAACTTTGCGTACATGCAGCAGCAGCAGCAACAACAGCAGCAGCAGCAACCACAACAAGGTGGACATGCCTGGTTTGATACTGACCTCTAGTCTGTAGACATTTGTCCTTTGAACTTTGAAACTTTTAGCATAGTGACTCTGCGTAAAGTGAATGGTAACTTTATGTCTTCTTTATTGTCTAAGAAGTACATGACGTCATAGGATAGCCGTGTCGAAGATGATAATTTTCAAATTACGCATCGTTTTTATTAATTTTCTTGAGTTGTAACCAAAGAACACCTTGTAATGTCTTCGGTATTTTGTTTCTAAGCGTGACATGTTGTGCTGATTGTCAGCTAAGCATGCTATGCATCTTAAGTTTAATTTTAATACTGAATCGAGCCAAGTTTTTATTGCTTAAGGACAAGATTATACCTAAAGGCTCCTCTTTCTCGAATATACCTGAAGAGCATCAATCTCCGTTATTTAGCTATGCAACTTTCAATCAAATGCTATTCCTTTACTGTTTTGAACTTACCTTCTTTACAACGTGATGAGCTGTTATGTGACTTCCGATCAGTGTTCCAAAGAGAAAGAGAGGCCTTTTTAAAATGGTAGCTGTTTGCACGAAACCAGTAGATATTTTAGATCTAGTTGTTTTATTTGCATTGTATTTCTTTGTATAATTTAACATTTTAGAATTTTTACTCGTCTTCTTGCACAAAACTCTACGGTTCCCCTTGATAAGCTTCTTGTAACATAGGGTAACTAAATTTTTATTATTTATCTGAAATTAGTTTTTCTTTTGTCTTACGAGTGAACTTTTTATCTGTCGATTAGTATCTATTGAGATTTGCGTAGATGTAAGTCATTTATTAGCCCTGGTTTAGAAGATCACAGTCGAGTTCCGTTTTGCCGTCAAATCTGTTTTGCATCCTCTGCTCAACTTCATACAATTCTTCGTTTCAATCCAGGAGTGTTTTGCAACTGTTGGCTATGCAGTAACTAGGTCAACGTTGATCTTGTACAGGCTTGGTTTGTTTTACTGTTAAGCTGACAATGGAAACAATCATCGAGAGTTTTGACGGTGCACCAAAGTTGATTCAATTGAAATAACTCTTTTGCCGCCTTACATCACTCACCATTTCACTTCTTCCATTTAACTCCTGGACTATCTGTTACCTGTAGTCGACGTTGTTTTTCTTTTAATATTATGCATCAATGTGCTTTTCTATTTTCTCTAAAGGATTTCGGTTGCGTGGTATCGTCTGTTCATCTGTCAAACTCGGGCATGTTCGTTTGTTTTTCACGTTTTGTAGCTTAGCAGTTTGCGAAAGTATTAGGGTAATTTATGGTGTAGATACCAGTCAAATGAGAATACTTAACTTGTTTAATTCTTGATAAAACGAATAAAATCCAATGTTTATTTTATTTACACTTTTCTTCGCATTCTTGTTTTACGACACCCGTAAGATTAAGAAGGTTAATGCCAGAGACAAAAGTGCCTTGGGGAATGGTATCAAGAAAGTGCCTGGGGGAATGGTATCAAAAAAGGAAATGGGAAAATGGAAATGAACCTTTTTATTAAAACAAGTTTTGTTTTCAGGAAAAAGTTTTCGTATGAGGTTCTTCAACAAGTTTGTTTTTGGTTCTTCAAAAGTATTAAAGAGGGCAACACATGCCAAATGTTATAGATTCAACGTTCTAGTTACCCCGACATAATTCATAGCCAGGTTTTTAAAATGGCTAATTCCAATCAGTTTAATGTTCATAACCACGGAATCTGGATAGAATAATCAATTAACATCTGCCCATACACGTCAAGGAGTTTCTTGACTGTATCAGCAAATGACTGGTCTTCAAGGATCAGGGAACGCTCTATCCAGCGAAACATAGTCCCTATTCGGATTCGCTTAACTGTGCTCTTTTTGCAGAAAGAACGATTACAACAATAACAATTGTGCTTATTTTCTTGCATTAACACTTTCGTTACGTTCGAAAAGTATTGCACCGCACGCCACAAAATGGCAGCACTGCCAAAACTTTTTTAGTTAACCGAAATTCAAATAGATGTAAAAGGGCCTCTCCAGCCAAATTTTGCACTTGCATTTTATTGGCTAATTTAAAGGAGTTGAACCTGCTGATCACGAATTCGTTATTTGTTTTTCGATATTTTTTTACAGCTTGTGAGATATAAGCTCTTGCATTTCGGTAATTGAATTGAATTAACCGACAAAAAGTTTTCGGTTTGGTGACACTGTGACACAATTTTGACGGCGATTCGCAAATTGAACACTGCAAGTGATGGTACTCTCAGTTCTGTTCCACCGGCTTTTAGTTTGAGCATTTCAGACACCAATTCTGAACCCTTTAGTTGTTCATCGTTTCTGGAGAACAACACGCACCAGATGTTAACTTTTTAGTCAATAAAAAAAACTTTTTTTGGCTGGAGAGGCCCTTTAAATAAGCAAGTTAAATAAGTGTTTTAAGATTACTGTTTGGGCTGAGAATAATAGAAAATTTACCAAGGAATAGTAATGAAATTGAAAAATAAGAAAATACGCATTATACTTTCTTATTTCCAAACCATGCCGACCACTGCGAAAACACAAAAAGTGAGCTGTGATGATTGGAGTACCTGTAAAATTATTGCAATAAAAATTGTTTTTCTCAGCATAAACTTGTAAGATTTTATAAAGTTGAACTCAGAGATAATCACTTTCTACTTGTGTGCCCAAAACTGTAATTTCCCTGATTGATAAAGCATTTTAAAAAGTCTTGGTTGCACGTCTTTTGTACTGCAACGGGCCTAATTTCGAAGACGATTTCGTAGCATCTCGCAAAAGAATTCAATCCATAAAACATGTTACTAGTTTTTCATGTTTTCAAGTTTATTGTGATATTGCTTAGTGAACAAATAATACTGTAAATTGCTCAAAATAACACTTCATCTCCTCGTTGAAAGAAAATATCAAAATTTCTGCGATAAATAGTCACGTCACAGGCACGTAAATGCCTTAATGGCATCGAAAGAGTCCTCATTAAAAAACCGTAAAAGTGCCACTCTCTGCAAAATTTAAGTGTAGTACGTCACAACTTTTTTTAGGAATTCCTCTTTATTTAATAATATTTCATCTATGGCACAGTACTTTCAAATAGAGTTGTCAAGTGATGACGTCATAAAAACATGCTTTTAGAATTTTTGAAATTTGTACCCATATCCTGAAAGAGCATCAGAAAATACCTCTAAATATGCAAAATCAGTTAAAGGTATTACGAATTGGCTGAGATATGACCAGATGAACACAAGCTCTTGCCCCATCAAACCTTCTGTAATTTGGTCTCAGTTCAAAATTATATGAACTGAGCCAAAATAACAGTAATCCGTCAGCAAACTCCAGATCTTCTACTAGCCATAGCTCACCCAATTTTTGACAAATTTTACTGATTTTCCATATATTGAAGTATTTCATGTGTTCTTTTATGTTATGTAGTCAACATTCGAAAATCCTATAAATAGTTTTTTGTGACGTCAAACTTGAGAACTTTATTGAATTTTAATTATTTGCACACAAAATGTCTCCTGTGATCAAACAGAAACAACAGAACACACAATATAGGACCTGCTGAGTAAGGCATTCAGTTGTTGCAACGGTATTGTTCTCTTGTTTTTAATTTACAAAAATCATTACGTCCGGAGGAAAGATGATACAGGGGGGGTCATGCTGAAAAATAGACAACGGAAGCCCTTTACTCTGTGATTGATTTTGATGGCATTGCAAAACTTATGCTTTTTATATAAAAATAAGTAACATGCCATATAAAAACAAAATGTAACATCGTTTTCGAAAATATATTTTTTCAGCGGGAACGGTGAGCCAATCGTCAAGAAACACAAATATTTCGAAAATTGCTGCCGTCTACGCTTATCTATTACCAAGATAAGATGCAGTAAATATCAAACATGTAAACAGGTAGTTCTGTTTGAATACTGACCTTAATTCTGTATAAGTAATTAAAATTTATGTCGATCTATCAGAAAATCATTCATATGAAATTAAATACTCTCCTTTTTGCTGATGTAAGCAAAATGTGCTTTAAAGACGCAATTTTTGTAGAGACAAAACACTTTAAGAAAACGAGTTTAGTTCTTTCCTGCAATTTGATATGTTAAAACCATTTGCCCATTCTTTGCACAAGAATTTGGTGATCAATGTGATATGGCTTTCTATACTTTTCTTAAAGATTCGTTTAATCTATTATTGTTTCAGATTTTCACCTCGCAGACAACACGGAGCCAGCAATAGACGTTGTTCCATACCACGGCCTTGGTGCTTGGGAATTTTATTCGGCAATCATGGGAATGCAAAAGGTCATAAAGAAATGATACACGTAACATAAGATGGTATACTGGTAATCTAATGATGCTAAAAGATAATAAATATCACCTGAAGGTTTTGGAAAAATTGAGAAAATTGAATCAACTCTGATTGATTAAGTGATTGCCTAGTAAAGTCTGTTGTACATAAAGCTGCATCATTCGCATATCTGCAGATGTTTGCACTGTTCATTACGTATAAAAGGTTGTTGATGTAAATGTTAAAGAATAGGGTTCCCAAGACAGAGCCTTGTGTCATAGCTAGTGCAGTTTGAGCCAATGCATTGTATGAACCGCTTATTTCAACCGTTTTGATGTCGGTGTAATAGATACCGAGGGGCAAATCACTCCAAGAAAATCTCGTACACCTTTAGTGAAAATCCTATTGTTTTATCTGAAAATCCCCAGAAATCCTTTTGTTTTAGGTAAAATCTCGAACGCTATTTGCAAGAGTGAATTGCCCCTCGATAGATACAATCATTGCCAAAAGTACATTGAAGACCAAGCAATTTGAGTTGTGTTTTCATATTTTTCAATTCTTTTCCCGGATACTCCTATTTCCGCACCCACTTCTCCCTGAAACAATGTTGATAACTTGGAAAATATCATAGAAGTCGCAGAAAAAAACGTTTATCCTAATCCTCTACGTTTTGCAGTAAACCAACATTGTTCAAAAGGGGGAAGGGGAATGGCTGAATTTGCCCTTGAAAACTGACATTAGTGTACCTAGACTTTTGACAAGCATTTTAGCTGGATCTTTGCTGAATTCATATGCTCATAGCTTCTAAACAATCCTTTGATGAGTCATTTAAAAGTAAACCTACAAATCTTCCTTACATAATCATGAATTTGCCGTTCAAAAGGTTTAGAGGCTGCAAGGTAATATTGCTATCGATTTATAATGTATTTTCGAGAACGAGTCCTCTGTATCAAACATTTAAGATATATCTTTTTGTTTCGGATCATAGGGAAATAGCTCTCCGTTATACAAGTTTTGAGTGTACTTCCTAAGGGATGTTGAGTATATGGTTTTATATTACTAGTTTAACAGGTATACTCTCAGTTTCACTGGTATTCTTCCCGTCAAAAAAAACCTATCATGTAAAATATTTTTTTTAAACCCTGATGTGACTAATGTCTCTAATTGCAGTTGCTATTAGGTCTTTTGATATGCATTATAAGAGGTACCTTCATTGAATTTTACATGATTGTTCTGGTAGGTGCAAAGTGGTTTCTAAAATTTCACAATCAAACCCGTGGTAGTTCCTATAACGGACGACTTTTTGTTTATTTTTAAGGCAAACGACAGTTATTAAAGTGGTTCAAGCTATCTGCCAATCAATATTAGCCAATCAATATGCATGTTGCTATCTCACTCACTGTTTGTTAAATTTTAATGAAAGATGGCTTAAGCCCCTTTAGGATCTGTCAATTGCCTAAAAACCAAATAAACTAAATAAAAAAGAGCCAATACCGTAAATCCTCGAATCGTCCCCCCTCTCGAATAAGCCCCCACCCTAGAGCTACAAATTGTCAATAAGCCCCTCCTCAAATAAGCCCCCACTGCTACCGTAAATTCTCGAATTGGACCCCCCCCCCTCTATTTGATGATTGTTGGCATCTGAGGTTGCCTATATGGTGTTTTATTGAAGTACCACAACAAATTCATACTTTTGGTAGTCATTAATAAAATGCTCATAAAGAAATTCCTACTAAAATAAACGAGGTGTTTAATAATGTCTTCTTAATGTCTACAATAATGTTATAAGTCCCCCCTCGTGTAAGCCTCCCGTCGAATAGGCCTCCATCCAAAAATATATTAGCCCCCAGGGGGCTTATTCGAGGATTTACGGTAATTGTCCTACAATATTCTGTTACAACTATAATTATATTTTGAAAACTTGATTTCAAATTTGGCAATGCCAAGTTAATTGTTCTGGGGTTTTCAGATTTGTAGCATGTTGTCATTTTTCAGAATTATTTTAGTCGTAACTATCTAGACAATCGTTGTAACTATATAGTCGTAACGATGTTCCATGATCTTGACCTTGGGCAGCAGAAGATTTTCCAGAAGCTCTACCGATCGTAGAAGTTACATGTTAGAATTGTCGTAAAATCCTTGTTGCAAAAAAAAGTCGGGGTCAAAATCTCGTCGAGGCGGCTTGGATTACTTTATTTTTACAGTTTTAAGCATCTATCCGAATTGATCCTATAGGAACGCTGGTTGGTGTTGATTTGCTCCTATATCAATTCTTTTGCAAGTTCTTTAGAGACATGTATTTAACATGCAGGAAACACGGAGCCAGGAGAGACAATGCTGCATGACCGTTGGGTCTTGATAAATTTACTGACTAACTTAATAAATACAAAACTGGGCGTATTCACATAAAACGAGGGGACGCTACAGAAGTGTTGTTGATAACGTTACTGTGGGTACGGAGACAAGGAAAGGTCTACAATGATATAATAGAGGGCATGGTCACATTCGACAATGATAACTACAGTCCCTCCTATCTAATTTCTATTTTTCAGGGGGTATGTCATAAACGTACAATATTAAACGTAATTTTGAACAATATATAAGATAGAATGTAACAAATTTCAAATGCAGTTTTATGACACTCCAAAAAATACTTAATAATGCAAAAACGGCAATCGATAATGCAAATTTCATTTTTTCTCTCAAGCATGGCTTTCAATTTTCATTTAAATAGGTCAGACGTCGTAAAAGGTTTTATTTCAAAATATTGCGACAACTGAATCTTTCTTGGTAGAAGAAGGTGTTTCGTCTTGTCCTATACATACGTTTAGTTCTATTTGCCATAGAAGAAGTTTGGTACGATGGATAGGTGCATTGGCAATATTACGTGCCGCGACAACTCTTTTGCCATGTGGAGAAGTAGACCAGGTTATTTTTTAGTTGTTCCCAAAAAAAAGTTTAAGTCTTAAGTCTTTTGCGTGGAGGATATAACCTGAAGGGGCCAGTTTTATACACGTGCCTGGAAGAAACAATGAACTTAGAGGATTCTTGAACTTTTAATTTTAGGACATCTTCTTTGGTTCTCCTAACAACTAGTAAATTCAGTTGTTTAATGGATTTTTTTCATACTACAGTCATACTGTTATTTCTAGTCACTTACAGTCTTAGGTGCATTCAATAGAAAAAAATAATGCTAAAATAATGTTAATGTGAAGCTTAAGCTAAGTGAAATAAACTCTTACGATGTTCTCAAGAAGAAATCGTAATAAATGCTGCAGATTGACTCCGTGATTCTAAAGAATAGATATTTTATAAACTGGGAATTTTGCATAACCATCTACCAACCAGCCTAACCGAAATTTTTAAGGTTTAAATCATTAAGCCTTGGGAACCTTCTGGCAGAAGACCGGAAGTCACGTCCACGTTACAAGCTTTTTTGATGGTATCATCAGATTTGAAAAATTCGAATGTCGCAATTTTGCTGACTGTGCATTTTTCATGCTTCCAGTAAATCGACTTCTGGTCAATTACCAGAATGCTTCCAAGACTTAAAATGATCAGTGACCTTTATTTTCATGATTTAAACTTTCATCGAGTTTGAAAAAAACAGTTGGAGTGGAACAAATTCTCTTCACTGTTGCGTGTTCGTGGCTTTTCATAATATTGCCTTATAGTTTGATCTTTTTGCGTAACTTATAATCACTTTCAGCATTACTTATTGACGCCATACTGGAATCAAAGATATGGTCGCAAACAACATTTTCAAGATAAGAATAACTTTTCAGTGAACATTTTAGCTCCAGATAAAAAAAATTGAAGAACGAACAATATCTTTCTGAATATTTTTACCAGCAAATCAATCCTGCATCTAAATGGCTTACAAAACAGTGGTTTAGTAATCTTAGGAAGAATTCCTAGTACGTGTTTGTGTACCCTGGGTACCAGACTCACTATATAAAATAATATTTCATTTTATATATAGTGAGTCTGGTACCCAGGGTAGTATTTGTGGAACAAGCAATGTAGATAAAACATGTTTATGATGTTATTTGATGTTCTCGTCTATTTCGTTGAGATAATAGAAGCCCAAAATATTTGCGGTAGACTAAACCAAGATGACATTAAGGTCAACATCGGCGAGGCCATTGTTGAAGAAAGCTCTGAAGAAAAACTGCTAGGGGTGATAATAGATAAAAATCTTAATTTCAAAAGTCACGTCTCAAATTTATGCAAAAGAGCCAGCCAAAAACTGCATGCCCTTGCTAGAGTTTCGCCATTTATGGGTTCTCATAAACTGCGTCTCCTATACCCTGGGTACCAAAGCCGCAAAAATTAAAAAATAATGAGAGCTCCGCCGCAAAATTTAAAAAATATTTCAATTTTTGCGGCTCTGGTACCCAGGGTACGTCTCCTGACGAACAGCTTTATAAAAGCTCAGTTTAGCTACTGCCCCCTAATTTGGATGTTCCATGAAAGATGTCTAAATGCTAAAGTGAATAAAATCCACGAAAGAGCACTCAGAATTGTTTATAAAGACAGTCATGCTGACTAAGAAGCATTGCTGACATTGGATAATGCAGTATCGATTCACCAACGCAATCTACAGTACTTGATGATAGAAATATACAAAACCAAACATAACCTGAACCCTAGTTCTATGAGTGAGATTTTTTAAACAAGAAATTTACATTATGATTTGCGAACTAAAAATGATCTTTGCATTCTAAAAGCCAGGACAACTTTTTATGGTATAGAAACTGTGAGATATTTAGGTCAAAAACTGTGGCAAACACTACCTAACAAAGAGTTCCAATCTTTGGCAACATTTAAAAAAGAATTAAGAGCACACCCGTAGAATGCGACTGTGGATTGTGTAAAATATTTATTGCTGGGTTAGGTTTTATTTAGAATATTATACCTTGAACATTTCCAGCATTGTACCATATATTTATTTCATACTAATTCTTCATAGTTGGCCTTAATTAGCTTCTCTAAAGGATTTGAAATTAGCCTTAACTGCAATGCAGAAAGGAAACGTTTAAAATATGCTCGCCTTGTCTCAGATCTAAGACTAAGGTTCAAATCTGTCATATTTGTAAATTCTCCATCAGCTCTCTTGACATCTTTAGCGACTCATGCGGCCCATTCCTTGAAATGTGTGACTCTCTTTCCATCGATGATCAACACAAACGATATCTCATTTCCAAGCTTTCTACGATATCCATTCGTACCACCTATTACATTTTTTGCTGTAGGAACAAAACATGGACTAACCCAGAGCTACTCCACTTTTAACGCTTTTTTTCTTTCTCTTTACTACGATTGTAATAGTCTTATTTTGTAAAAACAGGCTAGCCAGTTACAAATTACCTTGTAATAGTGAGATTTGTAATTGTAGTTTTAACTGGAATTCAAAATGAAAAGTTTCCATTATTATCATTATTATTATTATTAATGGCTTTGAAAAAAGCAAACATTTAGTAAACTAAAGCTTTTGGTCTGACACTCTTCAGAGTTTAAAACGGCAGAACATAGATCGAAATCTCTACGCTAGGAAATATATATACCCAGTTGTGGATCGAAATAGGCCAATCGGAAAACACGAGCACATGACTGTATCGGTTGACCAATCAGTGCCGCTTATCATTGAGAATGTTACCAATGGAGTCCTAAGGTGAAAACGAACTCATTTTGTCTACACAGTAGCGGTTTTTTCGTGCTTATGTAGATAGATTCCAAAACTGCTAGGTGGAACGACGATCGGGCTTTACCAATAACCCGAAACATGTCGCCATTGTAGTTTTTTGCACAATCTGGGTGTTCTAGTAAATACTGCCCGATAGCAGAATCGCGAGTTTTAGTTGTAATTTTAGATTTGCAAGACCGAGGTGGCTGTTCTCTTTGCGGATGGGTTTCGTTTCTAATATTAGACGGAACATGTTGTTTTATTCTATCCTCCAATCTTTGGGTGGTGCGTCCTACGTAGCCAGAATCACACTGGCACGTAAATTCATAAACAACGGAACTTTTTTGTGTGGCAGGAACGCAGTATACCGTAAACCCACACTAGTGTATACCGTAAACCCACATTTTCGGGGTTATACACTCGATGATATTCGTTTTGCCCAAAGATTGGAGGATAGAATAAAACAACATGTTCCGTCTAATATTAGAAACAAAACCCATCCGCAAAGAGAACAGCCACCTCGGTCTTGCAAATCTAAAATTACAACTAAAACCTGCGATTCTGATATCGGGCAGTATTTACTAGAAAACCCAGATTGTGCAAAAAACTACAATGGCGACATGTTTCGGGTTATTGGTAAAGCCCGATCGTCGTTCCACCTAGCAGTTTTGGAATCTATCTACATAAGCACGAAAAAACCGCTACTGTGTAGACAAAAGGAGTTCGTTTTCACCTTAGGACTCCATTGGTAACATTCTCAATAGGCAAGCGGCACTGATTGGTCAACCTATACAGTCATGTGCTCGTGTTTTCTGATTGGCCTATTTCGATCTACAACTGGGTATGTATATTTCCCAGCGTAGAGTTTTTCGATATATGTTCTGACGTTTTAAACTCAGAAGAGTGTCAGACGAAAAGCTTTAGCTTACTAAATGTTTGCTTTTTTCAAAGCCATTTACAACTTTTGTACCACCAAAAGATTGATTGATTATTATTATTATTATTTTTATTTTCATTATTATTCTTATCTTATGCCATTGGTATTTTTCCTATACGTAAAGTATGAAAAGCCTTTTAAACCCCTAGAAAGATTGAAAAGATTAAAAGAACAACCCAGGTGAAATATGGTTGGTATCTTGACAGGTCTACAGATCAATTGTCATATAGAATTAATGTTCCCCGGGGTATCGTCTTTGTAGTGTATGTAAAGTAGCGTGTAGTTAAGGTAATACAGTAACTTGTTATGTAACTTTTTGGAATGTATAAGAAGTCAATGCTGTTTTCAAGTAGATAATTCTCACACAACATTTAAAAAGATATTCGGCTATTTTGTTGTTTCATATTTCATACTGGGGCAAAGTTATTTCATATTTCAAAACTTAAAACCTAAATATTTATATTTTCATTCCGAAGATCTCAATTATTTCATATTTCAAACACCCCTTATAGGGACTCACCGAGGCTATGCCCTTTTTAACGCCGAAAAACGCTCCTTTCAGAAGATTCTTTTCCATCCTTATTTATAAACAGTTTGATTCGGACAAGATTTCAATTACTATAAAAAGAGATATAATTAAGCATCAAGATAATGACCCAAAAGAGTTCCGTTATCTATGAATTTACGTGCCAGTGTGATTCTGGCTACGTAGGACGCACTATCCGAAAATTGGGGGATAGAAAAAAACAGCATGTCTTTTCCAGGATTAGAAACAAAACTCTTCCCCAAAGAAAACAGCCTCCTCGATATTGCAGATAAAAAACAACTAGTAAAACATGCGATTCTGCTATCAGGCAGCATTAACTGGAAAACCCAGGTTGTGCAAAAAACTATAATGGCGTCATGTTTGGGGTTATTGGTAAAGCCTGATCGTCGTTCCATATGGCTTTCAAGGGCGGTGCCTAGAAATTCAAAGAGAGGGGCTCGATTTGAAGGCATTATATGACAGAAAAATCAACTCTTCAAAAATGCCCTAAAATGCTACACGGTATGTTGTGCCTATGATTTTATGCGGTACTCAGTTATGTTGGCGATACCTTGGAAGGGCCGGCGAGAGGTTGTCTAAGAAAATTTTTGCGACCCCGCCCTTCAGATTAGCTTAAAGTACATTTCAGAATATTTCTTGCAGACATTTTCTTGCAAAAATATTTTACTATTTTCAATGCATGCTTTTGTTATATTTGATTAATTGTAAAACTATGAAGTTTTACGGAAGTTCTTCTTTACATAAAGTACAGCAATTCAATTAGTAGTAGCAGTTTTATCTAGAAAAATCAACAGTTCGGTAATTAAACATCCAAAAAGCAACGGCGGTGATAATAGGTTCAATTTTACTAAACAACGATTCCACGTAACGGCAACATCGCAAAACGGCACGGATTCAAAACGACTTTACTTGACGGCTTTACGTAACGACTGAATTCACAAACAAGGGCATAGCATAAAAATCACATGACAACACACCCTAATTACGATAACAAAATAATTACTTCAAACAAACAAAAGGACTGATTACAGCATTAGTGGCGATGGGATGATGCAATAACACGGAATATTGATGGCAAGGTGACAAACAACGGAACAATCAAGAACATCAAAAGAACAGGCAACTGAATATCACAAAACTAAATAAAACATAAAACTAATTGCATAACATAATTCCAGTCTCAAAAATGAAATCATTTCTTTATGAGGCCTCTGCTTATTTCTTTGAAATTAAGCGATAAAAGGATTCATTGCACTATTATTTTCCTCTCATCATCTTTTGTTCTTTTCTACATTTCTTAAAAGCATTTTATGCAAAGAAGGTTTTTTATGCAAAGATGGCGCCGCCCATGGTTTTCCCTCTCCGGTTACCCTGTTCTGTGCCCTCAGTAAAATCCTGGCAATAGACTGTGACCCCCGTCTGTTCAAGAATCAGTTTTGAAATTGAGGATGAATACTCGCTGCCACCATTCTCAAGCGGCAAAAACCGATTGTTATCACGAATCGTTTTGTGATGTGTTCAATTTGTACCTTTATGACACGAAATGCCAGTTGACAGGGGTAATCAGCCATGAAGAGACACTCGACAAAAGTTCTTCTTTGTAGGTAATATCTTGAGCTGGAGCATAGGCCATAGGCTTCAAATAGGAAGTAATTTATTGTTTTGAGGCAGCCGGGATACTCAAGGTGAGCGACAATGCATTACTTTTTTATCAGTTTAATTAAATGCAGCATCGAATGAGGCAATAGAATGTTTCAGGAAAAAAGTGATATTTTGAAAAAAATGAACACTTTAAATACTACAGAAACTTGCCGCCTATCTTATTTGCTCCCCCTTTGTCTTGCTTTATGTGTTTATTGAGGTGCATCGTTCTTCTTTGTGTTGTCACTTTTCTGTAAAGAAATTTCCTTCGAAACGTTTCTATGACATACTAATTTAGGCCCTTAACGACGCGAAACGATCCCTAATTATGCTCTAAGTGGGTGAGAGAACATATAGTTTACTGCTTGAAGAAATCTAAGATTCCGGCTGAGTTATTTTCGTCCGATCTTAAGCATTCGTGAATTCGCATGCGTCCAAGCTCTACTTGATTAACTTTTTAATGTCAAACAAGAGCTAAAGATATCAAAACTTTATATTTGAAGCTATCAATTACTTGCCCAACAACCCATTTTTTCATTTGTTTCTGTGCGGTTGCTGTTTCGGGGGGTGTTAACATTTTCCCTATCTAGCATAGCAGAAACATGTTAAATTAGGATTAGTTAAATTTTTGTGACTCTAAGATGTCTATGGTCAGAACTATTCTCTGTAAATGAAAAGCCAAAATTAAAAAATTCCCAAAAGTACTTTGTGATTTTCTGCTAAGCTACAAATGGTTTTGCGAAACTGAATATTTGTAAAATCCACATCCTGAAATGATAAGAAGTTGTAATGTTTATGTTTGAAAGTTTTCAATATCATGGAATTGACTGTCCTTCCTAAAAATCTTGCATCTAAAGGCGATAATTATTAAGGGTTTACAATTTGAATGTTGACATTTCTTTTGATAAGAAATAACATTGAAAGTAGTCTGCATTCACGTTCATAAAGAAGTTAAAACCCACTTATGGTGTAAAAAGGTTAAAAATTAATGATGCTTTCTTGAAAATTTTACTTTATGTTGCTCTACACCATGTCAGCTCATTGAATTAGCAGTTTACTGCCATTTGATTCCTTTTTTGAAATTTTCCATGAGTCAAATAACTCCATGAGAAATTTAGTATGTCAATTTCAGTTTGCCTTCAATTAGAATTAATGTTTATCTTGGTAAGTATTTTTGTAGAAATCTGATTTCTGCTTTAAATGTTTTTTGTTAGGAACTCTCTGCTAGAATTTATCAACATGACCATTATCAGTCCAGGCAAAAGGAAAAAAGTATATGGCTAATTTGCAACTAATTAAGGGCTACTAAGAGCTTTTTTAGGTCCACTAATGACTAATTAATGCCTCTAGCATCCCATTAAGGCCTACTTTTAAAGTGATAATGTCTTTCAACTTTTCATAATTTCCCAACAAAAGATTTTGGAAAAACTGATCAGCCACTTTGTGAAGAGTTATAAATTTTGTAACATGTACAGAGACAGTGACAATAAATAGTTACTTTAACTTCAGTAAACTTTGTTGTTTGCAATTATGTGAAAATAGACCAGGTTGGCTCTGAGCATTCCAGTGGGTAAGAAGGCTATTCAACTTGCCTAAACTGAAAGGCTGCTAACTAATTTTGAACTTCATGAAGAGTGATGAAAAATACTCAGGTTTAGAAAATTATTAGTTTGTTTCAAAAAGAAACATTTTGAGACTCAAGATATGAATATGAAAGCTAGATTTCTACCTCAGCTGTGTTGTTGTTGTCTTCTGTGTTCCAAAATCATGTACTACTTAGGATTAAGATTCCAAAGCTTTTTATTTAGAAGTGCTAAAACAGTGCACCTGTATTGACACCTTAACTGTTTATCATATGCTAAAGTTTTTTTAAAAAATGTATCGTATCACACTCTCTGCTATTCAGTTCCCACTACACCTCTGTTTAATGTCCAATATTTTAAAGCATACCAATTTATGATAAAGCATCAAAGAATTTAGCATTTAAAATCATTGTTACTTCTTGAAGGTCATATTTGATATTATTGGTACAGTCAAATGTTTTATATAATCTTATTATTGTTGTTCCTTCAAACGAGAAAGGAAATGGTGGACATGCATAACTATGCAGGTTTTCTAGAAGCTGCATAGTAATGCTTGTGATGATTGGTACAGTCAGGAGTTTTTGGTTGCTATAAACTTAAGATCATTTGTTTTACATCACCTGTGCCATCATGTTTGTGAACACAATCATTTGTTTTTGTAATTTTCACACTTCCTCAAAATGCGCAAATAACATATGTTGTATATTTTAATCAGATTTATGAGAGGATTTAGGTTGCTTGAAAAAGTGTTCAGAAGTAATCTATTCTATTGATGGATTCAAATTGATGTCATCAATTTTGCATCTCACTATCTACGGATCTTTTTCAAAAATTGACTTCAGAATTGAAATCTTCATCTTTAAATTAGTTTATATTGAAAAATTAATGTTGTTTAGACCGTTCGGTTGCATGTTACTTTGTTTCGAATATTTAGATATTTCTTTAGAGTTGACCGGAACTTGCTGCTGCAGTGAAAAAATTTCACTACAGCAACAAACTCCATTGAAATTTATAGGAAAAGCTAAATTTTGAAAATAGGGTAATTCGCAGCCTGATGGCCCAAATCTATGACCATGACAACAAACCAAAACTCAGATTTTGGGATAGTTGGAGGGTCATGGTAGCCAACCTTCTGATACAAGATGGTACCTGATGATGATGATGATGATGATGGCCTACACAATTTAAATTTTTGGCACAGACTAATTTCAACATGAAGGTTCCAATTCTGTTATCCATTTTTGCCAAATGTGAAGATACAAATTGCTCGATTCCAAGAATTGGTTTAGTTTCATGTCGAGGGATGCCAATGCAAGTTTTGGAGCGGGGAGTTTCAGGCAAGTTGGAAATCTTGCCATACTCTTTGATACTACAACCTTGATATTATCCTTCAGCTAGAAAATGAGCAGTCCTACCCCCTCCCTCAACTTTGGGTTGCCTACATGTATACTTTCAAGATATCAGACAATATTCAATAACTGTAGCTTCTGTTAGAATTTTTGCATATATCCTGTTTAGACTGAGATCTGTTTTCAGTTGTAAAAATTAAGCACTTAGATCATAGGAAGTTACCTTTTCAGCCACAATGCCCAGTACAGTAGCATCAGGTTATAGTCAAATCAGGTACTGATTAAAAAACTACAACAGTATGTGGAATGTGACTGTAAATAGAGCTTAATTAAACAATTTTGTTTTATTTGATCTCAATTGTATATGACTGTAAATTGTAATTAAACTTGAAGCAAAATGACTTTAAGTGGAGTCAACTAAACCTTTATTTACATTATGCGTCTATGAAAAACGCAAAAAATTTTGCTTTTTAAATTGAAACCATGTAAAATTGAGTGCTTTCTAATGTGGAATTGTCATATTTGATATCAAGGGCATACAAGGACAAATCATCCTTGCTAAACATATGCATAATTCAAGCTTAAGTTACTAAAATGAGAAGTAGGGTGGTTAGTGACAGGTACTTTAATTACTTTCAGAAATTTATGTTCAACAGTTTTCAATACATTTGTCTACCTAGCAAAACAGTCATACATTTTCTATGCGTTGTTGAGATTACTGTTTACATATTTGCTGCAAGTGTTCAATGCATTTAGACAAGTCTGTTCACAGTGTGGCGTGTATAAGAAACGGTTGTAAGCTATTGCTCGCAGTTTTCTGTCATTATTTGTACTTATTTTGGTCCAATAAATAGTTTTATAAATTAGAAAAAAGTGACCGCGTTGTAAACAACGTGGTGATCGAAAATAAAACCACTTTTGTGAAACCATTAGGCGTCTTTTTATAGTTAACAACCAATCAAATCATTTTTCAAACTGTTGGCAACACTTTTAACTAAAAGGTTCAGAGAATTTACTTTTTCAAAAGTAAAAATTTTTGACTTTAATTGGACAGTCTCGCGGCTTTAGAACCTTTATGAGGCTTGTAGAAGTTTGTCAGAAAAATTAGTAACAGGTTCTGTTAATCGCGACATGACAAGTTCAAGAAAACATTTGCAAGATCACACTTAGGTGTTGGAGTACCAAGTTGATCATTAATTGCCTTGTATTTGGTGGAAAAAAGTGGCATATTTTGAGCCATTTTATTAAGCCTACTCTATTACAGCTATTGAGGCACTTGAGTAACCTGTTTATCGCGGGAAATTTGGTATTTTCATTTAATGAGAGGACGATATGTTGTTTTACGCAATTTGCAATATTTTTGTTCCCATTACAACATCGTAATCGGTTGGAAAAGATGGACTTGACGATTTGTGACACATTTTATTGATTGAATTCTGCTGCAATAAATCACGAATCGGCCGCTGCGACTAGACCCATCGCAGCTTTAAAAATTTTCGACCAAAACGATCAGGATATTCTCCAACAAAAGTGAAGAAAATGAGCAGTTCTAGACACCCTAGCATAAAGTAAATACACCCGAGAAATGGGAAAAAAGATGACACCAAAATTCTGCATGTTTACAACTCCCCATACTTTAAATGATTCGGATAATTGATTCGAATTTATTGTCATATAGAAGGGGTTTCTTTAATCGGGAAATTTAATTTAACTGGCTTGAAAAGTGTAGTAACTTGGAGTAGAAAGAGTGCTTTTTGGCCTCGTTTGGATCATTAAAGTCGATAAAAACAAATATCGTTAGCGTCAAGCCATCTGTGAATCTAAATTTCATACGAAAGTGAATTTAGTTAAGACATACATTATTAAACAAATCTAAAAAGCGTTGTCCATCTGTTTCTTTGGAAGTGATACAGTGAGAGCTCATGTGCTACATATGCATATGATAAGCTCTTTTGGCGAACATCTTCCATATCTGTATTTATATATTTTTACGGGTTGCTATGTGACCACTGATTAATCGCGTTTGCGTTATCAATTTCTTTTACCTGTCATAAAGCTGAGCAGCAAAACAGGTTGTATTCAACTAACTGGCAATGCCTGTATGACAAATTCCACATTTGAGTGAGTATGTTTTTCAGCCAATCGTAAGAACTCCACAATGATATATTCGGAGTAGTTCAAACATGCAATGTTGTTTTGTGAAGTTTTTGTTTCTGTTTCGCTATAGAAACTAAATTACTTTTCCAAAGCAACATTATTGGCCTCGCTGAGATAGAGAAAGCATCCTGCTCTTTAGATGAAAAGTAGGACAGAAGGGTTTTCAAGAAACAGCTTCAAATGATGGTAAAAAGCATCGTAATCTACACGAATTGTCATCATATCTGTATAATTTTGTATTTTTGTGTTTGCTTTTTAGACATGAATCCGGCCGGTAGAAAAGCAGGCAAGCTTGCCACATCTCATAAATTAGGATTTCTTCTGATACTTCTTGGATTAGCATGGGGACTGTATCTTCTGCGTCTAACAGTTGTCTATGAAGAATCGCAACACAGGGAAAGCGATGTTCTCAAACAACGGATTATTGAATTGTCAAAAAATTACATATCAGCATTAGCGAAAGAACACACCTTTAATCACATTGGACCCCCACTGGAAGGACGAAGTCTAGAGCCATGTGAGTACCTTATGAAATTTTAAAATTCGTGAAATGTTGGGAAATGTACCTTTTTGAAAATGTTTTCCCTTGTATATTTTTTAAATAACCCGGTTATTGGCTGTACAACTTTTGGCAAATTCCAACTTTTTTGGCAAATCATCTTTCTTACTTTTGAGGGGAGATGCCCCCTCACCTCTCGACAAATTAATCCATACCCCCAATTGCTACACTACTGATCATGAGTTGTAGATGGTGGAAGGGAATGGAAACTCAAATTTTGAATTATTTATTCTTGTTTTTGTCAACTGGTTACGAAAATTGACAACAGCCGGTTTTTGTGCTTTGCACGTTCTGCTCGGTTCCACATCTTCTTTCCATGCGGTGTGGTACTTCGTCGTTGATGTCAATTGAATAGAAACATCTTGCTTTTCAGTTGATTCAAGTCGTACTGCAGTGAAATAGAACAGAGTGACCTGACCTTATGCAGGTGGTTAACCATCCAATGAAATAACCATATACAATTATTACCGCTACTGGTGATCGTTTTGGTGTCCTTGATGTCTTTCTGTTAAAGAGCGAATGAACATTTCCGAGTAGAGAAAAGTCACGTGATGGCTATATTTACTTTCTGGAATGATTTGGAAAATAAAGGCAACTGCATTTGCACCTGAAGGGTCATGTGATCACTTATTGTTCAGCCGGTGTTTTCATAAGCCAATCGTCTTTTTGCAAAATTATTTTTACTCACAATAGGTCTTCAAAACGAGAGTTCAAAGCGAATTATCAGAGTCACAAGACTATAAACAGCAGCCGGATGGAAATTCGTATTTGCAATAAAAACAAACTATCTATCAACGAGAAAAAACATTTTATAGAAGAGATGAAATCAGAAAGATCTTTTTTCCTGATTTATTAAAAAGATTCAGGTTTATTAAGCCCAATAGAACCAATCAAACAATAGAAGCTGCTACTTTTGGATTCACTTTTGCTGCTTATCATTGTGAATAATCTACATGTTTTCTAGTAAGGTTCAAGCAAAGATAAACCCTCTTCAACAAAACACGAATTATAGTAACAAAGCGATAAGAAGGCTAAAATGTTGTTATCAAGTCCGACTCTACATCTTTTTTCATCTATATAACAGTATAAGAATGGCCATTAGAAGTGTACGGAAAACCGAGTTTGCCCTTGTATTAAATAAATATTTTCCCCTTCCTTTTCCTATTTCAAGTGGACAGATCCCCTCCCCCTTGAATAATTTAGGAACGGAAGATGAAAATTGCGCTAAACATCTGATACACTATTTCTGTCCCCTCCTCCCTTTGTTGACACTTTGTGTAGAGGGGAGGGGGAGGGGGGTGACATTAAGGAAAAAGATGACGAGATAGTTCCAACAATTTTGCAGTTTTGGCAGGGATCGTAGTAATGCTATACTCATCGCAGGATGTTGTCTCTTTGGGTACTCCTCTCACGAGAAACTTTGCTTTCCCTCTCTTTCGTCTTCCCCGTTTTGTTTTTACAGCAAACGCTTATCAGCCAAAGCGCAAATTACCTACTGTTTTAAGAGCGCGAAGTAAGTTGACGATGCCATCAAACGCAATGGTTGACAGTTACATCCCACCACTTTAATCTTAGATATATTGTTTGACAAATCAAGAAAAGCTTATTGCAAAAAGACGCTTCTTCTCAATAGAATATTGCAAAATAAGAAGACTCTTTTTCTGATCGGATCTTTTTCGTTGTTGATGGTTGGCATCTTTCTAAGACCGGTGGATAATCTAACTGAATCTTTCTTAGGCCTTGAGTTTTGTATTTAATAGTGAATTACCTGAACATTGCACTTAAAGCTCGAGGTCTGTCACGATAGGTCCCCAGGATTTTCTGTTGCGACCCCCGTCTTTTTCAGGCTAATTGTAGCTAAAAGGAATGCACCTTGGTTAGCCTCGATTTTGTTATTCTCTTCAAAATAGACTGGATATCTGTCTAATATGTTATTAGCTTTATGGTTCTACTTGTGAATTCGTTCCAAATAAAAAAGTGCTATTTAAAAAGCTTTGATTTATTTTATTTGTTTTGCACTGCAGTTTTAGGGATATACGTGCTACAGAACAGCAGTTCTGGGTGTCTTCAGGTCCCTGAATATTGACTTGATGAAAGGATTTCATAGCAGAGGTTGTCTTACTTCAAAATGAAAAACAAATCAAAATCCTGTTTAGTACCATATCTATTTGCATGTTGCCAGCAACAGCACGGCTAGAAATATGTCGATGCATAAGAAGACGTATATGCCATTCCTGATACTGAGCCAATTCTTATTTGATCAACCCACGAACAGAAAGTCGTTTCCCGTTTCTAGTAAGATAGCTGTGCGACCTGACTTATTTTTCCCACAAACTGTTTTGTCGTATGGTTTCAGAAACGAAGCAATGGTGTTATTTTTGACCTGACTCGCTTTTCCTTTCAGATTAATATTCTTTCTAAAATGATTTTCTGCTGATAAATTTATTCTTAGATTAAATTAAATTACAGATCACAAGCTTTTGAGAAAGGAATGTTCCTACCTTTACCACTGGACCACCTAACTTAAAATATCCATGGAATAGCTCTAAAGGTTGAAATACACAATCTGTTTTAGCTGATCAGTTTCAACGGAGGGTTTTTTCAGCAGTTTTTCCGATAGGCCTACCCATTTACACGATCAATCAAAACTGATAATCTAGTATCATTTTCCTTCATTTTCACAATGGACAGGGACACTTGCTGCAGCTTTAGTTACAGATGCAGTTTCAAAACTGAAAAAATACGACTTCAAAGCGGAAGAAAATATCTTCATTGGTTGGATCATTGCTTTAAAAACGAGTTAGGTTTTCATGAGAGTGTTTCAAATGAGCTTCGCCTTGAAAAGGCAAAAGAGTATTTTGTATGAAGAATAGCTACAGCTTCATTAGACGTGCGGGTAAAATATTCACGTTGACCGGAACAATGCTCAAGTTCTTAGGCTTGAAGGTGCAAGCCTCGGTCAAAACCCAAAGCACCTTTTTGTTTTTCCAGTGCGTCAAGTGACGTTTTATTTGCCAATTTTTACAGGAATTCATTATTTGTTAGTATTTCAACTTATGTAAATACCAAACCCACTTATGCGCGTCATATTTCAGAAGATGCCGCCTTTTCAGGGGTAATACCCTTCTTGATACTCTTTGGCTGTCTTTCATTTCCCAGATAATCCCATTTACTTTGGATCAGAACGTGCACGTCAGTAAAATACTCTCTAGTTGACAGGCATCTTGCTGAGCATATTTTTTTAATCGTAAAGCTCCTTCTAAGTAGGAGAAATCCAGTTTATCTGAGAAGACATTTACACCAAGGTTAATCATATTCCATCAAATATAGGTGTTCAACGAACATTATCCACGCTTATCTTCTTTTTAAAAAACCCACGTCATCAATCAATAAAATATTCTGATAATATCATGTGGTTTTTGCCCGGTTGGTAGTTTCTTGTAGAAGTACATTTTATGTGAGATACGAGGCGCCTGCAAAATCCCAACTTTTTCATTAAGATTTAGATTAGATTTGTATCTTGGTGAGGAGACAACTATTTCTTAAATTCATTACAGGAGATCTCAGCTTTTTAGCTCCTCCTTTGCGGTCTTTTCGGCAATTCTTGGCCGCAAAAGCCGATTTTGCTGATGAAAATATTTTTTTCCTGTCAAGTGAAAATTTTAAGGATTTTGGTTTTTCGTCTGTTGTGTTCCTTACCCAGAGATAATGTCATCTACAGATGAATATGATTGGTTTTTCATATTATTGTTTAATACTTATTTTTAATCTACAAAAACCTGCCGCCAAATGGAACTTCTCGTTGCCAAGTTTCATATAAATCTCAGTATCGTTATCAGTAAAATTCAGACCATTTAGTACCTTTCCACTGTTTTAGACGAAATAAGGAATTACCATATCAAAGGCAGTTGTAAACATTTGTCTCAAAACTATTGTGTTTATATTGTTTCTCAATTGTATCTTCTTTCCTGCCATTAGAGTCCTGAGCAGGGGTCTTTAGCTGACGGTACCACGAACTTAGTCATAGTTGTTTTGAGCGTGCCTAAGTTGTTCTAGTTCCTGCATGATAGTTTTGAGACAGTGTCCCTGCAGAATGCAAATATATTGATGCTATGAGAACTTTTATGACTTGTTTATTGATTTGTTTATCACAATTTCAAACGGCATTATTGATGATTTGTTTATCATAATTTCAGCTGAGATGAAAAAGGCCACATCTCTTCTTCTCCAAAACATGTTAGACCGTATAAAGAACCTCGAAGATGACCTCCACTACGTCATTATAAATAGCACAACACAGTTTGCCAAAATGACCCAACAGATCGCCATTCTTAACTCATCAATTGGATCGAGGGCAAATGAATCAGGTTTGTCTGACAATCGTTTGACAGATTTAGTCTTGTTACTCTTGATAGTTCATTGGTGGAAGAACTATCTTGTTATTGCTTATTTTATTGGAAATTTTAGTTTACGTTGTGTTACTTTGCAGCTGAAGAGCAGATGATCAGAAAGTGTCACGTGATGAAATTTTCGTAGTGTGATTGAAATATTAGTAAATGATTGACAAGACGTAGAGTGAAAAAATCACGTGACACAGTAAGAGTTAAATTACAAGCGAGTAAGAACAGTGATCACAGATCAAAAGACGCGCTGTAATAAAATATCGAAATTGGTTATATGTTTTAGGAACGGCTACTTTTCCAGGATATATTTTTTCTTTTCAACCCGTTTATCTAGATCGTCATGTGTAATTAAATTTCGGTAGTATTTTTATTATGCTATGGCTCGCAGGAAAGCCAGTTTACTTTTCTCGGCATTGCACTAGCATTGCCGATCTTAAAGTTTCCGAAACCAACAAAATTTCCCCGGCATCTTATGGATAAGGTCACTAAGAGCTGATAATCTTTGTTGCGATATCTTTTAGCATGTCTTTCATTTACCTAATATAGTGATATCTTCCGATCTTTAATAGATATGCATTTTCTACTGCAATTTTCTGCATTTGACATTGCTTTTTTTTCTCAGATGGTGATTTCACTTGGATGTGTGAATTGCCTTTTGAACAAAATTTCCCAAACTGTGTCCAGAAAGTGTCGGTACGTTATTTGATATGATCTTTGAGATATGATCTATTTACAAGTCCAATTCTATGTTGTTATTATTTGCTCAATAATGTTTACAGGAATTGTTTTATTGACATCACCTGGCTACTCCTAAAATAAGTCATCATACTACCGTCTTGATTTAATGAAAGCTTTGAAATCTTTGAAATGAATAGAATTAAACTTTTGCTTTACATCAATATAGTTTTGCTTTTTTTTGTATCTAAACATTTTGCACCATCTAGAGTTATAAAATTCAGATTTAGCCCTTCATGCCGTATTAAGCGCCAAATATTGACAAATTACCTGAATCTCAATGCACGGATTTCAAATTGTGGTGAATCATGAATATTTTGTCTATTTTTTAATTGATTTGTCCCTCGCATTACCTCAGTCTTAAAAACACGGATTTCAAATAGTTGTAAATCATTAATATTTTGACAATTTTTCTTGATTTTCCATGGATTTCAAATGGTGGGAAAAAAACGAATGTGTTTAGTCTATTCATTTCTTCGTAATGCCATTTCTGCGGCAAACATATGTAAGCAAGTTCTAGCACACCTGGCAAAGGTTTTTGATGAAGGAAATGTTATTTTGCAAATGATGTTGAAATTCAAGTAACATGGGTAGTTTCTATAAAAGCTCTCTTGTTTCTAGAAGCTCATGTGTATTTCCATATTTTGCTAATAAACCAATGCTAATAAATTATTGATAAGTGTTAACTTAAGCTTTATGTGGTGGTTTTGCCTTTTTATCAAACCCTTTATGCTATTCTGTCATTGTTGCTGCTGAATCCTAGCTCTTAGCTGTACTGCAGATTTCAAACGGTATTGCTTTATCCCTCTCTTTCTGTCCCATTTCCATTTGTCTTAACGCGGCTGCTATGACATTCGAGGCTTACTTTGCAGAACATTTATGTTTATGCTACAGCATTGAATGGCAAAATTTTCAACAATTTGACCTGTTAGTTTTATATTTTGACTTGTTGAGAAATGCGCGTTTTCCTTATTAGTATTTTGAATTTGGATCTGTTCCTACCATCCAAAGGTAGGTTTTAGGACACTGAAAAGCCCTGCTTATCGAGCAGTGTCTTGGTACTTTCTCCTGTGTGACGACACTTTGTGATTCCTACACCTGGAATAGCAGTGAACTAGCTCTCCACGCCCTAAGAGAAAGTCTGGTCATTGCAATGACTTAAACCCTAGACCCTTGCATCTGTGCCCGTGACGCCAACCACTGAGTCAGCAACCCACCTATCCTATGTTTATTGATCGTAACTGCTTTCCCTATCTTTTCAAGTGGCTGAAAGAAAACTGGCAGACCGACCCGAAATACAAAAACCGTGGTGTCAACGGCTCGTTATGCAGCTTCTTGACTTATCTTAGTGAGGTATGTACTCAATGTTTTTATCTTTAGGAAGGGTGCTTAATAATGTAAAAAAGGCATACCACTTAGCATCACAAGAAGCAAACTTTTTTATTTCAAATTTAAGTATTTGAACTGAAGTGGTAGGCCAAATCATTGCTTTTATAGTGGAATACTTTCTGTATCGTTTTCCCCCGTCCAGTCTACTCGAGTGTTACACGCTTATTTCTCTGACCATATTTATCTTATATATACCTGGACTGTTTTTCAAATGCAACATGAACTCATGTTTAGTAATGATATTCACAATTCTACCATTTAACTCATTGCTTCTGCTAGTGCCATTTATTTTCGTTAAGTTGTGAAATACAACCCCCTCCCCCATCCCCCTCCAAGACAAAACCAGGCATTTCATAATCAGTCTCGCTTTAAATGCAAAGTTTTAAGAAGTAGAAATGCAGACGTTTGCTTCGGTGGCCTAAATCTCCGCTAAAGTTGCTTTTGAAATCTCCTTGTTACAATGATCCAAACGTTTGTTTTTAAATCATTTTCACCTTTTTTTAATCAGTAATACTAACTTGCATTTCCATGCGACCTGTAAACGAGGACACATCACATTGCTGGATCCAACCCAAATAAAACTCAAAATAAAAGTTTTCATTCAACTTTTCCTAACGCTGCAGTTATTTAAGGTAATACATTTTCATATTTACAAAGTCTCATTGTATTATTCTTTTTAGGTCGAAAGCTTCTGCCCTAAAACCTTTATAAAAAGGAAAGTGCCCCTGGGACGCGGGGAGAGACAGAAAGCAATCAATCAAGAGTGCGTCATTCCCAATGATCACGCCTACCCACATTGTACTGCTAAAGTAGCGGTAAGCGCATTCTATTTTCGCCTTGTTTTAGGATTAGGCATTTTATTAAATCTTCTGAATAATTAGGTTTTTTACACGTTTATGGTCCTTCAATCGCCACACTCGTTTTTCGAATGTAGAAAAATGGTCTTGTTATTGAGCAAAATTTGCAAAGTACAGCTCTGTGCGGTTGATTTCCTTATTCATAATTGATAATTGTGCATTCGTTCTTTTCAGTGGATGAAACAATACTGGAAGTCCGACCCATATTATGCAAGCCGGGGTGTTGATGGCAGTGTCTGCTCGTTTGTTCATTTTTTAAGTGAGGTAAATCGCGATCCTAAATTTGAAAATGGCTTTGAACATTTAGTAAACTAAAGCTTTTCGTCTCTTCTCTTCAGAGTCTGATTGGCCTATTTCGATCCACAACTGGGCATATATATTTCCTAGCGTAGAGTTTTCGGTCTATGTTCTGACGTTTTAAACTCTGAAGAGTGTCAGACGAAAAGCTTTAGTTTACTAAATGTTTGCTTTTTTCAAAGCCATTTTCAAGTTTTGTACCACCAAAAGATTGATCCTAAATTTGTTAGCAAGTCTTCCCACGCGCAGAAAGTACTCGGGATGAATTACATTCCTTCTCGAATCCGATAATGAGCAACATATCATAACATTTTCATCTACTCCAACGTAGAACGTCCACAATGTTGAGAAAGTCCTTGATTTGAAATTGAACAATCTTTCTATGTCGTTTACTTAAGAACTGCGCAAATCTAGAAGGCTGTGATTATGTTTCTTACAAATAAATCAGAATATTTACAGTTGAAAAATTAAAAAAAACCAAGCAAATCCTCTGTGAAGTATTTCACAAATTGTCGATTACGTTATTGATTCGCTGAATTTTCATATATTTTTTATCTGTCCGTCTAACTGTCCGTCCGTTTTATATGTCCGATAAAATCACAAATTTCTCACAGGTTGAAGACTGGTGCCCCCTTCTGGACGGTCGAAAGAAAGAGGAAAAACTCTCATGCCAAATCCCAAAAGATCCCTCCTTTCCGAGTTGTGCAGAAAAAATCGCCGTAAGTATAAAAGGTTTTTGTTGAATTCCGAAATACAAAGTTAATTTCATTACGCGATATTTTTTGATATTGTGAAGCTTATTGTATTTAATCAATATTGTTCGAATTTTCTCTTTGCAGTGGATGCGAAATTCTTGGAAATTAGATCGCTGCTATGCAGATTACGGCGTGAATGGTTCAATTTGCTCTTTTATAATATACCTAAGTGAGGTAAGTTAAATACAGCTTTCTATAGAGGATGCACAACTGACTCTTTTTGCATCTTTTGGGAAATCTTGTGCACTATTTTAAAAATCTTTATTCAGCCATTGTAACAACGTACATTTAAAAAGATTACCTTTCAAGAACCAAAGGCTGGAATTCTGGAGACTAACCTCTGAATCAGTAGAATTGAAATAGAGATTTTGAAATGAGCTATGTGCTTGAGAGATATCACTTATGTGGCTTTACTCTTTGGAAATATTCTTGATAACCTTTTCATAGCATTTATCTCCCTAAATGTTTTGATAGTGTTATTTCTTTTTAAATTTATTGCTCTTTTTTGTAAACAAAGTGACATTACCACTTATGTTCTGTTTTGTCAGAAATTTCCCGTCATTTATTTTATATATAGGCTGCTCGTTCCCTAGTTTATAAATTTGAACGAATGACTATTTTTCAGGTTGAGCACTGGTGTCCCTTGCTACCAGGCAGATCCCGTCGTCCGACCCCAACTGTCCCACTTAAGGTTGAAGAGCAGCCAGTAAGTATCAAAGCACTAATTTATTAATCTTTAGTGATATCTGCCAGTTAAACGGAAGTTTTAATTGCCTGTTTTCCCCTTCAACCTTAATGGATAACACTGTTATCACTAATAACACATTAGTCCCTGTATCACTCTTCAAATCCTGTACAGTATGCTCTACCAAGTACTTATACAATATCAAAAAGACGTTGTCCGGTTTCATAGACACGGCGTGGAGTCAATCGAGCTTAAAACTTTACAGCATAGGCACTAAGTTTTCATTCTTATTTCTTTTACCGTTTGGGTTGATTCTTTTTTAAATATAATTTTGTAGCACAATTTGATTTTGTTTCGACTGCTTTAGGCCCCTTTCGAATCCTGGATATTTGAAGGAAGTTATAGAGATTGCGAGCTTCCTTGGCTTACGATTCCCTAAGGCAAACTTGCTTAATGATTGATCTAGCCATTAAGGACCAGTCCTGCAGTTTAAAAGGGTTTTAGTTCCTAAATTTAAATTGACATTTAATTTTGTGAAACTTTTTGTAAAGAACTAAAATTTTGTTTATTTTTGCTTCATTGCTATGCAAGAGTGTGAAGTTATTCAAATGTAAGTATTGTTTTGATAATTGATTATCTTCTAACACCGATGATTTGTTCGTAGAATTTAGAGCAAAAAGGCATCCGAGATTTGCTAGCAAAACTGGAAGATCCAAACAAACACAAGTACAGCTGGATCAAAACCAGGCTGACTTATACGTGGCAAAATTGGCTCAATGCACGTGCTGAACTTGAGAAAAAGCGACCGTTGAAAAGTTATCCCAGGAAAAGGGTAGGCAATTTCGATTTATGTAAATATTCTTTAGATTGACAAATGCTGAAAAACACAAATCTTTTTCTGGAATAAAAAATAGTTTGTTTTGGGGTGTCCATGACGACATTAAATGCTCTATATGCCACAAATGTGTTATTAGAACGGGTAAAGAGGTTTACCATTAGTCGCCACATTATTTATTTATGAAGTAACTTGCGTTATATAATTTATTTCAAGAAGGTAAAATTATGTAACTTGTAACGTTCATTTTAGTTTTTATTTTGAATTTTGGTTTCAGCTGAATTTACATTCCCCCTTTAACTAATTACTTCCTTTGGTCCTGGAGATTGTCTGATGGTAAAAGGCTTTATTTTATCAATGCTTTCACTTTACACCCAATTTCTAGTTTAGAAATAAAAGACTACATTTTACTGTTTTTCTTGAAATTTTTAGTATTTAATCGTGGTATTTCTTCACATCTTTGTCATCGTATAATTGGTCGTTCTTCCCTTTGTTGAGTTTTAATGTAATCAAGGAAGATCCCTGAGCAGATGTATTTTCGTATAAGCGCGTTTATTTCCGATGTTAATCGCCACGAAAGTAACATTTTATCCTGGAGGTTAATCATTTGTGGTACTGTGAGTGTAAAACAAAAACCACTGTCTCAGAAAGATAATAACATGATTTAGAAGAAAAGAGCTTAATTTTAAGCGCAAATGCCCCAAAATGATGTATATTTTAAGATTCTGGTTTCATATGACAACAGATTTGCATCTTTTTTAATCCAAATTACGTAACCTCGCGTGTTCACCAATTTTCGTCTTTTCCCTGTAATTATTAAACTCTGTAGCTGCAGATCGCACTGCATGTGAAACACTTTCTTGTTGAGAGACAAACAGTTAAATCTTTTGGTGAGTGAGGCAACCCTCCATCCTAGAGTCAAAGAGAATGCGCATGGAAGAAAATCATAATTGCATGCACTTTGACGACAGGACGAAGGGTTACCTCACATATTTTAAGATGTTCGCTCTTTCGTCTCCCCAACAATTCCATTCAATTTTCAACAATTCAACCGTGCGACAGACTCGAACCATCGAGCAGCAACACTGCACGTCGTTACTCACCAACTGAGTTACCAGATCACATTTTCAAATCTGAGCCCAAAGCCGTGTCACTCGCTCGCGTTTTTTTTCGGTATATTTTCTCAAGTCCAGTTCTGTACTTAGGTATAAGATAACTGCCTGACATAGAACTGGGGCATTGAGAGGTTTAGGAGAGTTGTTATTTGCACGAAAAGAATTCAGAGGCTAAATTATTATAACGTAAATGATTTATATTTATTTTTTGCTTCTCGGGCTGTGTAGAACTCCATCCATTTTTGCATCTCAATTTTTAACTGAACTTCTATAAATGCAACTGAATTTGATATAAGCTTAGTATCAAAATAAACTTTTGTCTTCAAGTAAAGCACCGTATATAGTCACGTAAAACTCGCTTAGAGCACTGACTTTAGTTTAGAACACAAACCATAATGTCTTTCTGGATTTCTCTATGTTACTGCAAAAATGTTTTAGGTATTTGGTAGCAGAAGTCAATTTGGGATGAGATTCTATCTCCACCTCCAATGCACGGTCATCATTTTTGCACCCTTATAATATTTCAAGGGCTTTTTTCGAAGCCACCGTAAAAATATCCTGTATTCAGGATGTTCTATGTTTTGATGTTTTACACATTAGCTCCACCGAAAAAATTTATGCAATGATAGTTAATCAAATAGCTTGATACCTACTGCTTTTCTAAATCACGTATCATTCTCTTTGTTTGAAGATTCTAATTTTCATTGGACTGCTTGCGGATGAAGGAGTGTATCACTTTGGCGAAAATGCAGCCTCTGGAGGACCTTTGGGTGAGCTTGTGCAATGGAGTGACCTGATTGCCTCTAGCTTTCTGCTTGGCCATGATATCAAAGTGTCTGTTGAGAAAAACCAAATCAAAAGGTATGCGCTGATTTATATCAATTTGCTCTAAGTTATTACCATTGAGATAATTTCTTTGATAACTTCGTGTAGTCTGCAGTACGAATAGCACGGAAATGAAAAACTTTTCACATCAAAGCCTGATCTAAATGCTAACCATTTGTCATAAGGTGATCAGTGAATCCTGCAAAGAACAACCTACTTTCTTAAAAGTTAGACTTTTCATGGTCTTATTTTAAATTTTTTTTCAAAGGTTCTTTCGTTAGATTTTTTTCTAAATGTCGTGTTTTGATGACCAATTGGTACCTTGCTTTAGGGGTGTGTCTTGACAATATGTGGTTAAGGGGACAATGCTTTGAGATGAAAAATACGTTCTTAAACATGGAAAGCTCGGTCAAAACAACGTGTAGGTTCTTGAATCCTTGAACCCTTTTTGCGTTTTAATAGTAATACCCAAATGCCAATCGAACTAGACCACAGGGGAGAGCTTGCAATTTGCTTGTTGGCTTTCAACTACTTAACCCCTAACCAACCCCTAACCCCCCTTCAAAAGATGTTCACTTTGTTACAATAAATTATTTTTCGATCGTGCAAAAATACCATTTGATATTTCCTTATGTTATGAACGTGCCCTGATGACTCTAAAAATCGTGAGCGCTGACGTTTTTAGGAAGAAGTATGTGATAATTATCTTTGATTCTGATGTCTGTTGTTTTGTTTTCAGGCTTCTGGGGGCCTCGGCAAGCTCATACTGTCCTAGCACAAGTCCGTTACATTTTGATATCATCTACCTGGACTATATTGGCCTTCTTCTTGTCAAACAGCTACTTGGAAATATCGAACAAATGAAGTAAGCATCTATTTCATTCAAAAAAAGATATGAATAATCCGATGCTATTTCGATTTTTCAGAGGCTTTACTGGCATCTGTTGAGGACCTTACAAGTGGCTGTATATGCAAGCCGTCTCTAATCCAGCATGTAGAGAGCGAACTGATAAGTGGATGTTCATTTAGATAGCGCAGCTTCATAAGAATATTGGTCATAAGCCTTATTTCGAGATTGTTTTTGGATAAAACGCACAGGCTTAAGCTGTTCCTTTTTTACACGATGATTGATATGGTAATTGAACTAAGCAAACATATTTTTACAAAAAGGACAGTTATCGAATGGCAAGAATCGACGAATTTCAGAGTTGCATTCCGAAGGCCTTTTGCTGTATTTTGCTTTAGTTTCTTTGGCTTGCATTTTATTTACAGTGCTTCGTTGTGACGTTGTTACAACCTATTACCGTCTATTCTGTAATGGTTCAACTTCATCTATTCTGCCACGACTTGCGCTTCTCTATCTTTTTTTGCTTGACTTTCATTAATATTTCTCCTTCCTAGGTGTCGACTTCGTATTGTTGATTCGTTTGGAACCGAGGCTCAGTTTAATCATTTGACTGACAAGGCCTTAAAGACGTCGTTTGGCAGCCATGACCTGCAGCTAAAGCAGTTCAATACGATGTTCCGTAAGAGTTCATCTCTTTTATAAGTCCTTGTTTCCAAAATTCCTAGATAACATCTTGGTTTTGAGTATAAAATGTACTCCCAAAAGCGACGCTTCTTATAGCAAAAGAATTAGGCCCAAAATGCTGTATCACGCTCAACATGTAGGCTGTATATAATGCTGCATATAAGAACACGTGCCCCACGTACAATGTTTGTCAAAAGTCTCAGAAGACCAACGGGCGGATTCAGCCTCCAATTCTTTCCCAGTGGGGTGGGTGGGGGGGGGGGGGGGGGGAATCTTGTAACCAATTTTGGTTTGCTATTGAAGATTGCTTTTTGTGTGACTTGTAAGATATTTCACACTCTACAAACATTGTTTTGGAGAGAAAAGGAGTTAACATTTCTGTTATCTATTACCCTGCATAATACTGCGTGACACTAAAATTTCAAATCATGATTCTGTATAACACAACTTCTTTCTTGCAAATCCCTCATAACTTGTAAAAGTTTTTAATTTTGTTTTGTAGCACACAGTCCTGATAACACTTTCCTTGGATTCGTCGTGGGTCCAAAAGTCAACGAAAATCAAGTGATAGAGAAGAAGCCAATCGCACTGGTTTATGGAAAGCACCGAACAATGTGGCAGGTCGGTTGCATAGTTGTTGTTGCGTCATCATTCTTGTGTTATCTATGTTATCGAAGCGTTATTTGTTTCGCAATCTAACTAAATGGTAAATGGGTTTGCATGCAATAGCAAATAGGCTAGCGATTCAGATTTTTTTGCTATAAAGATCGTAATTTGTTTTATTTTATTCCACAGAATGTGCAAAAGACCCGCTTTCTTGATATTGTTAGTGAATACTTCGAAGTACACGCAACGGTTGGCACTAACGGACAAGGCAAATTTACCATTCCTTCATATATAAAAAACCATGGTGTGTTGCAGCGCAAAGATTTAATGACCCTTCTCAAGTCTGCCAAGGTACAATCTGTTCTCATTACTTCCATGACCTTAAGCTGTTATGCGAATTTTTTTGGTTGTACAATGTTGAAAAATGCTTTCAAAGGGACCCATTTGTAGACATGCTAAAGTTTTTTCGCTGACACTCTTCTGGTCTAAAGACTTTATTTAAGGAATTTTCAGACATTTCTGTCATTTGTTTGTCGTCTATTTTGTGTACGTTCTCCTCTACATATTTTTGACATGAATTTCATATGAAATTGAAAGTTTATTTACACTTCAAATATTAGTTTAGATTTTACAAATAGATAGCTGCTTTAAGGCTTAATTTTTTTTATGAACATTTATGGCAAAAAAATTATTTTGAGGAAGTTTTTGAGAAGTCACTTGAGTATGATGTTTGTTTAACTCCTTGATAACCGCTGTATTTTCAGTGACTTAGCCTTTATAAAGTCCATATTTCATTCCTCAGGTCTTTGTCGGCATGGGATTTCCTTTCGAAGGACCCGCCCCCTTGGAAGCCATTGCAAATGGATGTTTCTTCATCAACGCGAAGCTTATACCCCCGTTGAGTGAGTTCGCTATTACACTATTGAAAATCCTCCTTTTTACTGAAGCGATCAATCAATAAATAAAAACTTTTAATCAAAATCAGAATATTAAGCTTAGAAGCGGATTCAGCAAAAGTTGAAGGGAAGTTTTATGTGATTAACATACGGTAGTGTTTTCTTTTTATTCTTCAACTAGCAAAAGACATATCAACATGAAAACTCAAGCAATTAAACATTGCCACATTCATCATTTATTTTACTTTTAGCAAGAAAATTTAACCACTGCCTCGATATTTCATTTGCTTTTAATCATAGAGAAGCACCCCTTCTTAGATGCCCCATAAAATTTTCTATGGATCTTATCCAAATAAAGGTAAACTTGATGTAATTGCCTAGTTTTATCAAAATTCTATTAAAGCCTGATTTCATTGCCCTAAGATTACAAAGTATTCTCTTTGTTAAATGTTATCGGATAATATTTCCTTGTTTTTGTTTAGGCTCGGAATAAATCCCCTTTGTAAAGCCTTGTCTAACTTCATGCCCAATAAGTAAAAATGTTGCTTTTGCTTACCCATGCAAAATACTGGCTTTAAGTCACCACCACTATCCACGATTTCCTAGGTCTATTAGATTTTTGTTGGTAAGCGCTGAAAACCTTACAGTGCAGTAGGATTGACTCAGTTAATTTTATGTTTCAACAGATCGAGAGAATTCTCAGTTTTTCAAATCGAAGCCTATGTTCCGTAAGTTAGACTCGCAGCACCCTTATGCCGCTCGTTTTATTGGAAAACCTTTTGTGCAAACAGTAAATTTGGACAACAGAACTGAGCTTGAGGTTGCTTTGAAATTTATCAAAAATAACTCGGTAAGTTCCATTTTTAAGGGCTAAATGTCGTATTAACAACTAGAATAGTCTTTATAATAATCAATTTATTTACAGCAGGCGGGTATAATATAGTTATCTATGTACAACTTATGTACAAGCTAATTTAGGCCTACTTAACAAAAATTTAGAATAAAAACCAATTAAGAATGAATCATTTATAACTTGATTTATATATATAAAACAATTAGTTAATTAATGAAAGAAATGAAATTGAAGATTAAAAAAAACTTCGAACTTGTCGAAGATGCCAAGAAACTAGAACGTTAGATTTAAAAACTGGATCCAATAAATCGTTATTCATTTTCTCATCGAAGGTAGAGTAGACAGTTAACTGATTTTTTTGAGAGCTGATGCCTCAAGCTGAAGTTGAATGCAAAAAATATGACTGTGTTGGAAAGTGTATTTTAAAATATTATATTAATCAAATGCTATTTATGAACAATGTTTTAGCCTTGGTAAAAGTTTTTAAATGGGCCCTGCATTCATATTATATATTTCACCCGAACTATCCTCATCTAAATAAATAACACCTCTTAACTGATGTATGCTCTATGAGATTTGTTGTTTTTTGAATTTACATGTCTGTTGTTGGTGTAGTACAAAATATCTTGCGTTTGTAATCATTGACGTGGGACCGAAGTTAGTATCTCGGTGACGAGGCAGGTGAGGTATCTGTTTCATCAGAATCTTTACTTTGTTATAAAGGAAATATCTTAAATATTGGTCATTATTGGAGGGAAGGAGGGAAGGGTGAGGTTTGGCGGAATAAATAGAAATACAATACGTTCGATGAACTGCTTTCATTTTCTGATGCATCTGTTGATCTTCAAATAATTGATACTATGTTGGCTTAGTGTGGTACAATTCTTTTTAACAGATAAAACCAACTCTTCCATACGAATTCACTTTTGAGGGGACTTTGGAAAGGCTGTATGCGTTAACAAAGTATCAAGATTTTTGCGTGCAAAATAACTGGCCCCCATTGCGAAATCGAAAAGTTCTCGCTGGTCGAGACAATTTATCGTGCAAAGAAGTTTGTGAAAATCAAGGTAAGTAACATTACATTTTTATTTTCTATCTTACATTTATTTGTGCCGTCAAAAGAGATCCTAGGCCACGTATCGATAGGACACTTAGTTAATTCCGATTTATTCCCCCCCCCCCCATCTCTAATAGACCGGCCAGTTTCTAACCCTGTGTCGCCCGTATTTACCATCTCAGACACAAAATCCTATTTTGGTTCTAAAGAAATCACACAATTTATTGACAAATTCAAATTCAAGTTCATGTAATTCAGCAACAACAATTTTGGTTTACAATTTATTATGATAATTAATTAGCTATGTATAAAAAAATTAAAATAATTAAAATAGCAACGCTTTTATTAGTATAATTGCCTAGGATGCTGAGAGAATCGAGACGATTTTCGAGCCCAGCACCCTATTTAGTTAACAAAAATAATGAAATTGACACAATTTAAGTAGCAAAATTACATAGAATAGAGTTAGACAGTATGATATAATAAAAATAATATATAAATGATACTAAATATTATTAATCAAGATGCAATTACGAGAATACAATAATTCTCCCTTTTTATGTGACTCGCCTTCGACACTCTTTCTCATTGCTGTTCACTCTTGCTTAATTTTATCCCCGTGTTCTTTCCTCTCAGAATTTCCCCTTTCTGTGGATGTGAAAGAAATATTCAAAAAAATATTTTCAGAATGCAACATTTTTTCTTAAAGGGGCTAATTATCAAATAATCGCACATTCATTGACTCATCGTTACATTTTAATCATTTTAGGTATGATTTGCGAACCAAAATATTTTGCTTCGATAAACACCGAACAAATGTTGAAACACCACACAGGCTGCACATCAACCGATCGAAAAGCTTCTTTTGTGGCACCTGCTGTAAACTCTCAAGGCAACGTCTGTACGTTACAAGACGAGAAACTCATGTTTAGTTGTACTGCAAACAGCCCAACCTTTTCAAGACTCTGCCCTTGTAGGGACTATATAAAAGGACAGGTTGCACTCTGCAATGGTTGCATATAGTCTTTCCAAGCACTAGCACCATCCACAACTCATGCTTCTGGGATATTTCAGAAAATATGAACCGCTGGGTTTGTGCGTCAGGTTAAATGTTCTCAAGCATTTTTCCAGTTCAAAATGCTGTCATTTGTCGTAAAAGGACATTGTTAATTTTGTTCGACCTTAACGACTCTTAGTTTGAGTCGCATCCTATATCTAGCAATGCTTCGATGTTTAATTGTAGTTCGAACTAATCTGGAACAATAATTTACTTTGGAAGGGCTTTTAACACACTCACATCTTATACAAAGCAACCCCTCTTAGTAAAGCAGATTCGTGTTATGGGGAAGTTGCTATTTTTTATACCAACAATTTTATTGAGAACTATCCTGATAAGGTTACGTCATCTGCGTGTTGTAATTATTTGTAGTTAATTGGTACGCAATTTATGCCAGCTGAAATGGCATTGTTTATTCATCAATCAGGGCCTTTCCTGTCGTTGCAGCTCAGGTATCATCGATAAAAAAACTCCATCAGATATTCGCCCTCTCCCCCAGACCCTTTTAGAATTTGCCTAGAGTAGTGAAGGCAGGAACGAACTTTTGCATTTATTTTCTAAGTTGTACAGGCGCTGTTTGTAGTTTATTCTTACAGGATCCAGGTTGTTGCGTTGCTGCTTATCGTATTTTTAAAAGAAGTGTTGTTTAAACAAGGAAATAATTTCAACTAGAGTATACTAGTCAACCTGCACTTTATCTTCAGCGCTTTAGCCCATATACACAGCAAAGCACGTTCCCCTTTTTTTCAAGCTTATTTGTTAAGGTCATTTAATACCCCTCGGGTGGTGCAAATTTACGAAATGTCGCTATTCAATAATTTTTAGACTGTTGCAAGACCATAACTCTGTGCCGAATTTTTATACCACGTCTGACACTTTCTAAGCGTCCAGAACCTTCCAAGTGTCTACGTTCACTAGTGACATGAATATTCACTACCTTTATATACAGTAACTTAGTTTAAATCAAAGATCTTTTAGCAATCATCCGGAAGTTTTATTTAGGATATCAATCCTTTAATTAAGTTTCAACTATTTCTTGAAATAGATTTATTTAACGAGGCGGATATTTTTCAGACCATTAACGGGATATTAAAATTGATTTCTTAAATTTTTTTAGTTGGTAAGATATTTTACCAAATGACTCTCGTAGTGTTTAAACGTGGTGGCGCTAGAGACAACGTTGAAGTTACCGATCTTCTTAATCCAAGTCACTTCCGAAGAAAAATATACAAGTTTGCCGAGAGAATTTAGGCCCAACCTCCCATAAAGAAACTGATAGCCCGAAATTTCTAGTAATTTATTTTTTCATCTGCTTGCCAAACGAAGAAAACGTTTATTGAAAATCAATAAAGATTGGCGTTGTTGCCGAGGCCGAGATGGGTTGTCAAAGGGAGCCAACTCAGCTCACGAGCACTCCTCTCTTATCGCCATTCTTGTATTTAAAATCCTTTGTTTAGAAAGTAATTTCAATGGTGCGCAGAAAATAAGTAAAAAAAGTACATATTGTGTTGGTCTAGGATTTTAGGTAAATATTTAGTTGTGGGTTGTCACAATATTGACACAATTTGCACTCAAGTACAAATTAATTTCAGGAGTTACTCTTCCAGAGATTTCATGTTTGTGGTTATAACTTATTTTTCAAGAATTTGAGATTTGTATTGATGCTGTTTAATACTTATGGTGTAGTGTAATGTTCATTGTATAATATTTCAAAGTTGCCTGTAGCAGTTGACCTCTTTGTTCATGCTGCTTTACATAGCGCAAGATCTGTCTGTTCCACTGTTCAAGGCCAGTAATTTACGCATGCGCAGAGACAGCCAAACAACGAATGAAGAAACTAACGAAAAGATAGCCCAACCAATTTTAATTTTGATGCCCTACTCTCAAGTGTTTTGGTCGTCTGATGGCGGGAAAGCCTTTTTTGCCGTTCTGAAGAGAAAAATTGAGGATTGTGTCATATTGAAAGCCACAATGAAGAAGAAGACTGTTTGTAGGTTTACTTCAATAATATTACCGATGATTTTATGTCATCTATTCAATATTCAACATTTTTTTTCATTACCTAGCTGAATTTTCCCAGTGTGCTTAATATGTTAATAAGGTGCACGCCCAAATTGATTGGAATCCTCTTTCAACTTAGGCCGCGTAAACGCATACTGAGGATCGGGTCCCCAAACCCTACCCAGTTATTCATTTCCCATGAAAAAGTGGTATAAGAACATAGTTACTTATATAACATAGGTATTTCAGCCAGGGCGCCTACACCGGGAGGGGGGAGGGGGGTAGAGGGGCAGAGGGGGCAAGAAGTGCCCTGAAACATAAGAAAATATTATAGAATCTTATCGATGATTGATGACCACTTGGACCACTCTTGTTATGTGAATTTCTATTAGAAAATATTGGAAAGAGGATGACACCAGCACAAAAATGCAAAAGTTGAAAAGTCGGTCTGTGACAAGATGGGTCACAAGGGAAGATGATAGATGATTAACGAAAGACTTGTTCTCTCAGGAGTACTCCAGGAACCTAAGGAGAATAAATCAGTATTAAAACTTAGCGGGCAATCCTATTTTACAACCACCCCATTTATAACAGCAATGATCTTTATAAAAACCAAGTACTGTTAATAGTGACAAGGCCATTTAATACCCATTTTTATGTATGGATTACTTCGTCAACATTTTCTCTTTAGGTGGCACATATCCATGTTAATATTTTATCATGTTACCCTACCATCGATTATGTTAGTAGAAGATTTCTACGATTTGTCCTTAGCACCAACACTGCCACTCCTGCCCTAACTTGTGCAGGCGTTCCTGATCTCAACAAATAAATATTGACAAATGTTATCTTAGCAGGATGAATTCTTTTCTCTCTAATCGTTTAAAGTGAGTTCACAAGTAAGCGAGACACTTAGTGACATTTGTTTGCCGAGCCTGATTAGAATAAATAATACATCGAATTTTGACATATCAACTTAAAGCATGGTTTTCGACGGCAATAAAAGCGAACTTCCAGCTTTCAAAGCAGAGCGATCCAATTTAGAGGAATCTGGAATTCAAGTTAATGATTGTACTATCAAAGAAAGTAAAAGTGTTAAATTACTAGGAGTAATATTAGGCCAACGAATTAGATTCGATGAATATGTTGAGAAAGAAACTGGAGAAAAGGAAAATTCCCCAGCCGAAGTTGCCACAAATTTGCTCTAATATGGATGAATAGAAATGGATTATTAAATGAAAACAATGTTTGAATTATTGGCCACTTACTAGGTGGTGCAGGAAAAGTAATGACCGGCATCATCATAATCATCATATTCAATGATTTTGCCAACAAAATACCCCCCCCCCCCCCCCTTCGACACAATACACGATCTAAACCATAAAATGAGGAGCCCCTCTGTATCAAAGTATGTATTACAGACTATATAGGACCAAGAATACTACCCTGGGTACCCGATCACTTTATTGAGTCTTGTACCCTACACGTGGAGCAGATGCTTTGTAGCTAGTCTGTGTCCCAGGCCCCGAAAGAAATAGTTTCAAGCTGTTAACCTTTTCGTTTAGGGGTCTGGGATACAGGCTCTACATAGCTAGCAAAGCAAATAACCAAAGGCGCCTTGGCTTTCTAAAATTTATTGCGCAAATTAGGCAAAAGAATTGACTGTCGTTTTAAGCCTCGCCAATTTTCAAACGATGAATATGAAATGATGAAATCCAATTTTCGTCAAAAGTGTAGAAAGTTTCGACTTAAATTATAATCGTACTAAACGGCTTAAGGTAGAAAGAGCCAATAAGGCACGAGGGGATCATCTTGTTTTAAAGAAATTTCCATTTATTGTGTTGGAGGCCAGCTTAAAGATTTGAAAGAGAGGATGAACCCATTTTGTTCTCTTGTTGGCTTTCAGTAATTCAAGATTTATTTTGTAAACACGTTTGTGCGAAGGCATGTTTAGTACAAACCATAGCAACGTGAGACCGGATTTAAATTTATTTTCTTTTCCGACGATTTGACATCCAATTCATTGAACTACACTGCTTTTGTCTTATTTGTGATAATTTGCTGGCAGAAATTTATGATACTTCCCATCGGCTCTTCTTTGGCAGGGCAACAAATTGGGCTCTTTAATGTGAAACAGAGATTGTGATAAACGGAGAGAACACATTCATAAAGAAACCGTTGCTTCTCGTTTCGAGTTACCAGAATTGTCTCGTTCACTTCACCCGTGTTGTTAATTCTCTTTATGCGCATTCAGAAAAAGAACAGTCCCCTATGGCTAAACATCGAGCTAGAAATTCAAGGTGGAAACGCATAGTAATTGGGGCTTCATCTTCATGTAAGGCATTTCCTGCTAGTGGTACAGGCTCCCTTTCTACACCCCATATCCTGTCTATTGTCTACCTTTCAGATCACAAACCCGTTTTTAATCACCTTTAATCTAGTAAGCCAGTGGTGGCACCAACCTCTAATAAACAAATGAAGTAAGTATAGTAATTTGTTAATTAGCTTTAAATATGTCCTTTGCAACGCTTTGATCCAATCTAGCTACAGCTAGTGGCCACGCCCGATTGTTATGGTCATCGTGCAATATCCCACCCCACCCCCCCTCCTTTCTCAAATTCAAAAGCATCTAGTAACGGCACTGACTCTACCCTCGAAAGCTCCATTTCCATTTCATATGAATCTTTCTGTACAAAACTCTGGAGTGGTAATGTCCTGCTACCGCTGCTCGCTGAATTTCTCTATAGTGTTAGATTTGGCTTCCTTTTCTTTTTGTCACTGTTATCTTGTCTTTTCGAAACAAAATTCGTAAGAAACAATACTAATTGCATATAACTTTTTCGTGACGAGATTATGTTAAATACAAATGTCATAAGCACAGTCAACGGCAAAGGAAGGCAAACAAACGTGAAAATAACTCAATTGCCACACTCAAATTTCGCCCTTTTTCTTTTTTTTCTAAGAGTATTTTAAGAGCCTATGGAAATATTCTGGCGGAAGAGAAACACTGGACTCTGCCCCTTGCGCAAGACGATATTAACAAATAACAAAATATTGGCTGCAGCCAAGGCTATCAAAATACCATATCATATTCAAACCAGGAAAGAAATTGCTCCCAGCGTTTCTGAAAGGCAACTGCAGGACTAATATATTGTGAAAAGATAAAAAATTGCATAAAGGCATTTGGCTGATAAGCATTGAAAGGGTGGCTTGCTCCTGAAGACATAAAAAATAAGGATAACTGCTCTACGCTTATCTCATCTTTTTAGCTTATCGTTTTTATAGGGTCATTCTTGATGGTATGAAATAATGCAGCAGAAAGATTTACCCACCACAATCACTAGTGAAACTTAAAACAGTTTCTACAAATCAAGCATTTTTTCCTGGATTTACCATGCGTATACATATAAGAACCCCTTGAAAGCAAGCGAATTGGCCATTGTGCAGTTCAAAGTAAGATTCTTGCCTGATTAAATTTTTTCACAGACTGTTTTCGTATATTGCTAAATCATGAAGACATACTTCACAAGGAACCGTAAAATGTTGATGTCAGGCAGAGTTCGAAAGGTGGCTTCAGTTGAGTCTCCGGATAGGCTCTGGATTATGGCGTTTCAACTCTAAGAAAAGTATACCACAGATGCCAAAAGAAACAAGCCTATCGATCATAAAATCCCCGAAACAGTGTAGCCTGCTAAATACGACTAGACTGGGTTTATTCTCCTTATACCATGGCATAAGCCCGGACTGCAGAGTTCGGCAGTTTCCAACGAGATCTCTGGGGCGCAAGAACTAAAATGTTCAAGTGTGCACTTTGTTCTAAGTGTGCACTTCAATTGTGTATAGGGTACACAAAATTACTGTATGCTACAGCGCAAGGATATAGACGAAGATACGAAAATGGACATAAGTGAAAGTTCATTTTAACCTCTCAAACAAATGCAAGATAAAGTCGATCTTGAGAAAACATGATTCTTCTTTCGCTTTAAGAAATAGAACACACCCATTCCACTCCCAGTGTCATAGAACACACCCATTCCATGAACCGTATCTATTCTACGCAAAAAAGTGCAGTAAATGGCACAAACAAACAGGCTATAATAATCCTTTCTATTGGCACTTCGAGCTGCGTGTTACATTCATTGCGTTATTTACGGATTTATTGACGTCAGAATGAACTGTGTAGAATTCCCTTCAAAAATTCAAAAACAAGCTTGTGCATTAGAAGGAAACTTTATCTGATAAGCTTTGTCATACGTAAAAAACAATACAGCCATAATCTTCGCATGTTTTTGAAAGGCCTTCGGGTTCATATTGGACTTCGTCTGTACTCACAGTGTGTACGCCAGTGAAGCACGCTCCACACTTATGCTTTTTATTGGAGCTCTCTTTATATTTCCATTTTCCATCCAGCCTGAATACAGATCCACAACGTTCACATGCAAAATCAGTCCCAAGTTCGTCTTCTGAGATTTTCATAACATCATCTCTCCTATGGAATAGTTCACATTTTTTGTCACCATGCCTTGGGTCATATTCCTTGTGACAACGTACGCAGTGCAGTGTTTCTCCTTTGAATTTCTTTTTTGGTAATAATGTTCCGAGTGCCGCTATCGTGCCATTGTCTCTCTGTTTCAGTTTTCTTTTAAGATAGTTATGCAGGCGTTTTGGGTCAATGTTATTAATTACAGCGGTCAATCGGGTATGTTCGTTCGTAATATCACCTTCCAACGATGACCCGTCGCTGCAAATGCTACTTGAAAGCGACAATGAACGCACATCAGGTAAAAAGTTAATTCCATTTCTAAAACCGTGAATCGATCCAGCGCTACCTGCTAGATTATGTACACCATCTTGTTGGTTTGTCCTTGGGCTTTCTTTTGAGGAGTTTATGTTTAAGTTTTGGATTTCCCAGTCATTTGAATATCCATTTTCTTTGTTTATCAAAGGGCTGTCGGGAGGCAATATATGAGCACTCGCATGATTGCCAATGTCAGCCGCCAATAAACTACCAACGTATCCACTTTCATCAAATTCTTCATGCGATAAACCTTTTTCTCCCCAGTTTCCATGAGGACGCCCATTCCTTTGATGGTACTCAGCTTCATCGATGACTCTCGAGGTTGTCCCCAAAGGAAACTCTCTATTTTGGGGGGACTTTGTCATGTTGACGCCAATGCTTTGATGCTGTAACCTCTTGTTTATATCCTCAGCCGTTATGTCACCGTTGGCGTATATCTGGTCAAAGATTAATGAACTTTATTTTTTGTTGTTGATGTGAATGACTCGTTGGCGAAACCCCGTGCCGTTCAATTCATTGTTTTCTTCCTATATTTCTTTTAACCTACTTCAAATTACACCAGGCTGCCATAAAGCGATACTTCCTTAATACGGATTATGCGTCATACGACCACAAATTTCCGAAATATTTCTTTCGCGAATTCAGAGCAGTGATTATCTAGCAAGTTAAACAACACACTTGACTCGCGACGCACTCCAATTCAGAGCAACACTACTGCATCGATTCCCCTACACCGAATGAAATTCCAGTATTTGGTCTCGAATAAAGCTTTAATTGTTCAAAGTTTGAGCTCTATCAATGATGTTGGTATCATGCATTCGTCTATTGTTCGCAGACTTTCTTATCTCTTCTGCAAATTCAAACACACCGATTGTCCTGAAACAGCAGGTTAAGCATTATGTAAAATTTCCCTCTGTTTTCTATTTATTTTATCAAATTATGAGATTACTGTAGATACGAACGAAAACACAGGCAGTTCAAACCTAATTCTTCATTGAGGCTAGTGTAGTCCAAGTTTTATCTAAACAATAACCATGGAGCCACTGTGCAAAGAGCCAGGAGTGCCAACAGATTAGGTCACAAATGTACATCCTTCCTTGGTCTCTATTCCACAAGGAAAATATTTTCCTGTAAATCGACTGTCTGCTCTATAAAACTTTGCTAATTTGACTTTACAACCTGTTCTTGCAGCTGATGTCCGTAAGATATACTATACCATGAAAATAAATCGAATTATTTAGTTTTGCGTTCTAGAAATTGTAATTGACGGTTTCTGGCCACATAACCTGAAAGAACAACAAGAAATATTTCTCAGTGCGCATGACAAATAAATTATTTGAAGTTTGCTAACAGATTACAGTTATTTCGACCTGTCCCATAAAGTTTTGCAAAATCTTAGCCAATTCTTAATCTTTTTAGCCGATTTTGCATACTGAGGTGTAGTGCTAGTGGGGCCCAGGGGGGGCTGAGCCCCCTTGTTGATATCAAAAATTGGCAAATTTCTACTTTTACAATTGTTGCTCAAAACATTTTGTGCAAGAGCCGCCTTTGTTATTTGATAGCACTATACCACTGCTGGAGGTATCTGATAATGTTCTCTAGGTTATTTGGTCAAAAGTTGTGACACAAATGCTGTATTAAGGCTGATTTCCACGAGGCGAATTCGCGGCGAAATCGCTGATAAAGGCATCAAGGCATGCGCAGTTTTGATTTTTGATTTCGCAGCGAATTCGCAAGTAAGTAGAAAAGAGTTCTACTTTTTCCCGGCGAAATATTTCGCAGCACCTAATAACCAGTCAAAGCATGGTAAATTTGCTTGATTTGTGAGAAAACAATCTTGGAACATTCGCCATGCGTGCAGTTCTGAAAATGGGCGCCTTAAAGTTGAGTTGTGGTGGTAATTATTATATAATTTCGCAGCTAATTCGCAGTCTCATGGAAATCAAAGTCGATTTCGAAGCGAATTTGGTGCGAAATTCGCTTCGTGGAAATCAGCCTTTATCCAATCTAGTTGCGCTTATAGGCTCTTTAAATATACCTGTTAATAACCAACAAATAAGCTTTCTTTCTTCTGTCAAATTATGTCCATCACCATAGCTTTTGTAACCTTGAGTTGAAAATGATAATACTTTAAATGGCACTGAGATTGTGAGGAAACAGTCAAAAGTATCTCTTTTGTAAGGGAAGTGAGGGGAGTGAGGTGAGCGGGAGGCAGCCACTGGCATACAGCGGTTGTCCAGTTTATATCAATCCATCCAATAATCCTGAAATAGAATTGTCTAATATTTCGAATCGTCTGACATGTCGTAAACAGGCTTTTCCTGGAACTATTTGGAATGATTTCAGGCTATAACAGGAAGTTTTTGCAAAGTTTAGAGATTTTTGCCTGACCTCTCAGACACAGTAGCCTGGCTGAGATGAAGCAGAGGGTCAAAATAGGCAGTTCTTTTAGCAGCTGGAAAAGATTATCAAAAGACGTTCCACAGGGATGCGTACTTGGCCTCCTTCTTATTCAACATTTTTACCCATGACCTTTTTCAAGCCTTAGATGAAGTAGCCGAATGAATTGGAGATGACATGAAAAGATCAATTAGCTGGTATAAACCTACCGAAATGGTTCAAAACCCGGACAAATTCAAGTTAGTTTTCTTTGGGCTCAAAGAAAAGCTATTGTTATGCATTGATATTCGCTGCATACCATAAAGATATCTATTACGGTGAAACTGTTACGATGAGCCTCTCCTTCCTCTGGGAGTTCTCCAATAGAAAACTGCTGCCATACAACTTAAGAAAAAGCGACCTTCTCCAACTTCCTAAAACCAAAACAAATAAATATGGAAACGAGTTTTAAAAACAATTTTTATAAATAAATCAAAAAAGTAATTAGAGCAAAGTTGGCCTCTTTTAGCACCAGATATTTCATAGCTACCTATATGTAAATAAACTGTGTTATTATATCATTTAATTTAGCAGAAAATATCTATATAATGACGCATTGAAAGAATAGTCTCTCCAGTCATGAGCATGGCAAGACGTTAAATGATTGCTCTAAAGAATGGGTTTAGTTTAAGTAGGTCTGAACAGAAAGATATGATTCAGTAGAATTAAAGCTCCTTCGAAGCTCTAATGAAAGATTTTTAGGAAGTTGACTTTCACACATAACGCTATCAATGATATCAGCAAATAGCTTGTACAACGGCATCGAGCACTTTATGACTTATAAACCAAGTTTTTCATTCATAGAGCAATCACTGAAAATCATTATTGCCAATTTGATAGTAACCAGTCAACAACCTCCAAATACAGACGTCATCAATATGTCTTACACTGATATGTAATGATACGATGGCATGACAATTCACTCACAAAATGATAGTCACACATGTGAATGAAAAGTGTTGAAATACCAATGGAAACAAACTATGGTTTTTAGCAAAACAATGCTAGATTTCAAATTATGCTAGATTTACTGCAAAATGAAAAATTGTGGCAAAATTATGCTAGAAGCATAATACCTGGTTAAACTTGCTTTTTCAAAGGAAAAATAGTTGTCTCTGGTGGGAAAGATTCGACCCACGGTTCACAAGATAAATCAACAAGCAATGGCCTTGTTTGAGGATAAATATCTATAAATATTGGATAATCAAAAGCTAACCATAAAAGCAGCTATGGTCTCTTTGATATTTTGTTCTAGAGTGTAAGCTTATTCCCTGCTATTCTCTGTACTATTTCATCATGAATTTCACCAGGTCATTCTTTCATTAAAGCTTATTCCAATATTTATTGACCATTGACGGAATTCAGAAGGGATAAAGAATCAATGGGAGAAGTGGAGTGGAATAGCAGTTCGCCAACATGAACTATCTGCTATGTGGGTTGAGATTAGCTTATATCCTTGAACGGGAGTGCAATGGAGGAGTGCAAAGCCATTTTCAGGCTACCGAGAAGCGCAGTTCCTCCATCAAAAGTTGCTCCTTATCTAAATGCCTATTCATTTGTCACAAACCCTCCTTTGTATGTTCCTTTTACCCCTTAGGCCCCTCTCCATAGCTTGCTTACATTTTCCCTTAGGCTCATCTATTTGGGATCTTCTTTTTGCATATTATTATTGTAGGCTTCCCCTGGCACTCACATAAGCAAGTCTGCATCATATCCATGCATCCCTTTTCTTTGTTTTGTTTATAGGTGCGGGATTTTTACAGGATTGTTAGACCGTAATGCTTAGTTTACTCATCGTTGTTTTTTCGTTTTTCTTGTATCACATATATCATTTAAGTATGTTTTGTTTAGTTTAGCGTCATTAAGCTTGTTTTAGCATACCTATTCAGCCCTTCCTTTCCTTTCCCATGTTTTCACGTCGTACTTTTTACATATCTTATGTCGTTAATGAAACTTACTCATGTTTTTCTTATTACATATCCTCTTGCCTTAAAGCATATATATACAGCATGTAAAGTTTAAATTTTCAGAATGCTCAAAGGATTACGTAAACTTTCTGTGTTTGTGCTATCTGAAGTTATACCTTTGGTCTTTAAGGACTTCTGTTAGGAAAGCTAAAGCCTCACAACACACGGTGTGTGACATTCTAAACCTATTTTCTCTTTACTTCATTTTCTCTTAGTAATGCTGCGAGTCAGGAGGGAAAAAAAATTGTTCGTGGTGAATGACCTCATGTGGCACAAACTCTCAACGAAAATGGATTGATTCGGTTTGATCAATGGTAGCAAAAGGTGAGAATTCTAGCGTTGGTAAGAATTAGCGCTAATTATCCCCTACCATAACTTTGCTTCAAATTGTTGACTGTCTCTACCATTCAGAGGTAGGCGTGACATCCCTAAAACTCTTTTTAAGCATTTCAATAGTTTGTGGCCATTTGGCACTCAGAATTTTGAAACGATTTCAGTTTAAATGGGCAGATATTTCTGGTTTCAATTCAATTTAATTTATTTTGGAAAATTTATCTCACAACGTTGGATTCTCGTCGCCGTTTTGCTTTGTTTCTGAATTTTATCCTCGTATTTTTATCATACTCATTGCAAGATTCACAGAATCCGGCAGACAGCCTATCCTGCGGTTCTTCTTTCTCACACGAAAAGTTTTGAACCTTCCTCCAGACAAAAACATCCCAGAAGGCAAACCTTCCTCACAAAACAATAGAGAGTGGGCGTGGCTTGGGTGTGCCATTGGAGCTTTTATTGTTCTTCATGGACCTTCCTCCGGTCAGTGACCGTGCCACCGTAATGAATCTGGGCACACGAATGACATAAACTTGAGAAAGTGGGCAGGGGCTAAAACCAAACAAAAGGAGGTTTGCTTCAAGCAAAATCTAATTCTTTGCATTTTGGCAAAAAGTAGGGGACCATATTTCCGAGACATTTTGCTTATGGTTTGCCCACCCAGCTCCCTTGATAAACATGTAACATATCCACATTAAAGGCAGCCCTGTTTTCATTTCCCATCATAATCAAATTAAGAGGCGGAGAAGCAGAAAACAGCTGATTCAAGAACAACGCTTTTACGATTAAGTAAATTTGAAAATTTGATCTCATCCGTAGAAATAGACTGTTTAAATTAAGCCTGTTGGCATATTGAGGCATAAATTTAATCATTTTTGTCGCTGTGGTCTATTTCATCTCACTTGGTATGCCCCTGTTCAATGACAGCCAGCATATACCATTATACTCAAGCATAAAACGATTAATTCTCATTTATTTTATTCACATAGAGAAGCAAGCATAAACAAATCAAATATAATTCGCATTCATAAGTGATTTAACGTTGCAAAGGAAACGAAATCGTTAGTACGCATGCAAAAATCTAAATAATCTAAAGACATTAATCTAAAGGTAGTAGAGATACAATCTAATGGTTTGAAAAAGCACATTATTATGATAAATCTAAAAAAAATTGGTGGTGTTATCATAGATATTTCAAATACCTTGTCCCTTGTCATTATGTAGCACTTCAAAGATTAGTTGATGGCTTGCCTTTGGCCACACTTATTGCGTTGGTTCTTCAGCATTTGAACAGAGTGAACATTTATCTAGTTACCTTGTGAAAAGAAGGAAGAGGATAAACAGATCATGCGCTGTTCCTAAGCAATCAGCTATGGGCCAATGCTTGTTAAATTTCATTAATTGTTGAATTGGTGTTGATGTGTTGTATGAGATAAGAGAAAAATCATTATTTTGAATATAAGATTAATATTTAAAAGAACTATTTGCAACAAAATCAACACATATTCTTGAAGAGTGGCTTTGCTGCCTTTCACTGTACGTAACATTCAAATCTCTCTCTAACTGCACAAGCAGCATGAATTACCGTTAACAATAATTGACGTGACCATCACGTTAGGGCCTGGACCATACAGAAGTAATGGATGATAACACTCCCAAACATTTAGCGTAATACAAAGCTCGAATACCAGTATTGTTATTCGTGGACACACTGTCCATGCATGCAATGCTTAGAGTTGCACCCTGCCTTGAAAGTTGAGCGTGCTTTTTTCTCGGTTATGACAATTGTTCTGCCTCTCTTTTAGTGGGGACATTGTCGAGGCCACGAATCAAGCAACTTTTTGGGGCATAAAATGCTTTGAAATTGAATTTTACGGGAGATGTAAATGAATTATGCAACCGATCAAGTCGAAAGCTTTATCTCAGAAATAATTTCAGGAGTTATGGGAATCAAATTAAAGCAATTCAGTTTCATATTGCAAGGGTAGTTATTTTACAGTTCTTTCTGTTCCGGATCATTTCCAGTGAAAAATATTTAATGCATGTTTTCATTACAATCAACACACATAGATGAAAAAAGATGTGTTTGTAGACAGACATATCGCTCAAAGAAAAAAGCTATATCGCTTGTGTCACGCTTCTCCAGTTGCCAAGCGATATTTACTCGATTATAAATAGGAATAGCAATCAAACAGTATTGCCGGATTAGAAAACAGAAAATCGACAAAACGTAAACTTTTTTTCATTTGGACTACACAGGCAAGATCCTACATATTGATCCAGTTTAATTACAAGAAATAAGGCAACCGAACTTTGTCTGGCTCCACAGTGAAACTTTTGTGATTTATCTAAGCACGTGTATAGGTTCTTTGTTATCTTAGCATTTACTAAAACCAAATACAATTTTGTTTTAGTAAATACGATAGTTTGTTTGAAATTGGTCTGTGCACAAATCTTTTCGGCCATAGATGATTAAAAATACATGAGACTGATTTTTTTTGCCTTTACTTTAGTGTGCTATGAATGTAGCCTGCGTGAAGACTCTCAAAACTTATTAATGCGAAGAACGCCATTTTGCCAAAACGATACTAGAAGAACAATTCATTAGTAATTACAAAGGTCGTGAAAAGTCTTTCAGTTTAATTAAAAAGCAATAAACTGAAATTCAAGTTTTTTTGTTTTTTTTATCCTCTCTTTCTTTTTTTTGATTTTCTACTCAGATTGATTGTCTTCTTTGTTGGGAAATGAATTCCAAAACCACTGTTTTTGGCAGAATTCGATGGAAAATCCGGATAACCTTTACTGAATTGAATATATAACGCGCAATTTGCCCCCCCTTCCCGCCCCCTTTCCCTCTATTTCGATTATTCTCAGTCTATCAAATTCCTTTTTCAGAGCTGAAAAATTTGAAAGCGTGAGAAAAATGCGTAATATTTTTCCGCCTTGCCTATAAGTACTAGATTTATCATCGCACACTGCACAAATTGGCTAACACTATGGAATAGGAGCTACATAGTGTCATAGGTTTGAAACATATAAAAGATCGTTTCAAGGGCTTTTCGTCAGCTCTAAGTCTCTTTGAAGGTCGTCAACCCTTGATAAAAATCAATTTAATTGCTAAATTCAATTAAAAAAGTGATAAATTTAATAGACAGAGATGCAGAAAATCACCTTCTAAAATCGGATCTTATACAATAAGTAAATTTACAAATTTAATCTTATTTTAAGGGACACTGTATAAAAGCTTAAATAAATCCTGTTGACAATCCAAGGTTTTATGCAAAAGTTTATTGTATTTTTGTGGTATATTCAATCTCACACACAATCTTTTTCTTACATCGAATGAAAAACGATTGTTTTGCCTGAAGTATCTAACTACAGATGATCGTTAGTCTGCATATGGGTACGCAAACCTGATCTGTACAAAGTTTACTTGCCATCAAAAATAATTTGACCCGTACCCCTAAACAAAACCATGAAAAATCAGGTGCACTTGATACATCTGTTTTAAAATATACATTTGAAATGCTCTTCCTAGCGGCGCAATTATCTTCTTCAGCAATTAAAAATCGATTTATTTTGATACGATGCTCCTCAAGGTTCCTGTCTTGGACCTTTTTGCATCATATTTGCTTGAAAAACCAGTACTGTTTAGGCCTGTACAAGATCTTGTGCTTTCATTGTGCCAACGTGGCATGGGACTAAATGCAACTCTTGAAAACCATCAATATTTTTCAGAGCAGGTTACTTTACAGATCATGTTGAATAAACAAAGCCATAGAGATGTCAAGGCCAATTTGAACTTCCTCGGCATTCTTCTGTGCGAAATCGGTATCCACAGCAACAATATCTATCCAAATATAAATCCACACACCTACCAAAGCTACATTATAAAGCCAACCAACGTTTACGAATACGCAAGCTATATTCTACAGCTAAGCCGTTATCCAGAAAGGCTCACTTTTAATGTCTTTATCCGAAATTGGCACGTGCACAGTCTTGTCTTGTAATGAAATCTTCGGGCAGCTGCAGTTTTGTCATCACATCTGGGAAAAACATATTTCCATGGTTGCTTTTCGTGATAATATTTTACAGTTCATTGGAGCTTTCGTTGCTTTTTATAAGTCTTTCCAAGTGGCCAAAAGAAGGGAAACACATAGGCAATGAAAAGTTGCTTCCACTAGTCGTTCCAGAGCAGGATATTACGGAGAACACAACCCATCGGCTACAGGAAAAGCAGAATTTGCTTTTGTTTGTTGCAGTTTTAAACAAAGTAACAGCATTCGATAGAAGAGATGCAGTCAGGTCTACATGGATGTCAAGATGTAGGAAGCAGAACAGAAAGCTAGCCTGTTTCTTCTTTACAGATACGACAGAATCGCTATCCAAAGTAAATAGAACAAGGGTCAAAAATGAGAAATTGCTTCATCAGGACATGTTGTTTATGCCATACAAAGGTTTGTGCTACTTATCCCCGTGAAATTAAATCGTAAAGTTGCGTAATCTCTTCTAATTACTTTTCATTCAAAGTCGAGTTGCATTGCCATTTACAAACAGCCTCGATTCATTGCTATAAGAAATGCTTATAATGTTCGATGCATAAAATTTTAAGGCTTCTACCATCTTGAGTCTTAAGGAATTTGAACAAAACTCACAACATGAGAGAATATCATCTAATTTTTCCAGTATAGCAGCAAGGACTAGCTTCTAACCAATAAGGCTTAAATCTCAAGCCGTTCAAAAGGTTTTTTTCTCGAGCAAATTTTTCTTTCTAAATGAAAATATGATAGCTGTTTTGAAGTTTTGTACAAGAGGAAAATCTTTGATGGCAACCAAGCTTTGCACCCCTCTCTTATGCGGACTACAATTCATCAACACCTGTACAGATCATGACATGTGGTTTCGACACACTTGTATATAATCACTTAGCAATAGCATCTGGCTTGTTTCGATCTTTTGGAATGACTGTTTTGATAAGTGTTTTTTCTTGTTCAAATTTTTGTTATAAGTTTCAAAACATTCTCCCAAATCTTTAAATGTTTTGCATTTTGAACTGCCTTTCTCTAAATTCCAAACTCGTTAGGTGGTGTACACTGGGTAACAAAGCCATAAAATTTCGAGCGCATAAATAGAACAACAACAGTAGAAGCGGAGGAGCGTCTAGCAGAGGAGAAGATAGATGCTCCTCCGCTTCTCCACTCCTATCATCTATTGACGCTCTAGTATAGTGAGGGCAACCAGTGGCAGATTTCATAACAATCGTGCATTTAGTGAAGAAAGCATGAAAATTGGCATACCTATAGATTTTGACATGCTGAAAACGATGAGATCGGGACCCCACCTGTAAAGTACCCCAAAAAGCTATTTTTAGATGATGATACTCGGACCCAGTCCTCCTCAACTAATTCTACCAATTTTACACCACACTTCCATATTAAAAGCATACAGAGTTGTATAAGTGTATAATCAGGCATGAAAATGCAATAATATTGTTATTTCAAAATGAATTGCCCCCATATTCTATTTTTAGATGGGGTTCTTGGTCCCAGACCTCCAGGAAAGGTGCTGATCATTTTTCTGTAGTACCCGGGAGCGAAATACTAAAATTACTAATATCACAGAGATTAAGATCCTCATAACGATGAAAGCAATTTCTCAACTTTCATATTAGGCCCGCAGTCTATTTTTAGAAAGAGGTACTTGGATCCAGACCTCTACTAACGATTAATTGTTCATCAAGCGCGAAAATTTCATTGTCAAAGGAAAATTAGTTCAAATTGAAAGTTTAAATGTCTAATTCTTCGAGGCACTGCCCATTGCACATGCACAATTGGAGGTAGAGTGCAGCACATGTCACTTGGTGAACGTAACGGCAACGCTTAACTTGCTTGCCTTGAATCATACTTTCGATTCTTCCTGGCGTGCTGATGTTGGATTTTACTAAAAGTTCAACCCAACCGCTCCCATCAAACCAATCACCAATGGTTGAGAGAAGGCACATTTTGATATGCAAGGCACCCATCATCATTAATAGCTTTTCCTCACCATAAAGCTCGAGGTAGAGCCATTGCACTTGCTTTGAAATCGCGTATACTGGCTGATCCGCTGTCATTACAGGAATCTGTCCAGGATTCACATGCTGTAATATGAGCTTAACTATCTTCATTGTATGGGCAACTGTGGCCGTCGACGTGATAGACTCTTTCAGAAGTGGCAAGAGCGTTGAAAGTGTTGTCGGAAGTGCTTCGTTTCGTTCCAGCTTCTTTGCATTGTATGCCGACCAAGAAACTCTTTCGAACAAAGGAATTTCTACCTCTCCCAGCAGTGCAAATTTTGCAACCAGCCATTATCTTCAAGCAATTTTTGCGCGTTATTGCTATAATCTTCAGTGTTTGTTCTCTGTAGTGGATATTCCGGTATTTTCGATTTTGTTGGGCATATTTCAGTATAGTAGCTTGGCAGCTCTAAGGGAACACTGCTCTTCTCGATATCATTCTCCAATTGCAGTTGTGTCTGCCCTCTCATGATTTTCGGATGTTGGAAAATTGAGATACTGGTACCATGAAAAGCACTCAATGCTGTAGATGAAGATGGATTGTGGTCAATGTTGTCGATCGCTGCAGACGTGAACATACCATTCTGGATACTTGGTGGGCAAACTACGCCGTTTTCTCTGTAAATTTTACACAACTGTTTTGTAACCGCTAGTTCGAAATTTTGCACGCGATTGTACGGGACGCTTATTCCATGCTTTGCAAGGTTTACTACCAAGCCCTTTTTTCGCGTTTTGCTGTGTATCATCAATCCAATATAGAGAGGAAATGGTGTTTCGTCAGCTTTCATGTGCCGTATTTTTTCAACAATGTCATTATGCTTCTTTTCTTTTCTGATTGTATTAAACCGAATCAACTGAGAGATAGATGTCGCAGCTCTACTGTTGCTCAATTCACAAGGCTCCCCTCCAATCACCGAAACACCCAGGATCATTCTTACTAAGCTATAAAGTGAGGCCGGAACTGATGCTTCATGTTTTGGTTCTTCCTTATCGTCAGCAGACATTTGTTTTCTAATTATTTTGGCTGCTCTTGCAAGGCATCTACCATCATCCTCTCCGCTAAACGAGCACGAATCGAATATTGCTGATCCCGTCTCTTCCTTCAAAGTCAAGAGTATTTCTCTTCCTTTCTTATGCTCACTCAGTTCTGGAAGTAGCTCAATAACTTTCTCCTTGAGGCGAGTGCTGTGAATCTTGCTCTTATATTCTTCAGATGCACCATATTCGACAAGGCGCTTGCAAAAAAGAGTTTTCAAAGCACTTAGTTTGAAAACTGGGATTGTTTCTTTAACACTGCAGCATTCTTGTATGTAGGAGACTATTTCCGCTAAAACGACTCCGTAAATAATTTCGTACTCAACATCTGCTGCAGGTTTAGAAGATTTTATGGCTCGTACTCTATTTCCTAGAATGGTCAAACAGTTCTTGTGGTAACGAGCCTCAATTGCGACCAAGTCACCTTCACTGAGTCTAGCAAGAAGCTTGTCGTCCGATAACAGAATGGCCGCATCGCGAATTCTTTTATCCAAGCCAAGTGTGCGCGCATGGTGCAAGTTTTTGTCGGAATCATGCTCATCACATAATATGCATGTTGGTTGAAAATTATCTGCAGTATACTGAGATCGAGTTTTTAAAGTCACAGTGGAACTTTGTTCCTGGCTGCTTTCATCAACGCGCCTTTTTCTACATACCCTGTTGTAATGATAATTGTCGTAACGATTTCTACAACTTTTATGAAACTTTGCTTGGTATTGAACAAAATTATCTAAAAGATTCGGATTTTGGAACCTTCGCTTCAGAGATGACGGTAGCTGTCCTATCTCCTCAAAACGTCTAAGGTTTTCTATTACAGCAAGATATCCTTGACTAGCATCAGCTCTAGTAACATTCGCTGGACACACGAGCGCAGTTTGATCGACTCCTTGACAAAGAAAACAGAGATTCCAGTCTATTTCTCTATCAGTCTGACATCTATCAAAGTGATCGGGTACGTCCAAGAGCTCAAACCTCTTTCCGGACATGACACTTTTTGGAACCGTTCTGGCTACTTTCTGCTTACAGTCATGTCAAAATATCCCCTACTCATATCATGCCACGCGCCCCTGTATCTTGATAAGATCAGGCTTTTCTTTTTACCAGGTATCTCACTTCAAGGGTAGCGTGCTCGCGCGTTCTTAAGACAAAGGATCTTCTACATGCATCAACGCAACTGATCAGATCAGTAATTATACCACGTTTCTGGAAATTCAAAAGATGCAACGCTTACAGATTGCTTTCAGCTGTTAACTACGGATTCAGCTTCTGTATCGCGAAAATCGAAATTGTCCATCCATTGCATACATAAAGATAGATTGATAGAAAAACTGCTCTACCCCATTCTGAAAAAGCTTTTTGGTACAATTTAATGATTTGAATGAATTCCCCTCTCAATTAACTTTTATGACTTGACGCATTGTTTTTGAAAATTTTGTAGAGGTCTGGGTCCAAGTACCTCTTTCTAAAAATAGACTGCGGGCCTAATATGAAAGTTGAGAAATTGCTTTCATCGTTATGAAGATCTTAATCTCTGTGATATTAGTAATTTTAGTATTTCGCTCCCGGGTACTACAGAAAAATGATCAGCACCTTTCCTGGAGGTCTGGGACCAAGAACCCCATCTAAAAATAGAATATGGGGGCAATTCATTTTGAAATAACAATATTATTGCATTTTCATGCCTGATTATGCACTTATACAACTCTGTATGCTTTTAATATGGAAGTGTGGTGTAATATTGGTAGAATTAGTTGAGGAGGACTGGGTCCGAGTATCATCATCTAAAAATAGCTTTTTGGGGTACTTTACAGGTGGGGTCCCGATCTCATCGTTTTCAGCATGTCAAAATCTATAGGTATGCCAATTTTCATGCTTTCTTCGCTAAATGCACGATTGTTATGGCTTTTTCCCTCACTATACCCAGAGTAATTCGGGAGAGACTGTACGCTGACGAGGGTTAAACGATTGTCATTTGCTAGCTGAAGAGCTTCAATTTCTCTCCACCGGTTTTATTAACTTCAAGATGACCATATAAATATCATAAATTTGTCTTTGTAACTTGTATCCATTTACTTGTAAACCTTCAATAAAATGGTAATAGGAACAGGATTTTGGGCAATTTGTAGCTGCTTCGAGGCTAGAAAACTATCAAAAGTGGTCCCTGGATTAAATGATAACAATCTCATCAACATCATCTGCTTGTCAGGTTTACCAGGTAAAATAAAAATACAAAAAGCAAAGGTTATGAAACTTCATTTCATCCGTGTTGGGTCATGTTACGTTAAAACATCATCAAAAATGTGGATTGGAATAGAAAATATCGTATTTTAAGAAGCCAAATAAAAAAGTTGTCAAACATTTTGTCAAGTAAAATACATTTTAGTCTTGTCCAATATTTTTTCCAGCAGTATTACATGATGGCTAAAGTTCTTTAATTTCATCTCTCCTCTTGCTTTTCCAGGTGGAAATAATTTTGCATTGCGATTGGTATGGATGTTGAAATGGGCTGCTGCTCACTACAACTTTGACTTTTTCCTCCGAATCGATGATGACCATTTTCTGTGTTTAGATCGGCTTGTTTACGAGCTCCCCCACAGACCTAGAAACTCTCTTTACTGGGGATTCATTCATTGTCGCAAAGATATTGTCAGGGTTGATGAAGGTTGGATGATTTTGTCGGGTAACCTCGTTCAAGAAGTTCTTTCTAAAGTAAATTCAACATTGCCATGTCATCCATTTGGCGACCAGGCCGTTGCATTATGGATGCTTGATAGTAAATATAATGTCACATATTTTTACGATAACGATCGTGTCATAAATTTTGCTACATCATACGATCTAGAGAAATATAATCGACCAGATATTTGCACGAAATACCTCAGTTTACATGGAAGCTACCCCAATACAATGAAGATGTACTGGAATATATCTTCTTATATTGAAAATCTTCTTGCAGACAAACCAACGCACTATGAAATACCTCCAATTCCTCGCTACGAAGACAAGTGTCGATTTTCAAACAAAATATTTGATGTCAATAAATTTTGGCCTCAACTTAGATTCAATACAAAACCGTGCAAGGATGAGCCGAGATGGACCAACAGCAATGAAGAATTTCACAGTCGAGAAACGTACGGCGAGGATATCTAAACAACGTGCAATGTTGGTTGTCGAAAGGAGCTGTTCAAAATAGATAAGATCATAAATAGTGATTCAAAATTTGATTATAAAGTTATTTTATATACGGCACAAGTTGTTTTATATACAGTACTTTTTAATCAATTAATTGAATGTTTTGAATGGTAATACGAGTACTTTAGCATAGTTTGCAAAGCATTTTGATAGATAATGAAACAACCTGCAGAATAATTCAAATTCTGTTCTCAGATACACTGCTTGATATGTATCAGTTTTCCACAAAAGTGATTTAGATTGATTAAAGGATATTAAGCAATACGATATACAAAATTGCAATGGCTAGACATGCATGTTGGTAAAAACCCTAATTATAGAGACAGGGAAAGCATTAAAGGTCAATTTGACTCCATTTCCATAACGGTACCTTAGAAATGGTTGCACATAAAATTAGGAAAACAATACGCCGGGGGCGCTTATTTGAATTCTGGCCTCAGCTCATTTTAGAGGGGTGCTCACTGAAAATAGATAGAATTCCACCAATGAAAAACTGAGCTTTGAAATTCAAACTATCATTTTTGTGATAAAAATTAATATTCCATTTGCATCACACTTGTTATAGGGCAAAGATTTATAAGATGTCAAACTATACTGAATCGGAACCCCTGTCGATTTTCATAAATATTGGGTGTGGCCTCTTGAATATCTAAATTTTCAATACCTTCCAAAGGAATTTTATAAAGTTTTGTCAGCATTTGCAAATAACTTTCCCAATCGAAACAGCGTAGGGTTTATTGAATAGGTTCCAGCTGATGACTTTTTCGATGATGCCCCTTATTAGAGAGGGTCGCTCACTAGAGGGAAAGGGCGCTCTTCAGAGAGAATATGCTAACTACGAAATTGGTTTGACATCGTGGGTCTTAATAGAACACAGAGGTCCCATTTTTTTCTATCTGCATGCATTCAAACAAAACTTTTTGTGACCTTAAAAGTTTAAATCTTGGTTTATTTTCAAATGTAAAAGCATGCCAATTTATGCAACTTTCAAGCGAAATAATCAAGGGAATTTCAGAGGCAAATGCTTTAAATAAAGATTTAATCTCACTGAAAATTTTGCAGTACATCACAGAAATATTTCATGAAATATTTTTTTCTTACTTAAGCTTGATACCGGTCGAGATACACGAATGCAAATCTGAGCTAGAGAAATTTTCTTTGAAGCAAAGAAGAAGAGAAAAGTGGCCTACGTTTTTCTAAACATAGTCAGTTTTCTTTGATTGTTTTGAATGTTGAACAGCAGAACTACTCTCAATGTACACCAGATCTTGTAGAAATTTCGCTTTAAGCATTGCTGTCAAATCTAAATTCTGTTTCCAATTCTAGGTGAGACTGAAATGAAAAGTAAATATATCCGTTACTTGCTTCCGTTTTCAAGAATTTGAAATGTTTGTCAGATTAAGTAAAGGTTTAAACTGCAACACCGAATCCTATACAAACAACAGTCAAAAGGAAATTTGTGAACTTTTTCGAAGACTTATCGTTAAAAGTTTATTCTTTCATTTGCTAATTTATTTGTTCATGCATTTTTTCATTCTTTCATTCATTTTTTGTAGGTCTTTGACCTATTGATTTACTTTTTTATTTATTATTTACATACTGTTTATTTCTTAAATTCGAGCACTTGCAGCGGTGTTTTGCTGGCTTAGTAAATGATATTACAAATCAAATCAAATGTAACTATTTCATACTTCGAAAGAAAGTTTCTTTATTAATGTTACATGGAATTATTCATCAAATGGAGTTATTCATGGAATTATTAATGTTACATGCATCGTTGCTACTAGCAACGTAACAATAAGAAGCATGGTATATAATAGTGAGTCTGGTACCCAGGGTAGGTAACCGTGTGTATATTGTAAATCCCAATTAAATTGATTTAAACAAAATTAGAAATTATTCTATTTAGAAACAGCAGAGAACAGTTTGCGAGAACGCACGATTTGACATCCCTTCAACTGGAATGCAGTGGAAAACAACAATAACAACAGCCTGGTTGTCTTAGCGACCATGGCATCAGAACAATGGTAAAGAAGCGCAGGCGCTTCTATATCATTGCATCAGAACCACTGATCTCAAAAAAAGATTTGATCGAGCTTCTCCAGCTCAGCCTCGATTGCACAATGCAGCGTCCATGTTAGGACCTTGCTGTGTTGCTTGAGACTAGAGAGTAATCATGTTGGTTTCAGTTCAACTTGCTTTTTCATAGCAATGAAAAAGCATTCGTAAGTGACGTTAAGCATTTTTGCCGTAGTATTTAGTTTATGCAAGGGAGAATCCACTGTTCACTTACCTTCTAGGCTTGTTGTCTCTTAGGTTATGTAAACTCTCCTCCGCAGAGGCTATTTGGGAAGGAGAATGGGAGGGAAAAATGATGGGATAAAAGGAACTGCGGAAGAAAAGAAAAGGTGGAGGAGCTGCGAGAGAGAAGGAGGAAAAAATAGCGGCAATTTTCATTTCCTCCTCTCCTCCGCCCTTATCCTCCTATTCCCGCAGCTTCACCATTTCTCAATCCCCACCATTTCTCAATCCCCATCTCCCTCCCCAATAGCTTCTGCGGAGGAGAGTCGGTTATTTAAGAATTTAATGATTAATGCACAATAAAAAGCGCAGCACGCTGTTTGTACAGTTTTTACGCATGGCAGCCCTATGCTTTAGGCGCGAGAGGTCCCAACATGGAGAGACTCGGTCACTTCCACGTGCTAATATAGGAGATCAATAGTTTGTTCGATCCAGTCTTTTTTTAGATCAGTGATCAGAACAGGGACTAACTTTTTGCTCCATCGCAGGGTCCTTAGAGCCATTCGGTTTTGTTCTGTTAATTTTTACAAATATTTGTTGTTTACAAATGGCATATTTACAAATAAATTAGGGGAAATATACTAGCTTGCGTGTTGTACAATAAAATGCGTCAATATAACTTTAAATAACTTGAAACTGGACGAGAGAATAAGCGAATTTAAAATAACGACATTTGGAGCGTACCCGTTATCAAGTGCAGATAAAAAGGAAGGCGATAAAGGCATATTTTAATTCTTTTATATTTTCAATAAAATTGGTGAACAAATATAGTTGAAGAGTCAAAATTTTCTGATAAGTTTGACTATTGATTTTGTGACAACATCTGTCCTTAATGCGATAACTTTTACTTATTTGTGATTCAATTAATCACTAGACGGACAGGGATTGACTAAGCTCATGAAATGAATTATGTGTTACTACGTGGAAGGGACTAAGGTATTACACATTATGTTTTTATAATTTCAATATTTTACATGCTGCACAAGACTTGAATAAATAAATACCACGAGGTAACCAGCGTGAGAATGCTTCTGTTTAAACCAAATAACTGTTCTGTACATATTGGTTTACAACTGACTGATCGACGTTTTCGATTTTAAATTCTTTGATACATGTATGATAAAATCATCGAAATACAATGGTGCTGGCGGTGATTGGTAGTGGCGATTAATTGATTGTGATTGGTGATTGCTGATTTGTGATTGATGGTTTTATTGTTGAGATTATCATTACCATCGTTGTCATTATCAAAATACATAATTATCATTCTTTATTTTTTGTATTATATTCTTACAGAATTTTTTGAAACACCAGATTGAATCGAAAATGAGATTTGCAATTGAATCGAAAATGAGATTAATTCATTGTTATTACCATCATTGAAGATAATAGGGATGGTGATGGTGACGGTGGTGATAAACTCCAAAGGATATTTATTCTAAATCTTTATTTACTCTACATCTTTACTTAATTATTCGAATTCACAGCTCCCCGGAAAAATTCTAATCTATAGCATACATAAAAAGTGGGAGTGGAGTTACATTACATTAATATATGGATAAAAATAAATAGAAATTAAACTATCTATCTAAGAGGGGCCATTACTAATAACTATGAGCGTAAATTATAATAAGAATTTACAGTCTCTTAATCTGTTGATCAGTTTGAAACAACGTTGTTCCAAGAGTTCTTCATCTTCTTTGCAAAAATAAAACTTCTGGATTTTGCGTAAATGACTCAAAATTTTAGCTTTTTGCGAGACAGATTGCTGAGCAAACTCTGACGAGATATAGTCATGAAAGCAAAACATGAAATTGACATATTTTACTTATGGTCTCTGCCTCATCAAGATTTCTGTTGTCCCAAATTGCTAAACTGATGGAGGTAGTTAGCGGAAACCGTTGAGCTATACGTCCGTTTGCACTTTCGTATTCAACATCTGCATCTGTTTCCAAAACGTGTAAGAAGTGTGTTGTCTGAAATCAGAAAGTCTCAGCCTCAGTTCGTCGACTTCAATTTCTGCATCGTGGAGTTTTAACCTTAATTGCTCGTTTTCTTCTCGTAACAATGTCTGCTCCTGCAATTAACAGCAAAAGTTGACTCGCAAGAAATTTCAAAGAAGATTATGAAAATTAGGATATTGTCTGGCAAAATAAAACTTTCTTTGGTTTATCAGGCTCTTAAATTATAAGCTTCTTAAAATAAAAACGAGCCTCTGAAATGATTTCAAATGAAAATAAAGCGAGAGAACTTTTCAAAATAACACCATGATCATGTGAAGATATTTCAACACAAGGATATAAACTGCTAATATGCTGCATGTTAAACCAAACACCATAATTTTCTTAATATATCGACGAAAATGTTTTTCTACGGAAGCCTTGCAATATTGGGGTGGGTGACACGTACAAAAATAATTATCTTTGCACTAGGTGGTGGCAACAAATTATTACTTAACCAAGATGAGATACTGGTGAAAACGAACTCTTTTTTTTGCCTACACAATAGCGATTTTTTCTTTTTCATGTACGTAAATTCTAAAATTAAAAGATGAAACGACGACAGGGCACAGCAAAAAATCCGAAACATGTCACTGTATTTTCTTGGCAAAATTTGGGTGCTCTTCTGAATAGCTGTTTTTGGTTTGCCAATTTGAGGACACTTTCCTTCTATGGAGAGGGTTCTGTCTCTACTTCGGAAGGGACGTGTTGTTTTATTGTATCCCCTAATGTTTGTGTGGTGTGTCTGTGCGTCCTACGGAACTGTGATGGGTAGTAGGAACGCAATCCCTTCCAATGTATGGAAGGGCTCTCCCTGGACTGTAAACAATACGAGGACTGACAACAAGGAAACAATTTGTAACTGGCTTTTGAATACGGCTTTCAAATCGCAAGAAAATGATACCGATCCAAAGTGGTTTCAGATAAACTAGGCAACTAAGCAGAGTAAATTTTACTTCAGAAAAAAGAAGTGCAACTTTTCCTTAAAAAAGGCAGGGATATTTTAATTATATTTTAATAATATTTTTTATAAACACTGGTACCTTATTCCTTTCAAATTTAGCCTACCTTCAATTTTGGCTCCCTTAAATTTTCGCCCCTTTAATTTTCGCCCCCTTTTGTGCACAAGTTCGCTCCCTTTAATCGTTGCCCCCAAACCCTTTAAATTTCAAACGGAAAGAAATCGTTCAACCAACAAACCTTCTCTGAGTCATAAAGCTTGCTTTTCAATAGCTGCAATTCGTCATTGTCAATTAAATTGATTTTCTGCAGCGAAATCGGAGACGAAGATTCGCCATTAGAGATTTGTGAGTCAGTTGATCCGCCGAAAGACTGTTCCATAAATTTCAGCTTTTTCTTCAGCGCTTTTGACTTTGGCATCTTTACTGTAAAATTGATAGTAACCACGGTGAGGAAAAACTCTTAGAAAACTTCAAACCTTTCTGAACTTGTGTTACTACAAACCCCTAGTCTGTATAGCAAATATTGCGTGCTCCAACAGAATTATACATCAAAGAGTATAATCTGACTTTGATACTCACATTACTAAAAGATGCAAAAAATGAAGTAGTGAACTCTTCATACCCAAATTATACAATATCAACTGAATCACAAAAGCACCACGCTACGAGACTGAATAATCGAAAAACCCAAAAAGGAACTTATAGAAAAACTGTCAACAACCAACCATCAAACTATTAACTTAAACAGGGAACAATGTAGTATTCTTGACTTTTACTCCCACAGAAACTAAACATGACGTCACTGTATGAAAGCGACAGCCCCATTGATCTATCAATGCAGAAATACCAATTTAAGACTCAGTCTTCTATTTAATTACCCTTCGGTTACGTAAACGGTTGGTTCCAAGTATAAATATAAAAGAGTCATGGATTGCATGGCTTTTGTTATTAGATTCTCATTTTAAAGAACTACGCATCACGCGTAACGGTTCAAAACAAACAGTATCTACGGCTGTTTTCCTTTACTAGCAATCACTTCTTTGATTGTAAGGGAAATCTTTTGATCGGTCTGATCAAGATCAATCAAACTTTATCTAAATGTTTTGATAGTAATTAAATCGACCATTGCTTTTCAGACCGATGAGCCAGTTCATTCACAATTGATTTCCGGGCTCAAACCAACGTCATGCAATAGCTTCTGCATGCAGGTGGGTTGCCCCAGGATTGAAAACACCCCTGTGGAAGCCAGGGCCGTCGCTAAGCACTTTCACTTAGGGGGGTGCCAGTCACCAATTTGCCGACAAAATAGGGCGTGGCCTAAGATATTTCAATGTGGGGGTGTGGCATTTTGACGCAATTGATTTTTTTATCAAAGAGGATGTGCTCGTTAGTCAATCATCGCTTCAATTTTCGAGTGACTGTGGGTACTTAGGTTTCGAAGGCCTTGAAACAAAAACATAAGACGAGGCCCCCCTGCGAGCGAGGTCCCACTTTGCCCCATTTCCCTGCTTACAGTGGCTTCCAGTACCTCCAGGATCAACGTTCAGAGTTTTTCAATAAACTTTGACCCTTCCCTAAACCCTAAACTTTAGGTAGAAATTAAGTTGCCCTGGACATTGGACATTAAATTCTAGACTCCGGCTGCCGAAAGGGAGTCATTTGAAGTTTTTGGGGGACATTTGCCCCTCCGTGACACCCATAGCGCTATCTTTTCCTGTTTTGAATTGCTAAGTGCTTTTGGGCAATACTTTTAAGTTCATACCCTCATCTTATCCCAACTGTTCGCTAAAGCTATTGCTTTGGGAACTTTGAAAGCAAAACCCGACAAAACTCTATTTTAGAAAATTTGCCGACAAGAATTTTCTAGGGTGCCGCAAAAGAACAGACATGATTTGAACCTGATCTTGATCTCGGGATAGAACGACCAAGCTTTCGCGCCAATGAGAATGCCCCTACAATAATCTCATTCTTAAGAGATGGAATGTCATGCACCCTTGGCAATCCTCTCTTGTAGAAAGCTATCTACTCAGGATGAGCATTCTTCCTATTTATTTTTAATAGACATTAATTAATAAATTAATAAAGGGAAAATAATTATTAAACGGGATTCTAAGAGCCGGTCACTGTGTTCTATGAACTGGTCATTCTAAGAAGCTTAGTTGGGGGTCCGTGTTCCATTTGCTGAATACTGTGATGACAAGTGAACAGAAAACAAAGAATGAATGAAAACTAAATCAAAAGATAAGGACACTTGCAATTGTCAAGACAAACTTAAACATTCGAAAGAATATATTTAAACAAAATAGATAAAATTGAATAATTTGAATAATGCAGAAAATTTTGAAATGGAAACAGAAGTTTTCGCATTAATGTGAACAAAAACAAAATTTTGGAAATCTGACCTGAAGCAGAATCTTCGGCAAGGCAAAAAAATTAAAGGTTCTATGGAAACTGGATAATTTGACAATAACAATAAATATGGACAGCATAAAACCGAGTGTCTATACATCATTGTAAGAAACGTACGAGATTTCCACCAAAACAAAAGGATTTCTGGGGATTTTCACACGAAACAATAGGATTTCGAGCAAAGGTGCACGAGATATTCATGGAGTAATTTGCCCCTTTTAAAAAACTTTTTAATGGCTTTGAGGCTAGTGTTTTTTTGAGGCGATTTCGCAGAAAAATCTAAGGAAATAGAATCCTTTATTTTCATCATACTTTATGGCAATTCATACTTTAATGAGAGAGAGGTAAATTTTACTCAGGGAATGTATGGGGAAACTGTGTGTAAAAGCGAGAGGGGAAGGACCAATCCCACTAAAATGGAATACTGAAAATAGAACAGATCGAGCATGATAGAAGACTGTTGACAAAGAGGGCAGAAACAAAGACTGAAATTATCGGTGAAACTGCTTTAAAAATCGTACAATTATTTATGGGTATTTCAATAATGCAAGTGACATATTTTTCATACACAAATAGCAACTTGGCAACAATATTTGGAGCATGCGGCTTTACATAAAGTAATTCGGGTATGTGAACAAAGTCTTCAGTCTTCAGGAATCGTCAGTCAAGAACAACAACTGGCATTTTCATGGAAATACGTAAAGAGAAGTAGTAATGACCAAACTTTAATCGAAATATCGTTTAGCCAATTCTTTTGAAACGGGACATTGAAGTATTGCAAAAAAGGGGGCGTTTTTAATAAAAGGGTGTTGTCCTAAACCTGACTTTCCATCCCTCTCAACGGGGGCTGACGCCTCCGCTGAAAACCACGCCATGACCCAACCTTATTCTCCCTAATGAAAATTTAGCATAATTTTTTTGTAATTCTATTAGATACTACACAGCTTCCGCCATCAGAGAATCTAGACTTATCAAGAAGTCTCCTTGTCTTTCCTCCTTATAAGACCATACCCTATGATTCCATTTCCTAGAATTGCAGTGCTCTGACGATTCACTTTAAATAACGTTTGGTCATTGGATCAGGGACTCGATCCTCTCTTGTATGACTTGCTAGTCTGCCACCATCCTCACACAATCAACTCGGATCTGTCTATTAGTTTAGATAAGCAGGCAAAGGGAAGACTGGCTGCGGCTCCTTATGTTATCTTCAGTTCGTTTAAAGATTTTGAAATACGTAAACTCCTCGATAATAAGGGAAAATCTTCATCTAAGCATCTTAGCTTACAAAAAGCATACCTTTGATGTGATTCTTTTGACGACATTCCATAACAACGTGATCTTTGCAGTCTTTATGACACGTTATCTGGCATTCTGTACGAAAAATATCACAGTAAAACGAAGAAAACTCATCTGGAGTAACAAACAGTTTATTCGATCCTGACTTCAATTATACATGATGGGAACAACAGAAACCGTTGAGCAACAAAAACTCTTTAGTTCCTTTTTCATTCTGTTCTAGGTAATATTAATAATGCTCGCTACGCTTTCATGACATAGACTATTGTTAATTTTGATTGAATGTGGGTTATACGGCTACGTATGGAAGAATACTGCTCGATCTAAAAGACATTTTTACATAGCTGATATCATTGAAATTTAATACAGTTATGCAGTGGTGAATCGTGCAATCTACAATCCAAACATAGCTTTTGAGAAAAAGGCCTTAAATCACACTGGGAAGCATTTATATTTAACCCTATCTACTTTAAAAGATGAAGCATATGCTATTTAATAACAGAGGTATCATTCTTGAGGTGGGGGAGAAGGCACCATGTTGAAACACGGCCTTTCCAGGACTGTGCAAAGGCATGGACCTTTGATTTTAGCAGGGAAGGGCTAACGAAGTCTAGAAAAGAAGACAGACACTCTAGATAAATAGCTAAATAGAGAAGAGAAAAAGAAAACATAGTATTATAAATATTTCTCAAATCCCTGCGAATTCCTATGCTATCCATTTCGCATTCCATAACTGGGTATATATATTTCCCAGGCTAGAGTTTTCGATCTATGTTCTGACGTTTATACTCTTAAAGAGTGTCAGACGCGAAGACTGTTTCAAAATTTCTGTTTCGCTCAAAGCAACCTTTAACAAGAGGCTAGTAAAAACAAGCTTCACGGCTAACGATTGTTAGAGCGGTTACTGAATACGAAATATTTTCACTGACACTCCCAGACCACGCCTATTTTTGACTGATTTCTTGAGGAAGGTTTTCAGAGTTTGCCTGATAAGTTGGAAGAGGGTTGAGCGATTTAAAAAAATGATTACCATGAACAGTAGAGAACTGGCACGAAACTCGTAAGACTGGAAACATGCCTTTAAATCTCAGTTTGAATTTCATGGGCAAATATCATTCAGATATAGAAAAATTAATTTGATAAATACCTTTGCATTTGTAGGCTGATTTACCGAGGCCCCAAAGCTAGAGGAAGAAAAGCAAAAAAATAAAATACTTGAAAATAAATTCAACATCAAAAACAAAAATAAATTTTATATAAAAATATTGGGCAATATACTGTTTGAAGGGAAAGGGCTGCTCCTTCAATAGGTTGAGCTTCGAGAACCTTGGATGTTTTTTTAGGGGAAGGAACAATAATCGTATGACTGGCCAAGAGACAAAAACGTCTAAATCGTCTGGTTTAATGAAAGGACAAAACATTTCTTGGTGTTTATTATTGATTTCACATTCCAGGAACTTGATTTGTATAAAAATTTAAGTATGGAGTACCTCTAAGCAATTTGACAAGGATTGAGCATTTCAAACCAAGGGGAATTTTGAAAAAATCTCTTCACCCTTTACTTGAGATTATATGCGCCTATGAGGGATTTTTAAGTAAGATAAATCAGAAAGTATTGAAAGGTCAAGTCTCTTTATTCATATATGGAAATAAAGAGCATTGAAAAAATTAAATAGAATTTGTGGAAAATTGGAGAGGAAGTTGTCCGAAACAGGCGAAAAACAGTAGCAAATTCACAGAGGATCAGACTTACATATCCTGTACAATATTCACACAATACTGGAGTGATGATAGTTGTCTCCTGGAAGCAGTGGACGAAATCTCTTGTCATCTTGTGCGAGTTGACGTTCATGAAGTAATTTCGCATCTCTTCCCGACTTATGCTGTCATCACTAAAACAAATTTTCTAACCATTGGTATGCTCACATTCTTGGAAAGATTAGGTTGGCCTTTAATTTTAGGAATTTGTGTCTCCAAAGAAAAAGAAATTTCTGGAGTCAGTTAAACGGTTAATTATTTCTACAAAACCGAGGATTGAATCTAGTTGTAGCTGAAAACCGCAATGATCATTAGAATCAATGAAGCAAGATAAATAAAAACAATTTAAAGTCAAATGATTTCGTCATTTAAACCAAAAATAAAGTAAAATATGCAAGATACATAAAATTTGTTCAAAATTTCTTATTCTCTTCACTCTCTAGCTTAACTCTCTTATTCCTGCTGGATTTCTAAAACTGGATTTTGCAAATACGCGAACAAATTTTAAAGGCTACAACTATCATAAAGTTCTGGTACTCTTAGATGCTTAGTAAAGGGGGCTTGGGGTTTTTCCTTCAATCTAACAAACGGGAGTCAACATAAGTGGGTGGATGCGAACAAGTGGGTATTGAATTTGGGAAAATTTTTAAGAAAATAATTACGTCGATGAAAATACGGATATTAGATGCTTAAATTCGATTACCGAATAAAAAAATGTAATGCCATGTAAAATAAAATAAGCAGAGGGTTCTCAATTTGCTCCAGGGGATTGGAAAGATCTACAAACTAGCAACCGGGGGAATGCCTCTTTTTTCCACCTTAGGGCAAGAATCTTATCGACCTACTCTCATAATTCTATAGTCAATGTGCAGTTATACTGTAATAACCTCGCTTAGATCAATACCCAGCCTCGGTTTGCCAACTTCCCCATCTATGTTTACAAGCTGTAAAAGGCACTCAAAAATGCCTCCAATTTGACATCGAAGAAGAAAGGATTTGTTGTGCTTTAATAGGAATCGAGGGGCAATTCACTCTTGCAAATAGCGTACGAGATTTTGTCTAAAACAAAAGGATTTTTGGGGACTTCCAGATAAAACAATAGGATTTTCACAAAAGGAGTACGAGATTTTCTTAGAGTAATTTGCCCCTCGTTAGGAATGGTTTAAGACTCAAATATAACATAGTATTCACATTAATCAACTTACCAATTTGTATCTAGCATTTGAAAGTCATCAATAAATGGAAAATTCGTCGCTATACTTTGAAATTCTGCTTGGTTAATGCTCCCATCCCGGTCTTTATCGTATATTTTGAAAACCGCCTACAAGAGAAAACAACGTACAGGTAATAGATCTGGAAGGTATAGCAACACTGTCAAGAGATGATCAACAGAGCAGGCGGGAAAATGCGGACCAATATGGGAACTTGAGATAAGGGAAATCTAGTAAGTAGCCTGGACCTAGTCAACTGGCTATCGATATCGAAATCTTTATGAATATGTATGGACATTTCCTATGACAGAGCGAGATGTTATTCAGCTTTCCACATGAAATCCCTTTCAATTGATGAGAGCGGACTTGTTTGGATGTTTCCTACCAGGAGAATCAATGCTACCAGGAGCTTGAATACTTGAATATTCATCCAGATTAAAACCCATTGATGGTTTCCAGAGCCACGATTTACTGATCCACCGATGAAGGGGTCTCAGCCAAAATGTGAAAGAACTTCAAGAAGCTTTGGCTTTTTAAGAGCTGCAAGGTTTTAACAATAAATGTGAAAAGCATCCTGGAAAATCTCATTCCAGCAAATCAATTCAGGCACGTGTTGTCAGCTATGTGAAATTTACCAGATGACCTGTTCTGGTTTTAGAACGGTTGGGTCTTGGGGATTCCATGCAGGCATGCCTCCTCCCCTCGGCCTATCTAGATTTACCAGGAAACTATCATATCTAAAAAAACAGAAAGGTTTTGAAGGTTTCAATAGAAAAAACATTTTGAAAGCTTAACCAGCGCCTGCTAGGGAATTCCCTTCACATCAATAAGCTCTATGCCAAGCAACACGAAACTTCAAGTTTCGCAACTTGAAAGACCAATCACACCAGTCACACAGCATCCGAAGTTCTGAACTGAACTGAACTGAACTGAACTCTGTGTTAGGTTCACATCTTATGCAAATGGGCGGAGCGAAAGTGTTTACTGTATAAAAAGACTCACGTCTACCATGCGGTCAACATAACGCTCAACCGTTTCCCTGTCTGGAGTTGCATTTACACCAGCAGCCCACTCAGCAAAGACGGGTTTCAATCCATTGCTTTTTAAGGTTCGGTACTAAAAGACAATTGCATCAAAAACTAGCATAATTTAAAGATAACAGTTGCATTTTGGGAAGGACTAGCAGGCCTATTTTTATTATTGCAGGTCCTATCATTTGGCCATGGGGGTATGGGTATGGAGTTACGGATTACCAGGAGAGCAGCGCGTGTATGATACGTTTTGCACAAAGAATCAGACTTAATAGTTTAGTTGATCCTGAGACAATTCCAAGACGGTTTTTGAACTAAAAGGCATTATAGTCAAAGTTTGAAATAATTTGTCGCTGAAGTAAAGCATCAACTAATAAAACGTGTGAAATACAAAATCATTTTCTGCCAAAAGGTAAAGGTAACAGCTTATGCCTTTGTCAAAAGGGTTCTTTCATGGACATCTGAATGCTGCATGCTACCACCCTCCCTTTCAGACTGTGTTGTTGTCCCACGTTTTCCTAGTTTACATGAACACGATAGAAAAGAACCCTCTAAAGACCATGATAAAATCAATTTGCTATGAAAGCAGAAAGATTCAAGTGCCAAGGCCTACTCACACCTATCGTTTCACATCTTGGTTCACGAGCCAGGGACAGTTCATAAAGCTCCTCTTCACTGTACCTTGGTTGCAAAGAAACCTAAAACGATTTTCTTCATGTTTGTGAGATGATTAATCTAGCAGGTCTAGCGCCTGTTTAAACACCCACTAGGCAAATAGGACGCTACAAATTGTGTACTTCAAGGAATCATACCTGAGAAATAAGTGACTGAAAAGATAAGGAATGCAATCACAAAAAAAGAAGTTTTTAATAATCATTTTTACAAGAAAAATCGAGTTCACAAAGTGAAAACACACCCCCTGTTTACACTTTTGCAGAGTTTTCCATGTTAGCTTAAATTTTTTTCGGACACATCTTCATTTACATTGTAGTAACAAAGACTTATACCACTCAGATTTCAGTTTGCTTTGAAAATAGAAATAATTTTGTATTGATTCATCTTTTAAATTTCAGCCCAGAATTATGGATAGAGTGGGCACAAAGTAATCATAAGCGCAAAAACTATTTATTCTTATCTTCTCAGATTCAAACTTTTCTGCAAAAACATAACCAGGGTTAAAATTTCGAAACAAGGTGTTAGATAGGTCAGCCTGTACTGACTTCCTGCCAAAACTAAGGTAACTTGTAGATTATAAGCTAAATTGGTTGAATAAAACACACCCTTAGCATGGTAACCAAATCTTGTTTTGGGACGATTTCAGGCTTGTGTTTGGCAAGATTCGTTACTTGATGTAAAAGTTGTGCTAACTGAAGCATTTTCTTGTAATTGCAAAATGGCCTCTTTCTCTTCTCAAAGAAATCATTCACAGCCGTGTCCAGGCTGATAAGATCTTTCATTAAAACGCCTAAAATTAAATTAAATCATTAAAACATCGAATGGAAAAAGAACTAGGTTTTATCGATTTTTTTCAATTCATAATAGAGTAATTAATTGCAGGCATTAGTTTCTTGTTCATGAAGTTTAAACTGGGACACAGTGGCGCCGAGGCAGGGGGAGTTACAGCCCCGTACAACACAAAATAAGTCAGAAATTTTGGAAACTTGGCTACTTTGTCGGAATTGGTAGAAAAATATTGTCAAAAAAATTAACCCCTACTGCTCACCTAAGTTTAAAGCAGAATTAATTTTTGCAAAGGTTATAAAGAGGTTTTATTTGGGTTCAAACGCATTTCTTAGTATATAAATTTAAAGGGTGAAGATACTTAAGTCAAAAATTTGTAGGAGCTTTCAATAAAAGAATTAAAAGTGGGTATCTTGTTTTTAGAAAGTAAACAAAAAATATTTCCCGTAACCAAAATATTTAATAATTCTTAACAAGAAAACGAGAAAAATGTTGGACTGTGGCAACTAAAAAAGGATAAATCGAACATAAATAGGTCCAGCTACTTACAAAAGAATCTAAAAAAGTTTCTTAATATCTAGTCTTCGTGATAATTAGGCAAACGATAGTAAAACCGTAAATACACTATTTTCATTTACATGGGTACCTTAACAATATGATAAAACTTGAATCAGGCACAATGCATTCAACAAAGAGGCACAAACCGTAAAAAGCAAGATTTTCTTGGTTTACCAGCATTGCTTAAGACAATATGTATTCTAAAATGATTCTCACCTCTATGTATTTCAACAACCATCATGAAAAAAGAAAAGAAAAATTACTGAGCACAATGTACGTAACTTAAACTGTGAAAAAGAAAAACACGTTATGCTAGGGTTTCTTCTAGAACGTAGATCTTAAAACAACGACAAAAAATAAAACATGAATGGAATCATGCAATAATTGATTATTGACTCTCCTAGCATTTAGAAGTCTATTTCTGCAGAACGAATGTAAACGAAAGTCTAGATATAAGGAAATATTTATTCATCTCTCAGCTATGCGAACTTAAAACTTGATTTTAACATAAAAGACAAGAACAGAACGCATTATAGTTCAGAAAATATTGTTGAGCATAATAAAACAGCTGACATAGTGCAAAACAAATATTTGCAGTTTCAAATACCTGCTAAAAACAGAGTTTTTTGTAAAAATAAATTATCTAATGTCTTAATATATCTTCAAAACCCAAAGCCAAAAAGGAAAAAGACAAAACTTACAATATAGGAAGGTAAATTCCATCTAATTTTGAAACTTCATTTCTGTAGTTACTGTAGTTGTTATCAGATGAAAGTAGCTCGAGCATTTCCTTGATAAACTACGACATAAAAAAGATTATTCACAATAAGGTTTAATTCAGTCTCAAATTGTGTTATATTGTATCAAATGCATATACCATGGATGGCTGGCTAGCTTAAAGCCGTGCTATTTCCATTCTCTTTTATAGCAAAATAATCACTTCTTCCCACTGAAAGGCAAACGTGTCCACTGAAACGGTTTCGAATAATATCAAAATGCGAGGCAGCCAATTTTATGCTAACCCTCAAATATTAGGTCTCAGTTTAGTGGATCACCAATATTAATAGTCTAAATCGTGAGAAAATAAACATTGTTACTTATTTTTTGACTGTTTTCTTAAACTTTATTGAATGTCATTCGGACGTTGATATCCTGAATTGAGAGTGTCAGACGAAAAGCTTCGGTATATCTTCAGCCAGTGGTACTTCAATTTTCATCATCATCAGGTACCATCTTGTATCAGAAGGTTGGCTACCATGACCCCCCAACTATCCCAAAATCGGAGTTTTGGTTTGTTGTTGTGCTCAAAACTTCAATTTTCAGTTTTGCAGAAATTCGATGTTTTTTCCTGTTCATGTTTGTTAACTGCCCAGAGGAGATGCAATTAATACATATAAGGGCTGATAATACTTTGAAATTCAATCGCAAAGGGTTCTCCAAAACAGCTCAAGAATAATTGAAGATACGTACCAATTTATCTTCATTGGACAAAAATTCTCTAGTCTTGTGCATTCTATTCAAAATACTATTAGACAAGCCACCAATTACTGCCATTAAGCTGTTATAATTACCAAGGTCTTTCAGTTCCTAAAATAATCGTATTTTCAAGTTAGCAGTGAATACTGTTTCATATTTTAAAAAGTTTGTTAACGCAATACAAAGACCCATGTCACATAAGCAGGTTGTCAGTGGTCGAGAGTCAATCAGTAATACTGTTCGACAAATACACTTGGCAATCTATGTATCACGCAAAGTAACGCTGGGATAACTGGGCTAGGAGTTTGAAAAGTTTCACCACAATTTAGTAGTTCTTGCGAAAAGGAAAACACGATGACGGATCTCGATCAAACTATGAATGCTAACAGATAAAACCAACACAATCATGACCTGAATTCTAAATCCTGAGGTGATTTCTAAACTTACTTCAAAACCGTTAATGAGAGCTTAACCTTCGATCATACCACGAGAATTAAGCAAAAGCCAATTATTTTAGACGACTGTGCCATGCAATAGCTTTTCAACATCTAAAGATGGTATAGACCTATGCGCAGGAGCTACTTTCATATTCCCTAATACTTTCATATTCCCTATGCGCAGGAGCTACTTAATGTTGTACTATTAAATTCCAACATCGACATCCATTTAAAAATGGCCTCACAGTAAAGTAAACTTGCAAGCGGCATTACTCACTTGGCTGCTCCTATTTCGAGAAGCTCATTTAATCAACTGCCAGGAACTGATAAAACATAGAATGAACACGTAAATAGCAATTTCTTTTACTTACTCTACAAATTTGAATAAACTTTTTGAATTGCCTTGCCCTTCCACTGGCCGATTCCTTTTGTAGTACCATAGCAACAACCCACTTGGAGATATTATTGAACATGGCAATCTGTTTTTGTAAATTCGGTGCTGAGTCAGCTTTTCCTTCTTTTGTATAGTTCCTCCATTCCACGAACTGAAAAGGTATTAAATATCAGTGTAACCTTGATTAATTCAACAACGTAAATCGGATACAAGCAAGCTAACAATTTAATCATTGCCCCACTTTTCTCCGCCTTCCCATCCCGGGGGTTTACTTAATAGTAGTGCATAAGGAACACCGCAACGCGACGAGAATAAACAACAACAAACACACAAACCAGTGATGGCAAATATTTCGCCCCGGCATACGGGGTTTCATCAGAGCAAAAGTCCTATCGTGGCCTCTCCTATTCGCACACTCACATTTACTTAATACACTGACCAACCGGGGGATGTGCCTGCCCACTGGCTCTCATTTTAGGCTGAAAACTTCAGGACAGGTTCGAACCTTTCGCCTAATTTTCTCGGTACAGATATACCAATTGAAGATATCATGTTATCAGGCAGCATATTTTCAGAATTCTATTCCAGGAGAGGTATCATCCTCTCTGAATTTTATTCCTGGATAGGGTTACAAAATATGATCTTGCAGGCACATCCCCGTCATTTTCTTCAAGGTAAAGCCGAAGATGAAACGATAACGTCTTCAATAAAAGTAGCTTTTAAGTTTTCTTTGACCATATGTGTGATGCTAGAAGGACAGTTTCCTTACACGAAACTGGATGGCCCTAAATACCAATCAAAAAGGAGGAGAAAGGTGGCCTACCAAACAAGCGTTCTCTCATAAATGATAGCCTGAATAAATTAAATATTTTAACATTATAAGAATAATTTACTTAGAGAAGTGGACTATTACCAACGTTTCTTGAGGTTTTTTACTTTCGTGTATATTTTGTGATGCAACCTATTATCACACCCGATCAATCAAATGTTTTAGAGACGAAGATATAAAAAATGAAAAACTCAGGAATATTGAACAGTCTAGAATTTCCAGAGCGAATGCATACATTATATGGTAAAGAAGTCAATACTGTAGTACATGTAGAATACTTTTTTGAAAAGTACCAAGCTATTGACGACATTTGCAAAGGCCTCTAAAACCCAGCAAGGGTATTTTCAGAGACTCGTTTGATCTCACAGCATAAAAATATAATTAACGAAAACGCATAGTTCAGATTCGCTGAAAACCGCCCTTGAAGGCTTGTTTTTGGAAAAGCCAGTCTGGTTTAGCATTCAGAATGGGAGTACAGAGGTCTAAGCATAATATCTTGACCGCTAAATCCTCTTAACATTCAAATGCTTTTAGATCTCATTTCGAAAATAATACGTTCGTGGTAATGCCCATATGACTTCATCTATCGATGGTGTGAGAAATTCTATATTCACCCACCCTGAAACGTTGGTCACACATACCCTTGTTACTTTAGAACAAAAATATGGTAAACAGATCATATTGAAATAAAGATTCTAGAACTTCATGAAAAGAAAATCAAATAATTTCAAGTAACTTTATGTGACGTACAAAAAAATTGAAATCTGTTCTCCAATCTTTTGTAAATAAAACCTTTAATAACTTGAACTATAACAACACACCAGGCCAATCGCAAAATTTCTAAGTGATGTTATGGGGCATTTGGGACCCTGCCCCCTTCAAGAGTTCGTGACGTTAGCTAATGACACACATAAGAATATATTTCTAGCCCACCTGTATTTTGCTGATTCCATTCCAGTCAAGATATGTTATATTTGCAGCAAAATCTTTGGAACTGATATCATTAAAATTAAGACTGTCATGTGTTCTTGAATCAAGCTTGAATTTCTGACTGCGTTTAGTGACATTCCTACAACGAAAATTTGTTTAACAGTCTCTTTGAACCTCATCCTATAAACCTAGATTCAAAGTAAAAATATAAAACTCTTTCTATTTTGTAAGTTGTGAAATTGGCAAAAAAATGTCACGATATTCCATTCAAGCCTCGGTTGTAATAAAGAATACAGAATTACTGACATTGATGTCAAAAGCTTTGAATGAAATCACCCAAGAAACATTTTACGACAAAAGTCATTTGAATTTTTCCTTATTGGTCTATAAATTCAACACATAGACAATTGTCAGCTGTTGGTGGTAAGAATTTAACAGGAACCACTGTGCAAACACGCACGTTTCAACCGGATTATTTTCGCCAATGTTTAAAAATAAGCTAATGACAGCTACATTTAGACAAAAAGCTTTCTCTTGAAGGGATTTAGCTTCAAATATAGCAAAAAAGCAACATTCCTTGTATTAATTGTCTTGTATTTGATGAAAAAAAGAATATTTTTGAAAACTATTCTATTGGCAATAGCACTTCACACGAGAGAAAACTTGAAACTGCGCCAATACGGAACAATCTTGTGTCTGATGTCTGTCCTGTCATAACCATTCTATTTGAGGAAAAGCATTGCCTAAAGTTACACAAACAAAATAAACAAAGAATTTTCATAAGGTTTTTTATTGGCTTATTGACATATTTGTTTTAAGGGTTCCGTAGCTGCCCCCCCCCCTCATCCCCCTCGCATTCCTAGCCACTATACTATTCCTAGCCAGATGCCCTACTTAACAACTGACAAGGAATATTAACATACCACTTTTCCAAGTCCAGAAGGCGAGCAGCCTTATTTCCGATATCGAGCTGGACCTCGTTCTGGAACTCGAGTAACTGCATCCTCACATCTTGTGATGATTTAAAATCGGAGCCAAAGTTGTTTATCCAATAACTATAAAGAACAGCGCGAGGTTAAAGTATTTGCAAAATTTGGGGAAGGAATTCAAAACATAGCGCAAAAGCAGCATCATAAACATATTCTTTATCAGGATTATGGCTAATATATATCATATCAGATAATAGACGGGGTTACAAATGATTTCGCGACCTGGCTGAACAGATAGCTTGATGGAGGCGGGGACGGGTGGTAGAAATATGTAATATTCAGTATGAGCTATAACAAAAATAAAAATGACGAAAATACATTGCACAAACGAGTAAGAGATACAAAGTAGAGAACTATGCATTCCCCGTATTTTATGCATTACGCAATCGTATTTTCAGTCAAAGATCAATTCATTTGTTGCAGTTGCAAGAAATATGCGGTAAACCTAACCCACGGTTCAAATGACATCAACTGCTTCTATCTATCACGTGTTACAAGGTGAGTTTTCAGAAATGCAATGAAGAATTTTGAAAATAACACCGAGTTAATATCTTGATGCATAGAAATCTCAGAAATTTGACTTGCATAAAAAACAGGCTAATAGAGGTCTCAATATCATATTCGTATAAGAGAAATAGGGTTTGTTAGCGCAAGACGTATCAGCATTCATGTAAAGATTATTGGGCAAACTGCCATACATCAAGTGTGGGGATAAGCCCTGAAAAGATCTCAGTTAAGTTGTTAAAAAAGGTTTATCAATACGCTATCCTTTGCTTTGAAAAGCCTGGACTAAACTATCAAATTTGTTTACTTACAAAGCAACAAAAACTAACAAAGTTGCTAGCTTCAATAGTCTGTAAAAATGGAACCTCGTTGCCCTTCAATGTTATTTGATGGCCAGCTCGAGGATATTCGGTGACAGTATAGTTTCCCTGCGTGTATCTTAACGCTAAGCAGTTATTGCAAAAGAAAACCCAATTCGAAATATATTGCCATTATAATAAGAAGAGATCGGCCTTTGCCATCTTAAGTGTGGATATCCCACCTCTTAATCTTTTCTTAAAAACCCACGCTCTGCTAATGACCCAAAAGTTTCCTAAAACTTTTTTGTCTTTCTTGATTGGCCAATACAAAAGAAATACTTAGGACACAGTACAACACAGTAGGACACAGTAGGACACAGTAGGACTCAGTAGCATCACTCAACGATAAAAATGTATCAGCTAAATCAAACAGTTTTCAAAGTAGCTAATTATTTCAAGTACCAGCTCGAAACCTTGAAATGAGGTAATGCATACAGTTTGCATACATTATTTAACGCTTAACAGTAATTATGCATTCAAACTATCCAACAGTTTGCTAGAAAAAGAAACCTGCGAGCAGTTTATAAACTCTTTGAATAGACTATGAAGACATAGGAAAGTGGATTTAAATTGAAAATAGAGATATAGGGATAACCTTGTCCAATAATGATATTTTAATCAAATCATATAGTATCATTTTTGGGGAAAAAAAAAAGTGCTAAGCAGTCTAACTACTTCTAAATATTAAAAAACAAAAAATATAAAAAAAACATTTTGAGACAACATCTTCATGAATTAAAAACATTTAAAGAAATTTTTTACTATGAAACATATTGTGAGAGCATTATTTTTTGATCAATTGCTTTTCTTAGGAAAGTTTAGCTATTCAGCTGAAGAATTTCACAAAGAAATCATGTGTTACCTTACTGTTTGACATATCTGGAGCTTTTTGGCTCGTTCCTTTTCTTTATCTGATAAATATAACATCTTGTATCTGTAAAAAATAAAGGAACAGGCTAAAATGAGTATATATTTTCATAGACTGGGTAAAAGAAGTTCATATGTCCTTTGAGCACTTAAACTTTCTTTGTGCATGTTATTCCTCTTAAACTTTCTTTGTGCATGCAACAAGAAAATAAACAATTTGATGCCAATGGCTTTGATAATGACTGATATCAGCCTCCCTATATCAGTGCTTTGCCATTTTACACAAACTGGTGACCTAGTTGTCTGCCTTGTGGCCTCTTTAATCATGTAGTAAAATTTCCAAATCCTGGGTAGCCAGAAAAAAAAAGAAATATATAAATATTTAATAAGAAAAAAAATCATTTGGGGATGGAACACTGGAAGACCCAGCCCTGGCTATCATATGACAGCTTTTACACTCAGTGCATGAGATTGGCATGACAGGAAAATAAGCAACTGGCTGGTACAAAATATATGTACATATATATTAAGTAGCTCATGCACTGAGTGTAAAAAGAATGATATAGGAGATTAAAAATACACTATCTCTTAAATGTTACAACCAAAGTCTTCAATAGGTAACTGATCTATTTAAATATAAATATATATTATGAAAATTACTAAAAACAAATTAGACAACCATATAAAAATTAGGATAACATATAAGTACATATGTATACATATACACATTACCTTATTTCACTAATTAAATGACCCAAGGCTATTATCAATTTTGGCTTTTTTTTGGGGGGGGGGGCGCCTATTTGACAGGGGTGCCTATTCTAATGGGGCAGTTGATTGCAAACTTCAAGAACATCAAAAAAGAAACTTTTTCTAAAAATGGAAACCTACATGTATCTTCAAAGGAGACAGTGACAAGTCTAATTCAGATAATTGTACTGATACCTATACCCTTGTAGGGCACATGCTCATTGCCCATGAAATTGTCATTCATGCTCAAATCTTTCTTGAACAATGTAGAGACAAATGAGATCACAGCAACCATTATTGGGTCCAAAAAAGAGACAAATTTTTGGTTGTGCCTTTCCTCTATCAAGCAACAACACAAAATGAAAACTGGCATGCCCAGGGCATTTATTTAAAACTTTTGCTTCTTCAAGAGGCATCTATTCAAAGGGGCACTTATTTGAGGGGGTGCTTATTTGAAACTTTGGCTTCTTCAGGGGGCATCTATTTGATGGGGGGAGGGTGGTGTTTAATTGAAGAAATATGGTACAAAAAACCTTTTAATGAAAATTGATTTAACTTACCGGTCTGAAAAAAGAGAAAGAAGCTCCCCTGGCTCCAGAAACCATTGATATGTTAGAAAAAATACTGAAGAAAATTTGCATGGCTCCACAACTGGTCCTAAAGCATCTAAAAAAGAAAGACATCTGTTATGCAAAATTTTACACCTTAACAAAATGTCAAATCACTATTTAGTGAAAGTGAAACATACTCAAAAAGGATTTTCTAGGAGATGATAAATGTTCTATTAAAAAAATTGCTAAAATAATGCTCTACTCAGTTAAAATAGCTACTTGCCAAAATCATGTAGCGTTCTTCTCATCAAGTATGGGAAAGTAGCAGCTCTGATAATGAATCCTGCTTCTGGGGACTTTTCAAAATCCACATCATTGATCTCTGTGTCATCTGTTGCTCCCATTACTTGCTCATCACTGTTTTAGTTAACTGTTCTTAAACCATCCAGAACACAGAAAGGTAGCTTTATGCTTTAACATTCCAGCTAATTTGCTGCAAAAAAACAAATTCATAAGTTGAAAATGACCAAGACTGATCTTTATGTAAACCTTATTACCAGAGGCATCTTCTTCGCTATGCCTGTCACTGGATTGCTTTGAGTTGTACAATATGGCAAGAAAGGTTCTTAAAACCAAAAAGTGTTTATCAGAAATTCAGAATGCAATGCAAACATTACAAAATGGTTCAGCTGCAACTTCTTTGTCTGAATATGTAATAACATTGTACCTATTTTGAAACCTCAAACCAAAGTCTTCAATGAATCTAGCCCACAAGATGTCTATTGGTGGATTTTCGTTGTCATCGAACATAAACCAACTTCCTGTCAATGAGGTTTAAGGGCAATACGTTGCCAAAAAGAGGTGCCACAAGTGTATATTTTAATATATATTAATTTCCCCGAAAATGGGGCAAAACATTCTAGTTTAACTATTTTGCTAAAAATATTTGGTTAAGCATCAATGCAGTTTATCAAGATATTTAAAACTGTTAGAAAGAAGGCAATTTTTCCAACTTAGAAGCTTATTAGGAACAGATGATGTAAATTTTAATTTTTTCATTCTGTTTAGATCAAAAGTTGCTTTAGCATGGATTTATAGAAAATTCCAGTACCACTAAAAAATTAGATGTTTTTTTCCAAAAACTCTTTAAATTTCAATTGATGTCTGCAAACAACAATTTGAATAGCGTCCAAATGCGTTGATCTAAACCAAACCATTGCAGAAAAGAGAGTTTGCAAGATCGAAGATACTCAACGGAATATTGTTGATACAAACTGGAATTTTTCAGTTAAATACTAAGAGGTGAAAACTTACTTAATCACACTGATATCAAAATCTAATGCCAATTTACATTAATGTAAGGAGTGAACAAATCAAAGTTCTCGCTCTGATGTTACCTGTCAATGTACTGTCAAAACTAAAACCTTTCTCAGTGCAGCTTACACACATGTACCTGTTGCACCCTGGTGTTTTTCAGGTAATCTTCACTTCTGAAGAGAAATCATTGTATTCTTTACAATTCGGTTTATCTTTGCCTCAGTATATCCAGTCAAACAAAAGATTCTTCATGATAGCATCAATTTTCTGAAAATAAGGCGAGCTGAACACTGATTGACTTGAAGCAAGTCTTCAAGTCAGTGAAAGTGGAACTTTTACAAGTAGTTTTTGAAATGAAATTATCCTGAACAGTACAACATTTTCAGTCCTTGTTTTCCGGACGTACATAAACAACAAAACGAGATTATCCGATTACATATATGAAGCCTCTGTCATATTGAGTTGATGTCTCACAATATTCTAAAACACCCCGTTTTATTGAAATTAATAAGAGAACAGTTCTTTTCCCGTCTTAGAATCTAACGTAGTTTGTAGCTGAACGAAAAAATATACAAGTATGGGCTAAAGTTTACTTGAAAGAAGCAAACATCCATTGTCCTTTGTTGTGTTTGATCGGCTAATCAGTGCACACATTCTCACGTCCACATATTCCAAGTAATTAAGTAGCAAACATTGAATATACCTTGCTCAGTCTTTGTCTGTGAAGTTCTCAGACATTGTAGCACTTGTACACTTCCCATTATCAATTGTGCTGGGAATGTTGAGAAGTTTGTAATTACATCGGCAGTTCCGCGTGGAGATCTAACAAAACAACTAACTGTTCAGGTGGATACCGGAAATGACATACAACCATAGGTAGACCACATTAATGTGTCTAGGGGCACGGTATTAGCCTGCGTATGATTATTTCACGTAAACTTTTAACCTTGTTCTGGGACGGAAGGGACGGAAGTTGTAGTATTCAGAAAAAGAATGAAAAATAAAATGATACGACGCAAGTATCTTGGTGTTCCAAGATTTTATGCAGGCATTGTAGGTACAGCCCTCGCAACATTTCTCCTGCACCTATGGAGCTGGTCTATGGGGGTTAGCGCACAGAATTTAGATACCTTACTTCTTTTCGCAAAAATTATTAATCTACGATGCAGCAATAGAGAAAACATACCAGAATATGATATTTACTCATCTTATGATTGACTCTCTCTTGATTTTGATAAACTGAATAGGGTACCCAGGGTAAGGGGTTTTTAGGGAATTGCCTTTTCCCTAAATTTCTTCCGAATTATAAGAAGCAAGTTCATTCAAAAATTTCAATGCTTTGAATATCTCTTGGATAGAGATAAATTACAATCTTCCTACATAGGCTTTCCATACTAAACCGAGCAGCATAAAAATAACACTCAAATGAGAGGTATGAAACCAGAGTCCAGAAAAGTTGTTAACCTTCCTCCAGACAAAAACATCCCAGAAGGCAAACCTTCCTCACAAAACAATAGAAAGTGGGTACGGTTTGGGTGTATCATTGGAGCTTTTATTGTTTTTCGTGGACCTTCCTCCGGTCAGTGACCGTGCGACCGTAATGTTTTCCTGGCTCTGTATAAAACTACCATGCAGTATTCATACCAAGGTTGCGCCGACTGCTATATCTTTTCTTTTATACACCTAATCTTAATTGATTTTTTCTTCCATGCTGATATTTTTAATTGACAGAAACAACATTTCTTTCCATTCTCCGACTATGACATAATTATTCAGACTACAATCTTTTTTAAAAGAACCAGTAAATTTAAGTTCAGTCTGACTAAGACAATTCTTAATTTTTTCGAAAATCTGAGGCTAGATTGTTCTTAATTTGGTCTTAAATGAATAGGGTGTTAGCAGTGTGATTGCTAGCTTTTTCGCTTCAGGGAGGTGTTCAGGCCTCGTTTGCCAACAAAGTGAGTCACACAACCTTCATTTGCCGATAAGTTTAAATATTTTCCAAAAGAGCACCCACGCATGGCTAAAATCCTTGTTTTTGAGAAAAAATGTTGTTGAAAAATTGCATTTTACAGTAGTTCTTCAGCTTGTTTTTAATCTGTTTTTATCTTTTGACCAAGTTTGAGGCTCGTGTTCTTATAAAATTTTTCTTATAAAAAAAGAAAGTAAACCTTCCCTATATATGGTGGGCGGTCGTTTGTACCCAGCCTATAATTAACGTATGTTGACTACAAAATTATCGATTTGTGGTGTTGTTTCGTAACTTAAATTTTGGCATCACAAGATAAACAAACAGATGACTCGTAAAAATTCAACAAAGGGCTTTCCAAGAAATTTTCCATAAAGCAAATTGCTATGTAACTATCATATAAATTCCCGGAAGTAAGCAACAACAACATAATGAGACTGATTGCTTATTTCTATTTATTCCCGGCATTGTCATGTCATCTTAAAACGATTGGTGTGAGAATTCATGCTTTGAAGCATGCTCAATGCTGTTTCCATATTTTGTTTTAAACAGGATTTCCATAAGAGACACCGAAAAACGGAGTTGCAGGAATGACACTTTGAGGAAAAAAAGCTATTCTTTAATCTTTTCTAATGCCTTCCCTCCAGTAGGTAACCTCGCAGTTAGAACGTTGTACCTGGCTCAGACCTACAACGGTTCTAATGGAGTTTTAGGGGTCAAGAATGCCTAGTCAACTCCTTTTCCAATCTTTTTTCACAGATTCTTTTTAATCGATTGATGTGGGAATAATTTTCTAAATTATTTTGGGATCACTTTTTTCTGTAAAACACTTAGCATCGACAAGGTATCTCTATTTTGTAATTTATCCGCATTAATTATCAGCTATAAGCATCCTCTGATCAACCTTTTCATATATCCGAGACATGACTGAAATGCATAAAGACAGGTTCTTATCAGCGTAATCATCTTTTAGATTTTCACCTGCGCTGTTGATTATAATCCTTTCTTCTCCCAAACTCTCGTACTTGCTGGCCAAGCTCATTTACATCACAGGGACAACCTGTATCTTAAGACTTCGACAGTACATAATTTTTATAAGAATACCTAATTTTATGCTGAGCCTCAATATTTTGTTTTTTTGGCCTAAGATTATTCTTAAATTATTCTCAAATGACAAAAAGTGTAAATGAGACACATTAAATTCTTGATGAAGCTTGAGCCTTGTATTATCCTTAAATTATTCTTAAAGCAAATTTCAGCATTAATATTCTTATAGACTATATTCTTTCACAAAATAGTATACAAAATAGTAAACTCTATCTTGGCAAACACAATACTTGGTTACCCCTGTTCTAACTCTTTCAGCTCTTCTCTCCCTGTTTGGTCTGAAATTTTCCTCTGGACAAAGTTTAGTCTCGCCACTTTTTAAAGCAACTTTTTTGGCACAAATTTTGGCAGAGCAGCATCTCTTTAACAAAACCTTTTAACTTTAAAATTACCCAGAGTACTGTTGGGAATATGACTATCTCAAAAGCAGTGATGCCGGGACCGATAAAACCATATGATTTATCTAGTTTATTCATGGTTTTTCACACGATTTTCACATCTTTTTCGTGATATCACGATACCAAAGTCGGAGTGCAATCCACAGATTTAGGTACAAACGCCAATCCAGATTCTGCTTCATTCGGAAAAACGCTTTCATTTTCTTTGCATTAAATTTTTACATCAGAATTGGGTTGAAATCCGGGATTTTAGCGAACGCACAAGTTAGGAAAACTATTACGGATTTGACTGTGTTTACCGACTGTGGGTGGAGAGTTGACCCGAAATGACTGTGCGGTAAATCTCTTGTAATACTTTTGAGCTTATATCAAGATTAATCACCATACCTTTATCCCCTGTAAATTTTTCATACTGTTAGTAGTTGAATTGCAGATTTTATGATGATTTTTTGTTTGAAAACGTGTAATGGATTGTACCGCAAAAATGTTTCAGGTGAACTTTTCACCCTCATTCGATCATCATGGTCAAGACACTTATGAATTTGTCAACTTTATGGTATCAAAAAGGTAAATTACATGCATTTATGTTGTTTAAAATTATCAAAACAAGCATTTTCGGCTTTCCGCTTTGTTTTAAGTGAAACCTTTCGCGAGGGCACCGTCCCCTTGTTCATTTCATGGTAATGCACCCTATTTATCCCCTCAAAATAGAGTACCAAAGTGATGACGTCAGAATAATCTATTTTATCGATTTTTTTATTTTGATCCCAGAACCTGAAAGAGCATCATGAAATTTACAAATTCAATTTAAGGCACTACGAATTGGCTGAGATATGGCCACATGAGCACAGGCTCTTGCCCATCAAATCTCTGATATTTGGTCTTGGTTCATAACTTTATGAACCAGACCAGAATAACAGTACTTCATTAGCAAACTCTAAACCTTCCACAGAGTCAGGAAAACATCATGGCCCCACGGTTACTGGCCGGAGGAAGATCGTAGAAATAAGATAAATAAAAAATGAAGAAGGTGTCCAAAAATTTGAAAATTGAGGAAGTTAAAAATATCGCCGTTTTTCAACAAAAGGTTAAGACAAAAGTTAAAAAAATCAAACAATATTTATGAACCTCCTGCCTTTTTGATATAAATGTGTTCGCAGAGCTGCTTTGCACCAAAATTTAGGCCTTCTTTTTCTAAAATTTGTAAATTTAGATCATGGCACACTTGTGTTGTCAATTGATATGGCACGTAACTTTTCATCAGTCGTAAAATATATCTATGATTGAAAACAAGCTACCAATTTTTTAATGCTTTGGAAAAACAAGGAGAGGCGATGTAGACTAGTTTAGTATCTCCTGTCTATGCTTACTTTAAATCGTTTCAAAATGAGGAAGATTTTGTAGTAAGATTTTCTTGGCCGGAGGAATGTTGACAATTTCTCTGGAGTCTGAACTTCCTCACCAATATTTTGCCCAATTTTAAGCATATCCAACTGATTTTGCATATTGAGAGGTATTTTAATTTGCAAATTATATTAGTTTAATCTATTTGTTTTTACCATGATATTCTTTTCAGCTTTGCTCACCCAGATAGTGCTTCCTGGCGAAAATTTACTGTGGTCGTGATGCCCTTTAAATTTTATATTCCATAAAGCTATTGACATTAGATAATTAACATTTAAACGAAACATTAAAGGTAAAATCACTTTCTGTCAACCATAAACAGGGACTGCGAAGAATATTACGGATTGGAAGGGGGCTAAAATTTTGTTTTCTGGGGTTAGGGAAGCATGTTCAAATCAAATAGCCTGTGTTCCAGACAGACCCCTTACTGGAAAACTTACTTTAGGGGCCTGGAGCACAGGCTTAAAACCAAGAGCTTTAAAGATCTAATCTAAGTATTTTGAAAAAGTGAATTTGTAGAGCCAAAGCAAGGATTGCGAAGCAGCTAAAGCGCCCCCTCCCCATGCTTCCCCGGTCCCTGACCATAGAGAAGAAGAGGTGGGGCTCAAGTGGCAATTCACTCTTGCAAATAGCGTATGGGATTTTCCCTAAAACAAAAGGATTTCCGAGGATTTTTAGATAAAACAATAGGATTTTCACAAAAGGTGTGCGAGATTTTTTTGGAGTGATTTGCCCCTCGGTGGGGCTTAAGGAGTAGCCAAAGTTTCCTTTACTTCTTATGGATCATTCATCGCTCCGGACCCTAAAGACTTACCTCTTTGTTCTCTTCTCATTTGCTTTAATTTTTTAACGTTAAGGAAATGAAAACGAATAAGCAACCCCCCTTGAAATAGCCCCTTTCTATAAGTATCTAAATTAATAAGCCTCCGGGGGTTAATTCGAAAGTTTTCGACTTTCAATTGTCACCTGTCACCCTGTGTCCTGTATTATGTTTTCGAACTACAATTGCTATTGTATTCTGGCCAATTACAGCAAAGCATGAGTTTTGGAGCGAAGTTCGTTTTTGAGTTCTGGCTTCAACTGTTCGTAATTTGACCCAGTCTTTGATTTACAAGTCGATTTTTTAAAGGAGAGTAGTTGATATATGAACAAGATAGTAAGACAAAGTGGTGATGGAGTGATGGACTTGAATTTTAATATTTGGTAGCTGTTTGATCGGCGCCGGGTAAACAGTTCGCAGTTATTAAGGTGTCACATGACGATCGATGTCAAGAGAAAAGGGCCTACCGCCATTTTCGCAAAGAAATGAGAAATATATTTACTTTAGATTGTAGAGAGACAGTTCGTCATGTGGTCAAAAAAATGGTAAAAGATGATTTCGGAATAAAAGTACCGAAAGAGAAGTCATCCAGGGTATTGTATATTGCAATTTGTTGATTTTGGCTTGTTTACAATGAGGCGTGGTATTACACTCATTTTTTTGTAAGAAACAAAGGTAGATGTTGAGTACTCCATTTTCTTAATGTTCTGGAAATTTGAATACTCACTGTTTCTTTTGAGTGACTTAATTATGATGTCATGAATGAGGTTATGAAATATTCGTGACCTTTTTTATCACATCAAGAGAAAGTTTCGTAAAAAATCTCCAACTAAGTGCTTGGGTATTTGCTTTGAAATTGTTTAAAGTTCATGTAAATACTGGCAGTAAAATCCAAAAAGTAGCAGAAGTCTGACAGAGCAAAACCTCGAGGGTTTTTTGCTTGATATACTTGCTTCAAATTTGGTGACAGAAGTATACAAAAATAGATTTTATTCTCCAACCCCTTTGAAATTGAAACTCATAGAAATTAACAGAAACTTTAACTGAATTTTATAAAACAAAGCATATCAAGTTTCTAATAGAATGATACTACAAAATTTGAAAATTAAACAAAGTATAACATCCAAAGGTAAGCAAAAAAGCTATATCCAGATGCAGATGAAAATAAAGTGAGAGAAAGAAAAGCATATGTTTGATTGATTCTTTGATTGGTATAATAATACTACTAGACACCTGACTCCTTGCACCTTCCATGTCCCCAGAAAATGTAATGATTTTATAATTTTTAGCTATGAATGATATATTTTTCATCAAATTACAGGTAGAGGAAAACCCATCAAAAAGCAAGGTCTTTGGTGTTGCTTTAGAGAATGTCCCATCCACCAATATTGGGGATGACTGCTACTGTCCAATTCCAAAGTATGTGCAAGGCTAAGTACTTATAAATAAACAATGTTATGTTAGCATATGCTGTTTAAAATATGCTGTTCCCAAGCCATATGCTGTTTAAAATATTTACCAAGAACATTTAGTGTTTTATATCAAATACCTGAGCAACTCCTTTGTCATGCAAAAAACTTATCTAAATGGAATATCTCTCAGTCATCTGATTGCTCTTTTTGCTATATGCCAGAAACATCACTTCACATTGTGGCAGGCTGCAAAACATACCTAAAATAAGACCATACTATTCTTGGCTATAACGCTGCATTAAACTTTCTAGCACAGACTTTCAAAGCTGTACCTTATTGCTCTCTTTGTGTACACCTTTCAGGCTATTTCTCACCCTCTATCATAACAGGAAACCCTCTACAACCGCCTATTCATACTTGAGCTTGCAGTAGGATAAAAAATTAATAAATTTAATAAAACGCTAATCGCAAAAGAGAGAGATACTGGCTTGTCATTCACAGCCTAAGCTCAGATTATTCTTCTATCATGTTTGTTAACCTTTCTATCAGTTCCCTGGATATCTTTGGTCTCTACTGCTCCTCTTTCATTGACATGTTCAATGCTCTAGATATCAGAGAGAATCATCTCTGCTTCGTTATCTCTAAACTATCCAAATTAACTATCCGCACTACCTATTACATCTTCTGCAACAGAAACAATTCTTGGAATAATCCTGAACTTCTTCAATTCTAACAATTTCTCCTACTGACAACCTCCAAACAAACAAAGAATAAACACACTTTTTCCTTTTTTCCTAATTTATTTTGTTTATGCTTGTAATAGTTTTTTACTTTGTGATCCCAGGCTAGCCAATTGCAAATTACCTTTGTGATAGTGAAATTTGTAAATTGTAATTTTAATTAAATTGAAAATGAAAAGTTTCCATCATTTGCAAAAAAACAATTTAGAAAACCTAGGAAAGTTCCATTAGTTTTTCTTCCACTTGATAAAATTTTCCTTCCTTTCTAAGTTGTTAATCTTAAGGGAACTTTTTCTTTTCTTGTAATGCTATATCCAAGTTAATCTCCTTTTGAATGTCTCTCTGGTCACAGTCATTGATAAGTTTTAAATACTTTTGATCTGGCTATATTAAATAAGGATAGTAATAACAAGCACAACCTAACAAATTTATCTTAAAGCAGTGGTACTGTTTGCTGATTGGAAGCATTCAGTCATGTATCTAGCATTTACAAAGCCAGCTGGTAGTTAGACAACCTTTTTCTAATGCTTTTGATTGGTTCGACTCAAACTAGTGTCAGGAGCTACAATGTTCAAAGTTGGAGATGCTATAAGTGGTACTGTACTGAAAGTTCTTTGTCCAGTTACATTGTCATTTTAGAGGTAGTCCTAAACATCTCTGAATCAACACAGACTTTCATTCTATTCAGTATAGCACTCTTCATTCTTGTTAACCTAGAACCCTTGAACTCAGCAAATAGCATCATTGCTTATATCATATGCCTGTCAGCTGTATCAATACAAGACCCTATGTTACAACAACCAAATTAGCAATAGACCCAACCTCTTTTTCAGTTTCAAGATAAGATTCCTATTATGCAATGCTTATTGAAAAAACCTATCTTTGAAGACTGTAAATTGACGGTCACATTGTTTCAAAAGCTTCAAATTTTTCTGAATTTTCAGTTATCAAAAAGTAGGTTATATCAAATCTTATTTATTTACAAGATTTTTCTGAAGATTCCCAGCTATCTAAGAAAATAAATTACAATCATGGTTCTTAACCACAAAAATAAAATAACCCTTTAATCCAATGCGTTTGGGTGTGCTGTTCTTTATAAATGCCACAAGCTAAGTAATTGATGTTTTCTTTTTAAGTTACATCATTACTCCTTAGATTACGACTTTGAAAGGGATTTGATGAATTTTTCTAAATGCATTTGTAAGTCAGGCTGGTTTTTTTCTGAACAATTGTATATATAAATACATCCCAAAGAAGAATAGTAATGCTTTAGATTGTCTTTACTCTTGCAATAATACTATCTGCCTGTTTTGGACAATGATAATATCTTCTTATTTAAGGCCTCTTTGTCTGGTAACAAAGCTTATTTGTGTGGCTTTTATGGAATTCAGAATCTTTTTGCTAAAATAGATTAACAATTAATTAAGCAGCTCAAAATAATGTTTCCGTGGATGCTTAAAAAGACTTGCTTCTTAGAAATAGGTCAGGTGTGCCAACAAAATTGCATCTTATTGATTTAAGTATTTTCGCATAAGATGTATGTATCACTTTTTGAGAATTATCGGATAATTTCAAGCTGAATTTAGATTTCTTTTTTTAAACATCTTGGCAACCGTTTCACCTGCTTTGAGATTATAACCAATGATTTTCTCTGAAGTTTATTTTTCGATGGCAAATGCAATTTTCAATATATCACAACAATTTATAAAAATATTATGGGTTCAATTTAACTGACAATAATCGAGTCTGTTTCAGATTCCCAATAAACGATCTATTTTGGTATATGTTGTGAGCACACCTTTTCAACATAATCTATACAGATAGAAGTTCAACTTGCATCTGGTTACCCAAAAGGATACTCGCATAAATAGTAATTACTAGAAATGTTCGCCTAAGACCGCAAGACCTATTAGGGTTGCTTTCTTGCTACTAAATTTTGTTTGTACATAGTAAAGGTTTAAATTTGTTTTTTGGTAACACTCCGGTGATTAAAACTCAAGCACCACTAGAGCCAATCATTATCACTGATCCTTGGATTTGGACAAGTAACATTGATCGTAAAAGTTTTTCGGGAATGGGAATGAAGTATTGCTCGTTTATATTTTTTGAGGCAACTACTAGTTTAAATTAGTCTATGTTTTGTCCATTTTCTGAGCCAATCGTTGCTTCGACCAGTTCCTAAAAAATACTGGCAAATCATGCTTCCTTCGCCCAGAATGCTTGCTAGGCTGCAAACAGATCAGATGATTGGATGCAAAAGCGAAGATAAGAAATATATTGCTAATGTAGTTTAAAGTTAATTGCCTTTCTTAAACCTAACCTATGTTTCTTGTGCTGATACAAGGCTCATAATACAATCCATTGTATTTTGTACTAGAAATTCAAAATGCTCACTTTAGGTTTCTAGATCTCAAAATTATTTCATTCAGGTTCCTGGTTGAAGCTGTGAGCTTTTTAGAGCCACACTTGAAGACTGAGGGATTATTCAGGAAATCTGGCTCACTGGCAAGGCAAAAAACTATTCGAGTGAGTTGTCATTGTATTTTAGCGTGATATTGACATTCTAATGGGTGGTGCAGTTGTACCGAAAACTGTACAAACAAGGAACGCCAATTTTACCTGAAGGGAACGCCCATGACTAACTTTTGGCTATGTAAAGGCAGTTTAAAAATCATAGGATTACATCACAAATAGGACGTTGCCAAAATATTACCCCTCCCCCAACAATTTCCCATCGAATTCAGGCGAAATTCAAAATTTATCTCGCCGAGAACCCCCCAGTCCCCCCATGGCGCCGCTAATGAGAGGGGGGATTTAGATCCCCAGATTGGCCGACAATAACGGTGCTCCTGAGATGTGACCGTTGGCAGAAAAACAACGTTGCCAAATCTCTTCCAGTGAAATCTTGAGCTATTTTAGAATACACAGGCAATTTCTCAGGTAGTAATTGGAAATATGATATTGGAATTTGTTTACCCTTATTCATATATCTTTAAAGTTTACTCATTAAAACAAAATATGATAAACCTATAATCTAGACTTTTTGCCGACAAACCCAAAGTTGCCAACAAATCCAAAGTTGCCGACAAGCCCAAACAACAACGTGCCATGTCAAATTCATTTACAATTGCTAAAAGTAATGTCGGACGGACAAAAAATATGAAAATCTTGTCTAAAAGTTATTTTTAAAAACACTAATGTTATGGTTAGGTTTTGATAACTTATAAAAAGATAAACAAATTTAGAGCGTCTTTTTCATCTACAATGATGTTTCGTATAATCATGACAGTGGATTTTTTTATCTCCATAAATGCATAAATTTTTAAAGACATAAATTGATAAAGAAACCTGAAGCTCAGAGTTGCTGTTAATAAAGGAATTTTACAAGAATCAGTACAGCTAGAGTTGAAATTACATTTCTGAAGCCGGTAATCTTTATTAGTCAGGTAGTTAGAAATATTCTAAAAAGCAGAACTACAGTATCATACTCAAAACCGTTTACATATTGCAAGGTTTTCAGAAGAGTAGACAACATTTTGTGACGAAATGTTGAGATGAACAATTTATAGAATAAGAAACGCAATGGTCGAACTCGATTTTAGATAATAAAAGCCATCGCTAAGTGACTGTTTGATTTAAGAGCCAATATCCTCTGCCTGATATGGCACATTATAAATATATTGTCTTCAGTTAGAATGTCGTATTAACGCCACTGTTAAGAGATTCATTTTAGCAGAGTTGAATAACTGTTTAACTGGGCCTTTTTTCCTAGCAACAAGTTGAAAGTGGAGGCTCTAGCCATGCAGAAATTGCACAACCACATGACATTGCAAGCATGATGAAACAGTTCTTACGAGAACTGCCTGACTCGGTACTCACTTCCTTACTACACAATACGTTTCTCAAATGTTTACAGCTCAACACACCAAACGAGCAAGTAACCTCGCTACTAATGCTGTGTCTTTTGCTGCCAGACACTAATCTCCGGCTGCTTCAATACTTGTGCCAATTTGTTTCGAAAGTGGCCGCTCATTCGAAAGAGTCAAAAATGACCCTAAGTAATTTAGCTATTGTGCTTTCACCAAATTTGATGTTTTCGAACAAGGACAAAGACAGTGATAAATATATAAAGGAACAAACGGAAGTGGTTGATATTTTGTTCAGGAATGCTAACTCAATTGGCCTTGTTTCTGATGAAATTATCGAAAAGGTAAATTCGATTGAAGGAGAGCCACAGTCCATGAGCACATCTTCAGCTGATGAGCTAGATTTGGCTGCGCACACAAAACAGAGAGGGCATCGAAGAAGAAGCCGCTCTATATCAGGTATAACTAACACCTTTTCACCAATCATCTATATTTCCTTTCCTATCCTAACCTCCAAAGGCACATACGCACATATCTACGTAGATATACAATTCTTTTTAATCTGGTGAAGACAACGTCGATTTCATGCCTTTCTCGTTAACCGTAATTAATAGGAAATACTTTCAAAACTCAGGGGTTATACAGTAGTGTTAGGCGTTTACTAATCAAGGAGACACGAGAAAACAGAAGAAAACGTTTCGCATCGCCATTTTTATCAATTTTTTCGCTTTTGGCATGCCGACTATTAAAGATTATCACGTCGACAAAGCGCAGAAAAACCATCAATGTATCCAGGTCGGCTTCTACGTTGAAAGTACCGAATGCCGGCCAGACCAAAAAGGTTGGCTGTATGTTTTTACCTAGCCTTCTAAGGGAAAATCTTTGTACGAATCGTATTGCTATTGTGTAGCTACTTGAGGACTGAAGTGAAGTTTAAGAATAGTCGATCCCCATTAAAACTTTGTAATTTTTAACTATCAACCAGAGCAGTTTTTCTTTGTGAAATATAAATGCTTTTCTTACCTTGTTGAAGTAAACTTTTCTCTCGCTTATGATGAAATCCCAATCTGAAAAAAGTTTAATAGCTTTTCAGAATGCGAAAAATTTTGGCTTAAAATTCCAATCATCCACCATCTCTGCCTGCATATTCTTAATCTTCTCCAGGTGCAAAGAATCAGAAAGCGATTATAACCAGATAATTGGATAAGATGCCCTGTTGCATTTATAAGACAAATGGAGACTCACACGAAAATTGGATGTTCTCAACATCTGTTAGGCCTTTCAGTTTTCATTTGCATTTTAGTCTGATATACCTTCATTCAAAAAACAACGTTTTTTACAGGGTTTGTTAATGGCATTGGGCGCAAAATAAAAGGAGCTAACACTGGAGCTGGCTGTGCCCCCGGAAATGAAGATGATATAATGGCAACACGACGCGCAAGACACCGACGCACAAAAAGTGACAAGACTATTGAAGTTGAGGACTTGCTGCGCAAAAGAGGACGCAGTGAGCTGGATGTTCGGTCAAGTGGCAAGTCGAGCTACTTCGTCTCATTCAGTTACTCTATCATTTTTATTAAGTAATGCCGAACTTTGAATTGCTTTGTAAGGAAATATTTGATAAGTTTTGAACTTTTCTGCTTCTTAAGTTGCTGGTCTATTTTTATTTGGAGTTGTTCTGACTAAACTCAGGCGAATTATTTCTAAGTTTTCATAAGCTGCAATTCATGTTGCTAACTAATTGTGTACATTAAATCTAAAAATGTTTTAAACTTAATGGCCTAAAAGACCTTCTAAGCATTGCTCTTGCCCTGCTGTAATTGAATTATTATTCTGTTGACAGAATTTTGCATCAATAGTCCGTATCCTAAGCCTGGAATGAGGTCGCTAAAAAGACGTATTGGTGTCCAAAGGACATTTGGACATACTCCCAGCCGTAGGAGGTAAAATCATTAGTTTCGTATCTATCTTTATCTTGTCGGACCAATAACTGCTCATAAAACAGCGGTATTAGATTGATGAAAGTCACTCGATGACTTCAAAGGCAAGCCAAAACAAAGTATGAAACAGGTCATAAGAAAAAACTCACAACCGGTCTCCATTGGTTGTCTGTTTTTAGCCTGCCCAGACTCCAGGTACTTTTACATCTGCCGTGTGTCTTTAAGCATTCCGTAAGAAATTTGATTGCCCCGTATGACAAGTTGAAATTGGAAATGTGTCATGTGGATGTCTGCGTTACTATGCAGTACTTATCTGTTCTGCTTACTCTACAAAAGCAAGAAAGACAGACTCCATTTTGTTTCATTTTTAGATTAAATTTACTTTATCATAGATATGAAAGAAACTAGAACAGCAATAGTGCCTGAAACCTCGACAGTCTAACTTCTACATGCAGAAAATTTTAGCTTACAATCCCTGCAAATATTCTTGGAACACTTATGTCCGTTTTCAAAGCAAATTCAGCCATCTCCCTCCCCTAGGAACAATGTTTATTGTCTATAGAGAAAAGAAAGTTGTTATGGAGTACGCTTTTTCTTGGGGCGTGTACGTTTTTTTCTAAACTATCGACATTGTTCTGGGGGAAGAGCAATAGAATGTTGGGAAAGCAATAAAAAATAGAGAAGCCAAATGCAAATTGTTGGGTGCTTCAAGGCATGGTAGCTGCTTTCAGAGTTGTTTGAAGTTGTTTGAAAACGTTTGAATTACTGACGTCCTCATCGAAAACATTGTTTACTGGTGTATGTGGAAACTGTTAGATTGAACTCGTTTGTTCTCATATGTCTCTTTCCGTTGTAGTCCAAAGCTTTCAAGACGAGCGGAATCATGTCAAACAATTTCCAGTCCCATTCTAATATCGATGCCAAATCAATTTATGCTGTCAAATAAATCATCTTTTATCCCGATAATGAGATCCCAAGAGGACGGTATGTAAGACAACCCTTAGATCATATTTTTATGTTCTTCAATCTTTCTAATCGATGATACATTTTAAAGGTATTCAATATCATTGTTGAAACTGTTTTATTGTTAGCTTTTTTAGAGTAAAATTCATGGACACGGTTTTCAACATTTTAATACCTGTCAAAATATTTTTGAGTTTGAAGTCTTCAAAACAATCAATCTTTCCATATCTTTAAAAGACTACTTTCGAGAGAAAATAACAGAAAATCTTAATCAAAGATCATTCATTTTCTTAAAGTTCAGATTTCTCAATACATTGTAACACTATAGGAAGGCATACTATTGCTATGGTCTCTGCAAAATGCTTCTTCAATAAACAAAGAGAAACAAAATGCCCATCTGCATGCAAATTGCTGCAGTACATGCAACATTGCCCAAGTCGACCGTTTTGTACAATGCTCTCTGATCATTCTAGCACTTTCAAAACCAGCATTAAGTATGCTACAAAGCTGTTCATTGCTACAAGACGTGACATTACAGCCCTGCAAATGATTCCACGTTGATTAAATACATTTGAACAGTTAAAAAAGATTCACCAAGTGGACTGTCAGGCTGGATATATGTTGAAAAACCCCTTTTAATTATCAGTTTACAAACTTTTTTTAAAAAAGCTAAATTCTTAATTGAGAAAGAAATTCTCGTTTGTCCAAGAATCCAAAAATGTAACGATTACTTCATATTTTTTACTATGTAATGAATTTAACTGCTTACAGTAGTTCTTAATGCTGATAAACAGTATAAGCAGATTTGTGGACGCGTTTTCCGATGATCGTTTTAACTGTAAAACTCAGAGTTGCAAATTAGAACTCTCCTATCCAATGCGTTTTGTACCATATGTACAATAAAAACCTGCAAAAAAGAAGATTCAGACAACTTAGTGTCTTCACTGTATGAAAAAATCTTTTTAAATGGATGAGATCCATTTCAGCCTTTCTCCGAAAATCACGTGATGATCTCATCCTGTTCTTAGCATGTGTATCTTTCTGTGTATCTTAGCATGTCTGTGACTAAGCATGTCTTAAATGGCAAGAAATGGCAATCTTATTTCCGTTTGAAGCCATCTAATAAAAATGATTTTAACAAAACCATTTGTATTTCCCTACGTACAGTATATAGCTGACATTGCCAAAACTGTAACTTGTACTTACTGAAACATGCAAGGTATGTTACTATAACATATAAGAAAATCTTTGTGATCTTTTCAGTGAGGCATTCAGAAGATGTGAAAGTCCGCGGAAATAGCCAGGCCGATGAGCCCTCCAGTCCTACTTTGATGTCTAGCAGATTCAGTGTCAATTTTGATGATTTCAATGATGAGGCTTTCGAAAAAGAAAATTGCAGTCTTCCGGGAAAATATTCAGTAATGAAGGAGAAGCACTTGCAAAAGTTCATCAAGTGAGATTGTTTGGTTTCTCTATAATTTGTATTTGTTACCGTTGACATCAATCAGGTGGAGATTTAGCTATAAGGACCAAATCATGAAATATTTTAAGATGAGTGTACAATTATAAAGTCGTGAGAAAAGCTAGAGGATTCCGATCTACATTTAAAAACCAGAATTTTCATTAATCTTTTGATATGGCACCTGTGGTTTATTGGTACCAAGAGGTAAATAGATTTAGTTCAGTTTGGAAAAGACTCTAAGTTACCTTAAAAGCCCATTTTTCTCACATATTTAAACAACCCCACATGTTTAAAACATTTTTAGAGTGTTTTTGGTTTAAAAATACTTTTTGATCATTAGGCAGATGTGGAGTTCTTCATTACACATTAAACTTCAAATAGGTGCTTCAGATAGTCTGCAGTATTTCGTTGTCGAAAATTATCTTTATTTCTTTGTGAATATTTAGTAAAACCCTCTATTAAACGCAATAGTTTCTCGTTTCTTCCTTCCTTCCCTTCATTCCTCTGTCCTTCCTTCCTTTCTTCATTCTATCCTTTCTTTCTTCCTTCCTTCTTTCCTTTCCTTCTTTCTTTTCAAGTGGAGAGAGAAATGATGAATTCTCTGACATATGCGTTGAAATTTTACATCCCAAAGGTTTAGTTCTTAAAGCTAATACTCAGATTGCACTCAGTTGAAATATTCTAATATAACTGATCGTTCACGAAGTATGCTTTACCTATCGCCTTCAATCTTTCATTATAAATATGAATATAAAATCTATGTTATAATACACCATCTAGTCAATGAGGATAATCAAGAGCTTCTGGCAGCAAATGTGACTCACTAAATCACACCTAGTCGATAATTAAATGCTTTTTTTATATTATTCTATGGTTTTCTCCATGCTGTCAGCAGGGCGTTATTTTCCCCGTGATCGTGTGACCATTGGTCACAGGAAATCAGTTAGAACATTTTTCTCACAGGAAATTTCTCAACCATGGATGAATAATAGAAAAGTTTTATACACTTTACAAGAAGTTAAGCAGGTTGGAAGGAATCTAAATGCTCAGAATAAATCAACTCATTACACCGAAAAAGATCAAAACTATGTTTCGAAAAGTAATACTGTGCTTAGAGAGCTCAAGGGGATCAGCTTTCGTTGCAAAAAGTAACAAATTATGTCACTACTGATATGTCATTAAGACCCATACCGTTATTAGTGTTTGAGATATTTTTAAATGCAGGCTATAAAGAAAGAACCAACATCTCGTATCACAGGTGTATTTTTGCAAGAATTTGCGGCTTGTAACTCACTCACAACACTACAGATAATTCTCCTTTGTACAAAGATATAGTTTTTGTTATGAGTCTTTCATAAAATCGCTTTATTTATCAAGACGCGGGAGTTGCCATTTTAATGTTCGCTCATTGATGCAAGAATGGCAATGTTCCTCATTTCTTTGCCAACCCTTTGAAAGAGTTTTAACAATAGCACCCACTATAAGTGGGGCTGCTGAAAGGGGGGATGAGGGGCAAAATGCCCCAGGGGGCCTCAGGGCTGATTGCACGATGTTAGGAATGGAATTAATCAATTGTAGCAAAAGTATGCTCAAGAACGTAAGATGTTAAAAAATTTTCAAGAAATGACTGCAAGAAATATTCTGAAATCCATTTTAAGCTAATCTTAAGGGCTTGGTGACAAATATTTTCTGTTCCCTCCGCTCACTGGGGGCCTTGACCTTCGGCTTTGTCCTCGGAACTTCGAAACCTCTTTGCAGTTCTGATTATAAATATGGCAAAACATTTCTGATAAAATCTGTACTTTCATATTTTACTCATGTGTCTCCTTTTGTCTTCAACAACATAATTTTATCGCATTATTGAGGTTTTTGAATCATAAAATCCAAACTAATTTCGCAGAAAAATTTTTCAAAAAGTTTACGGTCACAAGAAATCTTGAAGAAAATAACACTATGGCTGTCAGACGTGCTCAGTTTTATCAGAGATTTTATCTTTTGCAACTTATTCCCTGGCAAGAAAGAATCAGGGTTTTGAATGTCATGAATTTTTTATGAACGAGTGCCTGATTTTAATATTTTGTGAGCTTAGTAAATTTGGCCAATCAAAGTACTGAAAACCATTTTTCCGGGAGGTTGAGAAGTTGAACCCAATTCTCTTTAAAATGTGATATGGTCCATCATACCAGAGTATTCTTAATGTATTCGCGTTTACTTTCAATTCTCAATATATTCCTAATGTGTTCTTGTTTTGTGCCACATCTGAGAGAAACCAAAGCTTAAAAATTAGCACTTGTTTTGAAAGAGTAACATTCTGCACAGACTCTATCACAATCTAAGATTATGTACAGAGCATGATTACACTTACGTTGTCGAAGATTAATGTAAAGCAAAAGCGCCGCAGTAGTCATGGCAGTTCAGAATTGACTGTGTGATAATCCTTTCTTATTTCACACCAGTTTTAATTATTTTTATATTTGAATCTAATTCGCTTTTGCAGAATTTGTGATTCTTTTTACTAAACTCGCTCAACTTTTTTCAAACACCTTGCTTCTCGTGATCTTCTTTAATTTATTCTTTATCCACTTTTACATTTTACGCAGTAACAAATTAAATGTTTACTTTTCATCATTAAATGCTATTTAGTATTTTGTTCTTCCTAACTTTCTCGTTTATATTACAGACAAGCTTCGACGGAAAACGACTGCTCTCCAATGGGTCAACCACGTTTAAAAACAAAACTTTTCAATGTGAGTTTGCGCCTTATTTCTTCATTTACGATCCCATAATGTTCTTATATTCTCCATGTAGGATGTTGAATGATTGACAAAGATTAAATCTTGCGCAATTCTCCGTCTTTTAATTAATGCTGTATCGGATTTCCTACATAGCATTTACAAGCTTTTATTATTGATATGAAATTTTAACACTCGTTCATTTAAAACAGGCTTGTTTCGTGAAAGAGTCGATCTTTCATCTCTTAGATAATAAAAAATCGAGTTTGTTAGGCATGCTGGTTGACTGTGTGCATCCAGCCTAATTCTATTCACCAATCAAAACTGGTTGCATGATGGTTTCGATTTAAAGCTTGTGTCAATATTTTAATGAGGAGACAAAGCTCTTTTAGGCTTAAAATAAATGATTCACAGAATTAGGCTGGAATTTTGTAAGATTTTGATGTCTTTCGTCACTACTATGACAGTATCATATTCAAACAATCTTTTGGCGGTACAAAACTTGAAAATGGCTTTTTTCAAAGCCATTTTCAAATATCATATTCCTTCCAAAACCAAACCGTCGCCTTCAAATCGATGTAGAAATCAGCCAGTCAAATGCTGAGGAATTTTTTCGTTGCAGGTGGAAGCTCACGATATCCCTATGACATCTCCATGTACTTCATCTAGACTTAAAAACAGAAGAGCAAAGATACTTTCAGATGGCTGATAAAATTGGGTTCACTTGAAGGCAAAGACATTGTTCTTTTATAATGTTAGTTATGAGTTGACCTAATTCTTTTAAATGTAGCTTAAAGATTTAGCCATAAATAGTTGAATTACATCATCACTGAACATCCCCTAACCAAATTATATATAAAAGTAAGTAGTTGTGAGCTAGCAGAAGGTTGTTTGGTTAACTGTTGGTTTTTTAGAAGCATCGATTGTCGAACTGTTCTAGATACTTACGTGAAAAGCAGTTGTTGTGCTGTCCAAGCAATTTCGGACCTTTGGGGTACGTTTTATTATTTCACCACTGTGACCCAATAGAGTTTAGACAAGTGTTCTTCTTTGTTAATAAATTATCGATGTCTAGCCAAAATTAAAAGGCAGATCGATTTTCCTGTTACTTTGATGGCATCTAATTCGCCTAACAATGTAAGCTCGCAAAACCATCTGGAGTTTCAAAGTATTAATAAATTTCAATACAGCTCAATGTCACAAGCTCCCGGTATATTTTTATCAGAGGTTTAATTTCTTAGAATAGACAGCCAAATAAACGTTGGGAAAGTCTAAACTGTAGTTTCTAAATGCAGGGAATTTTTTTATTGAATTAGAACCAGATCGATTCTTTTTTACTACGAAGACCTATCTCATTACTGGTCTTACCTATGAAGGACAGCAGTTCGTACTACTGATTGAAATGAAGGGGTTATAAAGTATTCAGTGTGCTGAAAACAAAGAAAACGTTTGTGTCTATGTTCAGTGTATAAGTCTGTGTACTTATGGGGAATGCTTGGGGAGCGGTAACATCCTGCCATCCACCGCAGTCTCTGCCAACCATCGACAGCTTACTTTGAATTCATTACCTAAGATAATGCTTATGAAAACACTCCTAACGTAGTTGAAACCTTAACCATAATATAATGCCTCACCGAAGAACATTTTCTTCAAGAATTTCATTCATAGAAATCAAGAATAGGCCATGACTTCACCGGAATATATGTTGACGACTTTACTGAAGTACTTATTTGTTGCAGTTTTTGGGCTAACTCTTCTTTTAATCAAATTTCAAAGCTGAACACACTCTCATCAGACCACAACAATCAAATGATACATTTTTCAGGGATTTTAAAAGCCTATGTTTCTTATTCTACCTTTTTAGAATTTATTGTCAATATCTTTGCTTGACCTATTGTATTTTTAAAGTTCGATTCTGTTTAATCGTAATTTTAATATCAAAGTAAGATGTGAATTTTTTAACTCACCAAGTGCAGTATATTCAATAAAAGTACAATGACATTGCTGTTTTTCTTTGAGACTTGCAAATCTGTAAACAATTTATTAAAATGATGAAGACGCTTGACAAAGCCCGTTTCAAAAAGGTCGTAAGTTCGTATTATTAAGAGAATCCAGTTGGCCACAAAATTAATAAACATTCACAGAGAATTCAATGTTTTCGCATTCTCTCTTTACCCTTGGCTCCCACAAGCTGTCAAAGAAATCCCGCTTTAACTTAGACTGAATGGTAATCTCAACGGATTAAGAAAAAGGAGAATTTTTCAAAGCAATTCATGGCTCTTCCAAGAAAATCAATCTTGTTTCTTTAATATTCTAATTTAAACTACACTCGAAAAAAGCTTTATTCGTTTAGCAACGTTCTGTTATTATATTGGTTCTCAAATGTTCATAAACAAATAATAATATGAAGTACTTTAATTTCAATTCCACACGGTTCATATTTTGCTTGCTGAAAGTGTTTTGTTTTTCTGAGTGAAGAAATGCATGATTTTTCGAGTGAAGCTAAGAATTTCTGAAAAGAACCTTTACTAAAATGGCGGTGCTCAAACGTAAGAAAATCTGTTTTGAAGAGAAATAGTACTTAAAAAACAGTGGGTAGATAGATAGATAGATAGATAGATAGATAGATAGATAGATAGATAGATAGATAGATAGATAGATAGATAGATAGATAGATAGATAGATAGATAGATAGATAGATAGATAGATAGATAGATAGATAGATAGATAGATGAAAGATAGATAGATAGATAGATAGATAGATAGATAGATAGATAGATAGATAGATAGATAGATAGATAGATAGATAGATAGATAGATAGATAGATAGATAGATAGATAGATAGATAGATAGATAGATAGATAGATAGATAGATAGATAGATAGATAGATAGATAGATAGATAGATAGATAGATAGATAGATAGATAGATAGATAGATAGATAGATAGATAGATAGATAGATAGATAGATAGATAGAGATAGATGTGTAACGACCGTTTCACTTTGTTGACGAGTATGTTGTTTTTGTTCATTTTTGCAAAATACATAATCCATTGTTCAATGCATAATTAATTCGTGTCTTTGCCTCTGTCTCTGTGTTCTGCTGATAGGGTTAAAGTCTTGATATAGAACTAGGTTGTGGACGCCACTTTATATTAAAATCTACGCTAAGCAGGTGATCTGGTCTCTACAGTACTGTTGCTGAGCTAGTCTACCATTTGCAACCTAATTTACATTGTTTTGAGACAATTTCCCCAAAAACATGGATAGCAAGGATAGCAAGGATAGCAAAAGTAGAGGGCCAAGGTTTCTTCCACTTTTACTAAAGCTCTAAAACTACTTGCTTCGCAAAAAACTGGGGAGGGGGCATGGCCCTTCCGGCCTTTCCCGGTGGCGTGGGCCTTGTATGACATAAATTATGTTTTTCTCAATCTCTTTGTTACTCTCTGCGTCTACAAAATTTTGTAAGTATGCTTTTGATATTATGGCAGCTTGCATTTATCCTTTTGTGATGCTGAAGCAACGATTAAAAAAAACTGTCCCAAAATTCGTTATGAATGCATAAAAGGAATTTCTAAAACGATGAATACCTGGATTCCAACACTTGATAAACTGCTACCCAGAACGCGAATCCATAATTTGAGGAAGCAGTCACGTTTGCTTTGGCCTCTACTACTTATGTTGGAGAAGCTTCCATCAATTTTAACGCATAATCTGTTGATTTTATTTCCATTCACAATCGATGAGAAAATCTCTTGGGCAATCACAGAGTACTTCACAGCTGCCTTGCTGTTGCACAGCGCTTGTTAGGTGCCGCGTATTCCCAGGTGCCCTAATTTCTATCATAAGAACTGCACGTATGTCTTTGAAATTCCTCGGAATATTTGTTTCAACTATAACACATGCTCTGCTGTCTTGGAGGCAGGAAAAAACATGTTGTACATGGGCTTCGACACAGGTTTAAGAGTGGGGAGGGGGGGGGGCAAGGGAAAATTCAATACCCAAAGCAAAATATTTTGAAAAAAGCTCTATTGTTTTGCAAGTGGGGGCTATGCCCCCCTTTGTCGGAGGCCCTGTTGTGGAGAAGGGAAATGTATGTCTTATGCAGAATAATGCTAAAGCTACCAAGGGTTTTAACGTGGTTTTTTTTACCGTTTTATGGTATTGTAAATTTGTTTCTGTTTCAGTCAAATAGTCAGGACTCAATTTTAAAACTATTTTACTTTTGATCTCGGCTGTTTATTGTCTTTGTCAAGTTCGTTTAAGGTAAAACTTTCTGCATCTGTATACACCCCTGGCCCCTTACAACCAACGCTGACTTTTGCTTTCTCTGCTTGTTTTTGCCTTCTCTTTCGATTTCAGTCCTTCAGTGGACGAGATTCCAACTTTTCGATTACTGGTATATTAAAATACACAAAATGTTTTGTGTGGCAAAAGCGTTCTTGAAATTTTACTTTTTACTGCATCTGTATCACAAGCTATTGCTACAAATTAATGAGGAACACGTCGTTAGCATCATCGTGAACTGTGATTGCTTTTAGTTAATCCTGATGTGTGTGCAGTTTCATTTCTAATCCTTCTACCCGTCAACCCAAAAAGATTTTTACATAGAAAGCATTGGTTCTTCACGGCATTGGTTCTCGTTTCGACATCAAGGAAAGAAAAGTGTCGCTTTGAATTAAATCTGATATCTCTTGAAGGCAGAAAGCACATCTGATAGGCAAGCCCGAGAGTTGTTGTCTGAGAGGTTTTTTTTCTCTGTCAAGGACTTAAGAAAGTCATAGTTTTTGCTTTGAATGAGTTTTGAAATAGACGGCTGTTCAGTTCCAAGAGGTCAAATGCAAATCAACATGCTCATAAAGATACTCTGTGAAGTGCACTCAGAAAGAATTGTCGGTATCTCTTGACTGCTGGTCTTTTTATCTTTCGCAATTTTTCTTTGCTCCCATGTTCGTACACCTGGTGTGTCGAAATTTGCATTGAGTAAAACATACCGCCCTCTTTAGCTCTTGAATATTTACGGTCTTCCATACCTTTTTTGATCCACGGCATATTTTCATAAAAAAAATGTTAGAAAATGAGACTTTGTAGCCTTAATTCACAATTTAAATTCGTCGTCATCGAAATGTCTTGACTAAAATTATTTCAGCATAAAACAAAACACTCTTATTCATTCAGGACCTGTTTATTAGACCAATTAGGTGAATTGGAGATTTTCCACGGCATAACAGATAATATCTGACGGCAGACTAGTTTGCCGCCGCACAGTGGTTGAAAAACACTGTCCTTAGTCAAAATAAAGACTTATTTGTAGAAACCAGTGGTTGTAAACCAGTTTGTTATAAACCAGTGGTTCTCATACCCCGTTGTTGCGGTTGCTTTTGTCATTATACAACTTTACAGAAAAATTCCCAGCACTTGAATTTGTAGTGTTGTAAATTTTCTTTAGAATAACCCTTGAAAACTACTTATTATTCAGGAAGTAAACAATTTGAAGTATTTCTTTATGTTTCTCTACGTTTTCATTTTGCCAACTGTCCACCTTAAAGAAAGCTAACAACTTGCAATTATGTAATCTAGAAAGGGTGGCTTCGGTTAAGGATGAGTAGTAATTCTAAAACTTTGCAAAACCAGTGACGAGAACAGAGACCTGGGTCCAGTGATTGCCTCAGTTTTCAAACGTTTTGAAATGCTTTATCATCAGGGTGGTGATGGCCACCTAGTCTACAAGATAGAGGCAGATTGAAAATCAAAACAGCGATTATCTTTGATCTATCTATAAAATCTTCTTTTCAAATTAAACCGTACTCAACTTCGACGTGAAAAAGTATGTTTATGATCTTAAAAGCTATTTATAAAATCTACAACGCGGAATGAAACAACTATTCAAATCTATATCCCCACCCATTACAATCTTTACCCCATAAAAACAAAACCGCAATTGTCAAGTGAACATCAGTAGAATGTTTGTCAGTAAACAAACAAGGCCTAATAAACGGGCTGTCGATATTTAGGTCTATTGCTCTAAAGAAAGATAAAGAAGTAGATGTCTTTAAATCTAATTGGCCTATCTGCTATTGAAAGACCTTAAATCACGTTGGAAGATCGTTTAAATCGAAGGTTCCTTTTAGCATTATCTGCATACATTTACATAGCAATATCTAACTGCAAACAAGCGAGAAATAAATACTTACGAGCTTAAAAAAATTGAAAGGAAGCATACTATCTTGTGTAATATGCTGGTGGCCTTTAGAGAAGGAAATGGCTGCACAAAATAGCGATTTGCTCCAATTTAAGGCGTTGTTGCATCAAATTAAAAAGAAGGAAGCATCGAATCTTCATTCCTCCTCAGAAAACGATTTTTATTTTTACTGAAGAGCAGCTTCTTATTGATCATTCAATTCTCTTTATACTTTGGACTCTACTACAAAAATTATCTATTAAACACCAAACTGCAATTTCTAGGAAATACAGAAACCCTCTTACGAATTTAGCATCGTTTATAACTAAGTTGGTCTTATCTAAACAATCTAAATTGACAAAAGGCAAATCAAATTATACTGTACTGTCACAATCTTACGGAACGTACAATGATATCAAACTCATTTTCATTATCGTTGATCTAATTTTAATTTGTATGCTGATTCAGGGGAGTATAAAAGGTCAAGCGATATGAGTCTCATACGATTTCGCAACACGTTTGGTGGATTGTCTTAAAGTTTGAATAGGTATAAAATTTGGTAAGGGTAGGAGCTCTGGAGGGTTGTGTTGCTGACGTCTCGAAATGGCTGAAGAGAAGAAGATCAGGACTTGAGTTGAAAAATAATAAATCTAGGGTGAATTCGGGTGATATTCAAGAAAGAAACAAGGCTGAATCAGGTAGCAAAAAAGAAACTTCTCAATAAAAATGAGTGTTAAAAGTAAAAACAAAATTTCTCACTTAAAGGCATTATTTCAAAAAAGCGCCATTAAGCCAAAATCTTAGGCAAAAATATAAATAGGTTGATTTGCGACTCAATCGGAGGCAGGATAAGCTCATTCTTTTTCACTTGCGTAACGATCCAGTGGACAGCGCCTTGTAAATTCTTGGCCTCTTTCGTGAATCCATTTATTGGCAACTATAAGACAGACATGTTATGAGAAATTGCATCATCTGTTTCGTGAAGGGACGGGAGAAGACATTGCAGATAATTGGTAAGAACAACAGGGCATAAAAAGGAGCTGAGCATGCATCCTCAACAAACTGGTAATTAGAAACTTACATTTAGAAAGCGGTTTATGGGGACAGGATATTTATACATAAAAGGTGTAGCATTAGATTGGCACCATGGAATAAAAAAGTATCCTAAAAACAAATGAAACAAGGGTATGTGTCAGTCTCACCCCATTTTTCTCCAAGAAGTACGGGACATGCTGCATGTCTTGTATTGTAATTTCCCATCCCATCTTCATGAAGGTTATACCAGAACACCGCGTCTCCCTGCAGAGAAATGTAGAATAATAAGGTACAGATATTGTCAGTTTGAAGGAAATAACTTACTACAGTCAGTTGAAGGGTGCACGGAGAAGGGGTGTTGGGTCCAGCAGTAACAAAAGGGCTCATGTTTGGGGTTCCTTTTCATCAGTGGTGTAATGCTTTCAAAATAAGAAGGGGAGCTCTTACACAAAATGTTGCTAAAAACATTAGCAAAAGTAGAAATTTACTTATTTTCGGTATTGTCAAGGGAACTCAGCCCCCCCCCCCTAGGCTACACCACTGCCTCTAATGGCCTATTTTTGATGAAACAGGCTTATGGAAATGGCTAGCGTTGCAGTTGATTCCTCCCTGATTTGAACTTGCATTGCCACCTCCATGAAATAAAGTCGAAATTGAAATGCAACAGTGTGTAGTGCTACATGATGACAAAAAATTGAAACCAGAAAAATTAACTTTCGTACGGCATATCCAAATTGCAACAAAGAGCGAAAAAATTCTTCAGTAGTGTGCGGCAAAATGTTTCTTGAAATAGTGACATGAATGTAAATAAACGAAATTCATATTAAATGTAAAATTATCGGTTTTCGCCTTGTGATAATTAACATACCTTGCTTGGTCTTATTTCAATGTGAAGATTTGTAAAAACCGTTCCACCACCCATGGAAACATCAGAGAGCTAGAATTACAAATAAAGATATTAGATATTAACAAAATCAAAGTACTTTTGATTATATTGCTGATAAATTACAAATTATAAAATGATTAGCAAGTAACTTGATCCTGCTTGGCCAAATGCTGTCACCACCCATTAAATATTTTTATCAAAACATTTAGACCAGGCGAATATATTGCCGACCTTTTTAGCTACCCTTACCCTCTGGTAATGAGAAAAATTTTGGTAAACGGCAGAAACCTGCTGTGTTTACCAAATATGGGCATTTTCCCCAACCAGAGGTTACGGCCAGTTCTGAATCACGTGCGCTGCAACCTTTGCTGTACCGACTCTTATTCTACTTCCGAAATAACATGACTCTATTATAGTTAAAAAGCTTTTCAATACAGTAGCAAATTATATAGTACATATATACAGAATCGAAATATGAGATAAAACTAGATATCTGATGATCGCATTAAGCGTGAAACTCGGAGTAGCAACTTAAAACCGTCATGCTCTATACACCGAATAGCGTAAAACTAGATACAAAAAGCTAAATACTTATATAAAATTTTGGAGTAACTTCAACCAAGAGAACCCCTGTTTCACTAAAATCTTTGGCAAGCATAGCATGTGCTCTCACTCAACTCGTCGATAATAGGATGATGCTCTTTGTCTAAGCATGCAATGTGATTCAAATGTTACTTTCAATAAACTCACATAAATGAGACTGACGTGTTTCAAAAGCAAAATATTAAAAAGGGTGAGGTATCTGTTTCATATGTCAATTGTTTTCACTCAATTCTCAATCAACTCAATTAACCCGTCGATAATAGGATGATGCTCTTTGTCTAAGCATGCAATGTGATTCAAATGTTACTTTTAATAAACTCACATAAATGAGACTGACGTGTTTCAGAAGCAAAATATTAAAAAGGGTGAGGTATCTGTTTCATATGTCAATTGTTTTCACTCAGTTCTCAATCAACTCACTTAACCCTTCAAAAATAGGATGATGCACTTTGTCTAAGCATGCAATGTGATTCAAATGTTACTTTTAATAAACTCACATAAATGAGACTGACGTGTTTCAGAAGCAAAATATTGAAAAGGGTGAGGTATCTGTTCCATATGTCAATTATTTTCACTCAGTTCTCAATCAACTCACTTAACCCTTCGAAAATAGGATGATGCTCTTTTTCTAAGCATGCAATGTGATTCAAATGTTACTTTTAATAAACTCACATAAATGAGACTGACGTGTTTCAGAAGCAAAATATTAAAAAAGGTGAGGTATCTGTTTCATATGTCAATTGTTTTCATTCAGTTCTCAATCAACTCACTTAACCCGTCGATAATAGGATGATGCTCTTTGTCTAAGCATGCAATGTGATTCAAATGTTACTTTGAATAAACTCACATAAATGAGACTGACGTGTTTCAGAAGCAAAATATTGAAAAGGGTGAGGTATCTGTTTCATATGTCAATTGATTTCACTCAGTTCTCAATCAACTCACTTAACCCGTCGATAATAGAATGATGCTCTTTGTCTAAGCATGCAATGTGATTCAAATGTTACTTTTAATAAACTCACATAAATGAGACTGACGTGTTTCAGAAGCAAAATATTAAAAAAGGTGAGGTATCTGTTTCATATGTCAATTGATTTCACTCAGTTCTCAATCAACTCACTTAACCCGTCGATAATAGAATGATGCTCTTTGTCTAAGCATGCAATGTGATTCAAATGTTACTTTTAATAAACTCACATAAATAAGAAATGTTGCTATTCTGTTTCCATTTATTCCTACAAGTCGAGAAGCTTTTGGATCCTGCGAAAAATGAATTAAGGAAACAAGTTTCAATTTTGAACAAAATGCCGATAAAACGAGAAAGTCATGCAACAACAGAGTCGATAAAGGCAATACATTCATGAATACTGAAAAACCCAAGGAATATCAGAGATGTATGACATTGTCCCTCTTTTCCGTGCTATTTTCAAATTTTTCGGTACCAATGGCTTATTTGAACATTGTAACTTTGTCATAACATGAAACTTTGCATCCTTTGCACCTTCTTCATATCATGCAACTGAAATGATAGATTCAACTAGACATGCATCGTTTAAGTTTAAAGCATGCCTACTATTAAATATCATCTACCATCTAAAATAATTTTGATTTTAACATAGGATAACCTCATTTGATTTTATAAGTGTATATGACAAACTGTAAATTTCATTACCATCCCTCCACGCAATGTAACCTCTTCTTTTTCTCGACGCCATGGTGGAGAGCGTATAGGGGTTAGCTGTAAGAAGATCAATTTCATAAATAAGACAAAAGTGAGTAATGGTGGAAGATACAATTACAAAAATGGCGTCGATAAATCTATTGTGAACCTTCAACTGAAGCTGATAACCTTCATAAACTAATGAAGCTTTGTAATGCTAAGGAATTCAGTATCACCATTGTATTTGGCTCTATCTTAGATTGGTGTTAGGTAATATGAGGAGCACTGTGCTAGAAGAACCGCCTACCACGTCAATGTAACACTTTTTCGCTAATAAAGCGGTTGTTTGTTTAGAAAATCGACAGTTTTAAGTACAAAAAACCTTCGCCCCTTTTCATTTTTCGAAAAGAGTACGGCCACTGCTTTAGGGTTTATCAAATTATGGTGTCATAAAAAGACTATTTAGAATTGTTTAATTTGCATCAAATAGCCTTAGTTAACATTATGAAATACCTCAAAATATGCAAAATCAGTTTTATGGGTTAGAGGATCGGTTATAATATGGCCACATGAGCACAGGTTCTGTCCACATTCTGTGACAATAACTAAGTCACTGTTCTAAACTCAATGAGCCAAGCCAGCAAAAAAGTGATCCGTTCGCATACTTCAAATCTTTCATTGGTCATATCTAACTCAATCGTTAACTTATCCAACTGATTTTGCATCTGAAGACGTATTTTATGGTGCCCAGATTATGTAGTCTAAAGTCAAAAAATTTAAAAAAGGATTTTTTCATGATACAATGTCGTAAATCCTCGAATAAGCCTCTCCCCCCGGGAATTATTTGCAAGAATGAATTCTTGGGTGGGGGCTTATTCGAGGGGGGAGGCTTATTCGAGGGGGGAGGCTTATTTCACTTTTTTCCTCAAAGGTCGACATAAAAACGACAAAATTCTTCTAACAAATCTAACAAAAAACTAAAAAATACTATAATTTTTTGTCATCACAAAAGTCACCTTTTTGCTTTTTGGTCTCCAATCAAAGGAAGTAATACTGTAAAGCTAATGTCCTGTTGGGGCTTTCTTGAAGTAAGATATTATTCGGCAATTGTGCATTCCTCGAATAATCCCCTATGGGAGCTAATTCGAGGGGGGCTTATTTGCCAAAGTGATTTTTTCAGGTGGGGGCTTATTCGAGGGGGGACTTATTCGAGCGTGGAGGCTTATTCGAGGATTACCGGTACTTAAGAACTCGGAGAATCCCACGGCGGACGGTCTATTTAATCGTTATTTCCCTCTGGCAAATCAAGATGGTTTTAAAATTAGGTGTGAACTCAGAACAAAAAACCTTGTGGTTTCCTTACTCTGGCTAATATCCTGCGTCTTATAGGATCAAAAAGCAATATTAATAACATTATGTAAAGCATGTCGTAGCATTATCGTAATCATCTGCAGTTTTAGGCTCTGCAATGCTCATTACATAATTCCAGCCAGGGGCGTAGCTATTGGGAGTGCAGAGAAAGTGGGGGGGGGGGGGATTCAAATCTGCTTGCTGTCGTAATACCTATTATAACCCAAAAACATTCATTTTTATTCCATAACTCATAACTCATAACTCAGAACAGCAGTTGTTCGAAGATGCTTGCAGTCTGGGGGGCTAGGCCAAGCTCCTTTGAACAATATTGCAACTTTTGACGCAGCCTGTTGTAAAGCAGTCATCTCGACTGATGGGGCTACCTTGTATAAGTAATGAGAAACTATTGCTACACTTGTTTTTTGATTAAGTGCAAGTAATAAATTATCCAACAGTACATAGATTACCGAATAAACAAGCCCAGGGAAGATTTAAGGGCCATATTTCAGAAAAGAAAAACCTAAATAAAGCTGTGTTAAGCATGTTGTAACTTGTGTTGGTAACACTGGTTCCAAATGTCACTGACGTCAATGAACATGCCAGTTGAGCTCAAAATGATTTCATAAGGAAAGAGCCAATATGATTCACATAAAAGAAGCAAAACGTGAAGGTGCCAAAAAATATGAAACCATCGTCATAGAGAATAAACCATTATCATTTCTATCTAGATTGACAAGAACGGTTATTCAAAAGAGAGAAGTACACTGTTTGACGTTAATCGTGTTTAAATTTAAAAAAACACCTTTGCCACAAGAGCGGCGGCTTGAACCCGAAAGGCACGTTGCTACCGGTACATAACAGAATTTTATTGCTGTTTTTGTCTAGTTATCCTTCCTTCGAGACATAACTCATCACCAAGCAAACATGTACTCATCATTTTGAGGCAGAACATAGACGTAGAAAGCATTTCAAAAGTGGGGGGGGGGGCAAATGTATGCAAAAAGAAGCACCAAGTGAGCTGCAAGTAGGTACGCAGCCTATGCTTCTGAAAAGTGATGAGGGCATTGGCCTCATGTGTCCTCTGGTTCTTTGTCTATAGGGAGAGGGCAGAATCAGCTTTCAAGCAAACGGGCGCCCATTATTTTTATCATGATCAGAGCTGTGAAAAATATTTTCCTGGGAAACAGGAGAACAAATTTCCTGTGAGGTGGATTGTGTTTAATAGGTCTACAAGTAGCACACACAAACTTCCCATAAGGGCTTTTAACTTATAAGGTGAGGAAAATGTTTCTAATCAAATATAGTAATTTTGCTGTTTCTTGCATCTTTGTCATCTTTGGCAAAATTTGACTATGCAAAAAAAGTAACAGTGATTTGTGAAACCAAATGGCGATATGTTTCTTGACTGGAAGAAACTTCAACATAGATGGTGCGCTGCAATTAACTGGTGTTTAGTAAAGATAGTTAGCTTTAGAGAAGATGAATCTGGTTACCTGTTATACTTATCAGCCAGTTATTTTTGCCTTTAATTTCATATGATGAGTACACATGTCAACATGATCTTTTCATTAATGAATAGTGACATCTCAATATTCAAAGGGCAAATGTGATGTGAAAGAACACAAGGACGGACTTCAATACCAATCTAAAACTTTGCCAAGTCTGTCAAGATCTCAATCAAGACTCAAGACTTTGCCAAGTCTGCCAAGACCTCAATAAAGACTCAAGTCAATAACTGTATAAAAACTTTTGTTAGTGCAAAAAAACAGCTGTCTTCTATCAAGTTTTGTTGGAAATTTTCTGCCAAGCCAAAACATTTCCTGGGAATCTAGTTCCCGAGTTGCAATACTTTCTGCAGCTGTGATTATGATGAAAAAAGAGAGAAGGAAAACGCTTGCCTATTTAGTTTCTTGTAGCTTTCATAAAAGTTAATGATAATTACCCTTGTACTAACTATCAATTAATATTGTCTAGGCAGAGAAACCTGCTAAAATCTCATTTTTAAAATTCATAGACGCGGAATCTGTCTTTAGAAGTTTCCCTCTTTTTCCGTGGATTATCGCGATTTAAGGGGGTTAGAAAATGTTTCAAATTATAATCTTACCCTTGAGAAATCGAAGTGTGTGTCATAATGGCCACCAATTCCATAATTTGCGATCTAAGGAAAATGAGATGCTGAAACTTATTCAGATATCAACAATTATTCACTGACCTTCAAATATCACAAGTTTGATGCTGATAAACTACACATCTTATTCTTATTAAAAAGGAGACATCAGTATAAAATTACTTAACAGTACCAAAATTACTTAACAATAATTGAAAGGCCTGAAATGACAAGATGAATGACAAACAGACCGAATACGAATAACCCATCAAAAATATTTGGTTGTGTTCAGCTGTTATCGTACTTTCTATCCGTGGGAGAGTAAATAGAACATAGATGAATTGAAAGATTAAACATCAGTATTTAATCAGTGGCTTGCTTTTCGGTCGGCAAATTTGCTACCATGTCAGGTGTAGGCAAATATTTGAGTGGGAGCACTTTAAAACATGAACTTTGGTGGACATCAGTTAAAAATTCTGGTAACAGAGCTTGGAACTCTCTGGTCAAAAATATCGAGCTGCTCAAATCAACAATGGACTATATAGTAAAAGAAAAAACGAATTAATGTTGTTGTTATACTATTCTTTGTTTATTGTCTAGACATTATGTTTAAAAACGATGATTTCCAATGGCTACTTTTGAAAAGACGTATTGACTGCAAGCTAGTTAACTACCAACAATCAACGGCAAAAGTTTCTGCCAAGCAACACCGGGGCATTGCAAAGTAACAGCAACGAAATTTGTAAGGGTAAACAATTCTATTTACATGATAATAATATAAGAGTCAAACTGACGCAAAAAAACAAACAGGACAATTGTTGAAGAGTAACTGTGGGCCATGCAACTAGGGACACAATGCAAATTCCATAAACAAGATTAGTTAGTTTAAGTAAGAGAACACCAAGCAGAAACAGTTGGGTTTTGAAAGGAAATCATAAGATCACCTGTAGGCTTTCGGCTGTTTCCATGGTCAGATTTGTCATTGCTTCGATCTTTGTATCGATTTTCTTTATGAGCGGGTCGAGACTGTCTTCCAGCCATGCACTGAAAAGGGTTTCAAGTTTAAGAAGTTTGTCCGCATTGCGTACTGAAGAGGCATCTGTGAGTTAAAAACCCTATCTAGCTCCCCTCAATATGCCCCAGGGGCTTGATAGGGTTCTTATAATAAATCTATTTTTGCGCCCAACGTTTTATATTCAATCGAAAGAACTATTAAACAGAAAGGTTTTTTACAACGCAATTGCTTGGTGCAAAGCGACAGTCTAGAAAAACTACGCCAGTTTAACCATACAAATCTACATGATCTCTCAACATAACTTATTAAAAGGCACTAATTCATGAAATTAGATCTCTTTGACACCAAGAGAGAAATGATGCCACAAGTAATCATTTAAGTGTATCAAGTAAGGCCGATAAGAATCTGGCAGGATGACCTCAAAGACTGAACTTGACTAGATCGTGCAATGTTAAGCGACAGATGTCGATTACCTGTCCGAGACTGGGTGCAACAACGTTCTCACAATTTGGAGACGATTAAGACGAAAATTGTCATATAAGAGATGACGAAGAATGATGATGTTTATAAATCATTGATTATAAATTGTTTATAAATTGATTATCAATTGATTTATAATCATATAATCATTGTTTGAGGATTATGATTGATGATGATTCAGAATAGTGATCGAAATAATGATGACAAATCATAATTGTTGATGATCCAGACTTGTGATAACGATCAATGATTGATTATTTTGATGATTGACGTACATGATGATGACAATATACATCGTTAATGAGCGAACAAAGTGGCTCTGAACTAACTTACAATAGCAAAAGAAAGTTTAAAGGAATCATCCATCCAGTCTTGATGATAGGTACAAGACAACTTTGATAAGTAAAAAAGACTTGACAAACCATTAAAGGTCAACAGTCAACAACGTGGTGTTAAGGATCTTTGTTATAAAAAGTGTTCGGTTTTATAACTAGATTTTCAATTATATTCATGAACGCCGAAATTATTGGACTGGAAACAGGAGTTGTCGAAACTTTTGCATGCTGGTTTATGTCAAGAGACAAATGAGTGTGAAGAATTGAACGACGTCTCAGTAGCGACGTAAAGGAGTGGCTTTCGATGTTAGCCATTAGTCATTCTATACCCTCTGTCGATTGACAGTCTATATTACAAGAAGCAAAATGAGCCCTGCTGTAAAATCACACATGGGGGAGGGGGTTATAAGCTGCATTATTTAAGGGAATGGATCGACAGAAACAATTTCAAATGTTGATTGAAAATTGATTGCACAAATCGAGAATCTCTTATATTGATCACGATCAATATTACTTTGAACAACGAACTCAAGAGCTCGATTAATTCCTTATGTTTGATTATGCCTCAAGGTTGAAAAACGCCCACGCGATGTAAACAAGGCATGTGCAAATTTTGTTATTTATTACTATTCTTTCATATAGGTTGCTTTATGTAAGTTTAATTATATTACTAATAGAATATCTTGAAAGGTTGATCAGAAATATAAGACTCAGGCTGATTTTATCTATGGAATTTGGTGTGGTGCAGAGATGGGCCAGCTCATACTTTCTGTAGCATGGTTCGCTTAGTCCCATCTCCTGGAAAAGCTGTAGCGTCTTGGTAGCTATTTTAGTCCTAAAGTAATCCAGTATTATTAGTATTTGTAATATTATATTTGTAATACTTTGATATCGTACCTTGATATTTTATAGTTAAGAAATGTATTTTTGACATTGGTTTACAAAGAAATGATATTATACAAACAATATTCCTGGTAATAGTGCTAAAAATGGACAGCGAGTCCTCATTTGCTAACAAGTCCAAATACACAGTTGTATTTTCGTCAACAAGGGAATGACTTTTTGGTACTTATGTCTAGTTTAAAATATAAATGGCACCAAGGACATGCAATTAACAATTACAATAAATACTTAAAAGTATCAAGCAATTCAGTAAACAATGAACGGAGCGAAACATGGTCCTTATCTTATCTGTGACTGGAGCATGGGGTTTTGATAACAAGTTAAAACTAGTTGCAATGCTGATAAGAAAAATCTCTGTCCAGACAGTCTATACACTGGTCCTAATAATAACCTTTTTTAAACGATAATCAAAACAACTAACCATTCCTTCGCGCAAATCCCTTCAAACTTTTAAAAAATGTTGCTAAATATTAGGAAGTTTTGTTCAAGAGTAGACAATGTTGAAAGATGGATGAGAGGCAGGTTCAAAAGCATGGATGGTTGAAAAAGCATTGAGAGGCAGGTTGAAAATTCTAGAAGACTGTTTCAGCCTGACACGATCTTGAGGTTGAAAACGATAAAGGTGAATGCAGCCCAGTTCTCTTTGCTGAAAATCATTGCGATGCATGTTTTATTTTGTTCAGTGTAACTATTCTATTGTTAAATTATAAGGTTTCGTATCTATTCTAGCAATGTTCTAAATAAATTCAAAAGAAAATGGATGGGTTCGTTGGCTATTTACACGCGGTCAACCTTTGCAACACTATAATTGTGTCACTGTCCAAAAACTTTTCTTTCAATCACAGTTGTTTCCAAAAAAAACACTATAGCGGAAAAAGGGACAGGGGTGAACATAATTTAATACTCGTACTACAAACATTTTAATTTTTTGTGTATGCGACAACACTAGACCTATTAAAGAGCTTTCCAAGAGAATGCTAGTAATAAACTTGCTAAGGAATTTTGTTTTATATGACCGGTTTATGTAAAGAAATCATCATCAAGAATTCTCTACTGTTGCAAATGTTTTATAGGAACAATAGATTATGAGGAAGCCAAACGACTTTAAACTTGCATTTGGACAAACCACAACGTTGGCAAAGAGCAGATAAGAATGAAATTGTTCTATTGAAACTTTCGATTATAACGTACCTCCTTAAAAGAGTATTTGGTACAAAAATGAAAAATGTTCAAACATTTAATTTGGCGAGATTCATTAAAGAATAATAGATTGCACCATTGCATGGTTTTAATGTAAGACTGACATTCACGCCAGCTCTATCATGATGAAAAATGGCCTCTGAATTAAAGTTGAACTTTTCTATAGAAAGCACACGATCAATATGGGAAGTACGGCAACGTATTAAGCTACATGTTGCTCGATCATGCAGCAATAGTTCCAAAGTTACATGGCATTTCAATAGTTTGGTCGAATGTACAAATCTTTGTATCCTCCGATGAGTAGAGAGAGTTATAGGGGCTAACATTGTCAGCGCAAGTTGAAGTGTCAAACTTGATTACAGGATAATTGCCAATTCGGACAGGAACACTCCTACCCTACCCGCAGGAAAATTGAGTTTTAAACAGTTCTCGTTTATAGATTGTTCATAATTGAAGGGCAATTGGTCTTCAAGTAGCTGAATATAAAGCTTTTCGCTAATCTCACCTTTTGCTTATTCTATAATTTGCGAATTCAATTCTGCCTGTTGAAGGGTTGTGTACTGTGGCACGGTTAAGCTATAGAAAAGAAAATACAATAAAAAGAGTAAGATGGCTAGAAAATGAGACAGGAAAGATAAAACAACAAATGCAACAAAGATAAGAAGAAACTGGCTAAACTTTAAGAATTCAGAAATTTGGTTAAATATGATCCAGTTACAAGGCCATTAAGAGACTTATTTATTATCGATCAATTCCACTTTCAGTCTCACTCCTACATCCTATTATATATGTGCACCACAAAATATTTTACTCTGAAAATCGATTGGCTTATCTTCATAATATTATTATAGCTGAAAACACTGATTGGAATCGATTCAATTTGACGTAGCGAGGTGGACTGAAGAACCCACAAGTAATTAAACTGACCACGAATACAAATGTGTTGTGCAAGCAGCTTTTTAAAAAGCAACTTTAGATCAGTTTGCGCGTTGAAATTTACGTCAAATCGGAAAGGGGGCTTGGTTTGGGGTGGTTTCCACAATGGCCTCTCGACAATTTGCCTGCAATAGGAGCTTAAGTATTCAATAAAAACTATATGATATGATACATATTTAGCAAAATACAAAGTTACATTGTATAAACTGCTAAGCAGCTTTAAAGAGAAATACCCTTGTCCCTCAGTTCTAAACCTTTGTTTTGTGGAGAAGGTAAGGTACCCCATATGATTCAGGGAATGAAGGCAGGGGACTGGGCAACTGACGTCTTTTCATACAGAAGGTAGGTTTCATAATTAAACAGAAACATTTCAAGACAGCAGTCGTCTGCTAAAGTCCACAGATAACGCATAAAGGTTGGAACCGTGTGTTCTTCGGCCTCTTAAATCAGGCTAATTATTCTGATCAGCAACCACAAACCACTTCCTTTGAATGCTTATATTCATTGCGAAAATAATATATCACCTTACTTATACAATTCTGTACCCCTGGTCAGTTATCTAGTACCTCTTTTACTCTATGCTTTCAAACAGCGAAAGAAAAGCTACCACAAGGTTAAAATAAGAAGACCTTTTACTTGAAAGTTTTCATCAAAATCGAACATTCGACAAAAAAACTACAGTATGTTTGTAACAGATTTCAGCTAGAGATGTATGGACAATGGTGGAGGAAAAAATATAGTTTAATAGCAGTAATTCTTTTTACAAGCTGTACAGTATCCTTCTATCGTTGACAGTAATATGAAATCAATTTAAACCATTACTGTTTATTCCATTGTTCTCGATAACGGGTCAGTGACATTTGAAACTCCCCACCGTATAATCCGCTGTTAGTTTTTGTACCGGTTCTTTATCTACTATGAGTGAACGAATTATTGTTAATCTTTACTTGACTGATATCCACTTGTACCTACCATGGGTAAAGCCAGTTCTTTGATCCTTTGTACTTCGTTGTCACTTAATACAGCTCTAAAGAGCAAGACATCAGGATTCACATACACCCTCTCCACTTTTGCTGGTTTTAACTTCAGCCGAGGGTGCCATGAATCGCACCAACAAACAAGTTTTCGTTTATGTCGTTTGGGCTGAAATGCAGCAGAGAAAACTTGTTTGATTCCGCGTGAATAGAAAAGGTTTATACTACATCCTAGCGATGTAATTTTCATCCTATCGACGTTATACAAAAATATATCACATGATATACAGAACTAGATTCAATGATCATCAAGACTCGATAAAGGCTTTAGGTGCTAATAAAACGTAACTGTATAGTTACGTTAAAAGGACGGAAAATGCCAAGACTTAGCATACATAAGATAGCATACTGAAGGAAATAACATACTGAAGGGAAGGCAAGGTCGTTTTTTTAATTGTTTTGGAATCTGTTCACATCGATACAAAGGATCTCGACTTATGTAGAAAGAAAGAGTTCCTTTTCTCTCTTGGGCTTTTGAACTAGGTGAGAGGTTAACGGTCGCTGATTGGCCAAAAAGAACCAATCAAACGCAACTTTCTACCCTGCACATTGTTTCCGATCCAAATTTGGATATAGTTTTTCTGCTTACTTTCGTTCATTATCCGATGTTTAAACACTTAAGTTTGTCGGGCGAAAAATGCTTCAGTATGCAATGTTTCTGCTAATTCGTGCCATCTTCAAATTTTGCCGTATCAAAAACTTACTGTTGTTTAAAGTACCTAACGTTTTCCAAATCTACAATTTGAGAATACTTGCATTGCAAGGACTGCAAATTGTAGGAAGTTTTGGATCATTAATTCATTAACTTAAGAAAAGTGAGTTGCATCGAAGTCACAGCCTGGTTTTAATAATGCGTTTACTGGGAACTTTGACCAAGTTCTGCTACTTGAATACTCGATATTTCCATAATAGAAAAACGCTTCAATCAATGAGACATTATGCTTTATGAATAAAAAAAGGATACTTTGTCTATGCTTGTCTATAAAAATTTTCTATCGTTTCTAAAAGCAGAATCATTTACTGATGGAAAGAAAAGCTTTTTACCTTAACACTAACCTCAGACTAACCCTGACAAAACTCCTACCTTTTTTATTAGATAATAAACTTTCTAAAAAAGAATATGTGTGGCAGGGCTGATAACCTACAAAAGGTCATCAATAAGATGTAAAAACAACCATTATCTGGGCTGACATCTCAGTAGAAAATACCCTGCAGATACCATGTCTCGGTCTCTACAGTGACTAAGTACATACGTAAACGCACCTAATTTCGTATCAGAAAATGTATGGGAGGTTCTTAACCATAATGGCGGGAGATCAAATATTCTTTAAGCCTGTCAGCAAGCCAGAATATACGGCTCAGAGAAGACCATAGCGGACAACATTCCATTCTGTCCTGAACAGTTTATGGTTTGTGCTATCCGCGATGAAGATGCGTTTGTCTCAATTAAAGACGTGATTAAAACGTGATTATATCCGTGTTCGTATTAGATTAACCTCGAAGTTACAATTTAATATGCATATAAAAAACATTGATGCTAAACTTCTCATATTCTTTCTACACAATAGCTTGCTTTTCTTGCTGTCAAAGTGTTAAAAATTTTGATTTTTAAGGGTATCGCGTCAAATGTATAGAAGCCTACATCTACTTCTATTTTCTTATCATATTATGTCCTACATTTTTCCTGTCTATATTTAAATGAGGACATACAAACAAAATAGATCTCAGCACATGAGCCATACTGAAATTTATAAAGGTCTTGGCAGGGACGTATTTAGATTCTATGGTACATGTTTGCCCATGATAAGCATAATCTACTTTTGACGTTTCAAAATGCGATGAGATATGTCTGCAACATAGAAGAGGTAGCACTTAATAGAACCTAGCTTCTTTTTTTACAATAACCCTATTCATTTAACACATTCTGGAAGATGACACATCGTGCCCCTTGCCCCACTAGTCAATGACAACGCTATCAGACGGAAGAACCTTTATCATGAAGCATTTCAAGGTTTAGTAGCAACATCAAAACATCATTTATGGTCATACTTACGATTGGCTTCGTCTCCCCTCTGCATAATCTTTTGGCCACCACTTTCTCCAACAAATACCGTTGATAATGGTCTTCGTCATTCGTATAATAGAATTTCGGAAACTTGCGTTTTGTCGCTGCTTTCAGTCTGCTTTCTGAATCTGTCTTTTTATTAAAACTACTCTTTATTCGCTCCTCTGTTCTTTTGTTTCTTAAAGTTTCTTGAAAAATAACCAAGTTTGCTTTTATTCTTTGATTGCTCGGGTCTAATGTAAAGAAGGTAATATAATTTCAGAGTTTTATAGAATGCTCAAGTTTACATTGACACCCTCAAAAAACTTTAAACTGCTTCCTTTAACATACCACTGGAAGGTACATAGAAATCGAATATAAACCATCTTTGCATAATCCATCAGTCCATCTTAGAAACCATTGGTTAGGCAATGCTACCCCCTTCCTATCACATGGAAAGGGATATCGTCCTGTAGCTCTCTACATCCTCCCACCCTAAAAACAGGAGGGGACCAGGATCTAACAAAATAGCTAGAAATTTTTCCTTTACGACGAAGACAAGCGAGAGCTGAACTTTTCTTGTGAAACTTCAACAAGCAAATAAGGAGGTATGTACCAGTTATTAAGGTGGCAACTTAACGTTCATTTATCGTATGCTATGCTGGCAATGAATTCATGCCAATATCTGGTGGCAGGGCCCACTGAAACATGTCGAAAAGAAATCGAAATGTAGTTCCGAAAATCCAGTCTTCAGATTTAAACATAATTTGTCTAAATCAGTCAGACAACAGTAAGCAGTAAAGTAGCAATAATGAATGGCAAAGAGGAAATAATGCAAGCCATATTTTCCCCAGTCTGCTATGTAACAACTAAAGAATGTCTACAGAAATCATACTGCAGTCAGTTCATATTTTAACTGCACGCTGGGCTCAATCTCTCCTACTGTGAATACTGTGATACTGTGATACTGTGATACGGTCGTGGAATACTGTGAAACAATCACTGATGCCTGCACATAAGAAAACTGGTTAACCTACTAAGAGTAGAGGCGTCTCATTAGGGTGTAAAAATGGTTTTATTGCTATTTACTAATGTATTGATGAGGGAGAAGGTTTAGTCCGCAGGTCAAGTTCGAATCAAAGTTGAAAAGGTGTTGGAACAAAATAATACGGAGTTTAATTTCGATTGAAATGCAAACGATGACTAAAAATTTTAATCTTCGAAGAGGTCAGCATTTCTGTTCCTGCTCCAAAAGAAAGCATGTTGTGCGGAGTCTTCATTTGTAAAACGAGAGGAAAACCGAATCCGATTACATTTGAATGCTTCGTTGTTTGCACTTCCACATCGTTACCTCAACCAGAAGGGTTGCTGTGCTATGTCAATAATGATCGTTACAGCTGTTAAAAGCATTTGTACGTTAAAGTTATGTCGTCTCCATAGTCATAATGAGCAGACGAAACTACTATCAGTGGATCTTTAGAGAAACCACGACCGAAAGCCACAGATAGGAATTTGAACGAAGCCTATTAATGTATCGATGGAGAAGATAGTCCTATCATGGACAGGCGCTTAGCAACGAAATGTGTCCTTTTGATTGGCCTACAAGTTACACTTAATACATAAAGACTATCTAATAGGCTTTCAGAGCATAGGAAATAGCGTTAACAACGTACGATCTAATCACATGAAGGGCAGATAACAATCTGATGAGGCTACCCTCTTTGTAATGCAAAGACTGAACAAACGAACAAATACAACTTGATCCTTACTAACCCGAACACAAGTAGATAGAGGGTAAGGTGAATCCTTAAATCGCGGACCTCCCCGGTCAGCAGACAAATAACTGCTGTTAAAAATTCATTTTCTTCTGAATTCAAAGCCGGTAATCACTAAGCAAATAACAGTTACGTAATACGGACGGTTCCACATGTGTCCGCTATGGACGTTCCATTGTACAGAAAAAAGGGAAAACTAAAAGCGAGGCCCTATACCCTAAAATCAAGTCAGCTTGGACAATAGACTGAATATCCTGAAATGGTCTTAAGCACAGAATGCATTCTTTAGTAAGAAAAATGTCAGGAAAACGCTTAGAATTTAATCGAGGCCTTAGAGTCAGGAAAACATCACGGCACCACGGCCACTGGCCGGAGGAAGGTTGTAGAAACAAAGAGGAATTGAGAAAGGTGACCAAACATTGGAAACTTGAAAAAGTTGAAAAAATCTCACTGCCTTTCTGATTTTGAAATACAGTCAGACAAAAAATCGAAAAAATATGTTTATAAAACTCTTCTTTCTAATATGAATGTGTTTGCAGAACTACTTTGAACTGTAAAACTTAGGCATTGATTGTTCATAATTATTTTTGAATTATGGTTTTTGAACTTATTTTATAGAAGCCTATGACTTTGCACGTCTCAAAAATTTCTGCAATTGAAAACAAACTACAAATTTCTAAAAATGTTTTGCAAAAACAGAATTGCAAGAAGAGGGAATCAAGACCAGTGGAGTACCTCAGTCTTAGGCTTAATTGCCACAGATCCACAATAGCACACACTCTCGCCAATCATTAATACTGATAGGATAATCACGATCACCAATCATAAACATTAATAGGAAAATCACACTCACCAATCATTAACATTTCTTTACTGTGATTCGCGGCTGATTCGATTTTGCCAATCTACCATATAAACAAAAAAACAACGCTCATTAGGAGCACGGGCTAAAGAGTTGCAGCATAAGATGCTGCTAAAAAGATAAAATGTTCTTATAAACAGGAACGTAATACAGAAAGATGAGAATAACCTCAATAAAATCCTCAGTCGGAAAAAAGCACTATCTTTGGTTACTTGATTCAATTAAACTGAAGGAACACATTCTCACTTTACGGCTGTGGTGTGCTCTAAAAAGTGTCGTCATATAAGCTCGCATAACTTTAGTTTTATTCTCTCAGAAAAGGCTGAAATCTAAAAAACTTGGAAAAACTCGTTAAAACTAACACATGAGCAACGTTATCGGTATTCTATCTTTCTGGAGCAGATTGACCAAAATAGACACTTTGCAAAGCGACATATGAGACAGATACTTGAGGCGTATCCCCTGCAAAGAGCGTCTTCTCTCAAAAGTGCCTATCTGTTATACCCAATGACGAATTCGGACGAAATTAAGCTATTCTACCTCCTGCTCGGCAAAAGCTAAGTAATCGAGAACTTCAAAGCGAGACGGAGCCTTGCCCTGCGTCCTTCCAATTCCCAACAATCGCAGCGTCTCCCTCATCCACAACTCACACTCAACGTAATCCTCCTTCATGTATGCTTCTTTTCCAATCGCAAATGTATCATCAGCACTCATTCTTGTAGATGAGGGGACATCTGGGGCGATCCCATCTGAAATGGTTGCAGGGGGGAGATCGTAGGTCTGCTGTAGTCGCATCAGCGCCATTTGGGCACCTTTGAAGTCGTCTTCATTTGGGAAAAGGTTTCTGTGGTGTTGAAGGCTCTGAACTAACGCTGCCAACGAAAAGTAGAAATTATAACAGTTCTTGTTAAAAAAGCAGAAGTATTCTAATAAAATCAACAAAAGAAGAATTCCCTGTTACCACCAATGGAGTACCTTGACCGGTCATTGCTTTCTAGCCTATATCAAGACTAGGGGTTTGAGGGTAACGAAAAGTCAATCCTGACGACCTTCTTGCTCTACCTGCCGTCAAGCAAATTAACCAATAAACTAACTATTTTGCCGACCAAACCAACCAACCAATGAAAAACTGGAGGGATCACAAACCTTTAATCCCATTCAGAAAAGGTTTTTATCTTTATATTATCCCGATGGGAAGATGTATTCTTATTCATTTTATTTCATTTTATCATATTTATACACAGAAACCCTATCAGCTACTAAGTTAAACAAGAAAAAGTAAAGATTAATTTATATGCTATAGTCTTCCTAGGGATCGGTCATTGGGAAATTATGCTAATTTTGTAGGAATTCTTTTAATTTCTTTTTGAACGTGGTTATCGTGGAGCATAGACATAGTTTTATCTATGACCATGGCAACAAACCAAACTCAGGTTTTGGAATAGTTGGAGGGTCATGATAGCCAACCTTCTGATAGAAGATGGTACCTGATGATGACGATGAATCGTGGAGCTCATTCTTATCTGTAATGGAATCTCGTTCCACGTCTGTGCACCACAATAGAAAAAACTCCTTTTGGAGAATTCTAGGTTTTGCCTTGGGATGTCTAGGTGAAGGCAATTTCTTGTTGAATAGTTAGATATTTGGGATCTTGTTACAAGTCTTACTTTCGAATTTTCAGGGCAGAGACCATTTATTATTTTGTAGATCATTACTGCCCTGTCAAATTTGATACCGAAAGCCGATTGCAGCTCCACCCGTCCTTTAATCTTGAGCCTTCTATTAGCGTGCGCGCACTCTGTTTTGTAAACGCTCGATGATCGAGCTTTGTGTTTGACAATTTGCCCCATAAATCATCACTGTATCTCAAATGGCTCTCGAGCAGCGCCTTATAGACCTGATCCAGTTTCGATTGCGGGAGTATGTTCTTTAGTTTCCACAGGGACGAGAGTGTATTTTTTATTTTACCTTCAAGGTTTTTATATTGCTCATTCCATGTCAAGTTTCGTCGACCGTAATTCCTAGGTATTTTACCTTTTGAGCTCGTTTGATTGGCTCTCCATTTACATTTACTTCTAGTGGGCCAAGGATACGGTTGGTTTGTCGTTTATGACCAATAACCATATATTCTGTTTTTTCAGTATTCAAACTAAGCTTATTCTGACGTAACCATTCTGCAATATTGTCTATCTCAGCTTTTAGATCATTACAGAAATCGTAGATATTTTCGGCAGAACAGGTGACACTGGTATCGTCCGCATACATGTTTGAGGTGCATTTTTTGAGGCACTGCTCAAAATCATTGACATACAGGATAAGAGGAGTGGCCCCAAGCACGATCCCTGGGGGATACCGCAGTGAACAGTTTTTAAGCTTGATCTATGGCCATTTATTTGACAGTATTGTCTTCTGCCGGTGAAATACGATGTGAACCACCGAAGAGATGCCCCTTCCACTCCGTATTTGGTTAGTTTCAAAAGAATAATCCCGTGGTATCAAACGCTTTTTTAAGGTCGAGAAATACGCTTATTTTAATTCTATGCTTGTCAACATTAGAAAACCATGAATCTGTTATGTTCAATAGCGAGGTCAGGGTTCTATGCGTCTTTAAGAATGCATGTTGACTTTCAGCAAATTTCTTTTGCTCTTTCATGCAAGTCGAGACTTGATAGCACTGATATAGACTTATAATTGCCCATATCACTTTTAGAACCAGACTTGAAAATAGAGGTTACCCTTGCTATTCTCCTTGTGTCTGGAAAAATACCCATTTTGAATAAAGAGTTGAATATAGCAGCTAGTCGCTTGCATAAAATTTCTGCTGCGTCCTTCACAAACTGAACTGAAAATCTTATCATAACCCGCTCTCCGCTTTCCTCTCTCCCAGTCTCTATTGTCGAGACTCAAGAATCAACAGTAAACCATTGTACTTCATTGCAAACAATTTAAAACCCATTTTTTCTTGGTGTCTAGTTTGTTTGATTATGAAAGCATGGAAGAAAATCGGACTAAAAATTATAAACGAGACTCGGCATCACTCTAAGCAATTGCACACACTTTAATTTATAATAGTTTATAAAAATATTGAGGCTCAAAATTGCTAAAATTCAAAAATATATTTAAAAAACGAAAGGCTCAAATTTCGCTAGAATTGAATTTTTTTATTAACTCTAGCTTTTTTGCAGGTTTTCAAGCTAATTAATTGTTTTTAAACAACTAATTGCAAAGAAGTCTGATTTTCGTGAGATCTGGAAGAAAATTCAAATTCATGCAAAGCAAAGAAAAACAATATCGAAAATTTTCAAGAATATCGAGACCCAGAAAAAATTAAGGCATCAAAAAGTGAAATTTTGGCATTTGAACCGCTCTGAACCAGAATGCTGTGAGCAAGAATGGCCCAGAGCTGGGTTTCTTATATCAAGAACTCGAGGTCAAATTTTTGTAATCCGGAAAGACACTGCACCGGACCCTGGAAATTATGGAATTCACAACTCAACTGCCACACCTGCAAAGAATAGTCTGTACAAATGACGAGTATTATGAATCATACCAGAGTAGCGAGTCAACCCTCACCTTACTGTCATCAAATAGGGTTTGTACACTTGCAACTTTGGGCGACGAAATTGTCACTACAAACGAACAATCCTATAACTAAGTTTCCTTACATTTCGGAAAGTATTGTAGATCTTAATCAAGAAAAAGAAACGAGTCTAAAATAAAACATAAAAAGACACCTAATAGGCCGATCCTTTTGAAGGATTACAAAAATAACTTTTCAGAAAATGAACCTTTATTTAACTATATACATTGACAAATTTTTTTTAATCCTTGCTTCAATGCAAATAAATGAGATTGGTACTAAGAAACTGCCTATGGATCTTAGTGGATTATTGTCAACAGAGAAAATACGTAAGCGACAAATGACATTTGATCCTGATTCATGGCAACTCCTAGTGCTAAAGGTACAAAGTTCATAGACAAAACATTCCAAAATCAGGTGTGAATCTTAGCAGAAAAATGAGCCAAAAGAGCTAAGACAGGGCCAGGGCTTTGGTCAACCAACCGATGCAAATATAAGCACCCTGCAATGACTTTTTAAGAGGAAATGGCTAACATAGCACCTTGGTGACCATGGGCGTAATGTGTTGAAGAACTTGTATATACTATTTCTATGAATAGTATATGTGGAAGAGCAATACATGAGGAAATCCCTAGTTTACACTAAATATCAAAGGCGATAAAATCCTCTAGGACGAGATCGTTTGTCATGCATTTTTTTAATATCCTGTACTTTATCAATATCATGAGTAGCTACTATATAAACATAAGGCCGTTGTTCTTGGAAAGAGGCGTTCAACATCGGCTATTTTTTATGAAATGATTGGCAAAAGTTCGATAAAAACAGAAAAATGATACAAAACCTTTTTTGCTACTATCTACTCAGTTGCCTAAGATTAAAAGTCATACTTTTATATAAAGGTTCAATGTGACAGTAAAACCCGAGTGCCCTGTATATGAGCAAAACATCTGGGGTACCAGACAACATTTCTGCAAAACTGAGGAAAAACAGTCAATAGAATGTGCTATTGCTACGCGAAAGGGATCTAGTGCCAGTCCAACGTGTCTCTTGCTTTATTTAATAAAATAAAAGGGCCATCCTTGTTCACCACAAAGGCATCGCCTAATTTCACCTTCCTCTTCTCCACAACACTAATAATTTTCGAACTACAGAAACTTTGAAATGGCATTGAATAATACCATACGAATATCAGATCCTCCATTCTAACAGCTCAATTTCAAGGGTGAAATTGATGCATTGAAATTTAATGCAATAAGCCTTAATGCTGCATCTGTGGGTTGTAGATAAGGATAGCAACAACAAAAATTCCCTTCTATAAAATGCAATTGAAAGAGTTTGGGATTTCAAAATACATGTCATGATCTCGAGTGCAAATATCGCTTCCTTAGATGTGTTACAAGTATAATCGCTAACTAGAGTGCAAACAACTGCGTTCCTCTGACAACCAATTAGTGGTTAACAACAATGAATAGATGGAAATACGAATTAAGCACTTCGTGAAGGCGGCTTAAATACTAGCATAAAGGGCTGTCTGGAAGATGAAAAGGTCGGGAGGGAAAGACTTAGCTTTAGGGGCCTAACTGTTTATCGTGTGAATTATCTGGAGTAAGAGCTTTGAAGATTTGAAAGTCTTCAACAAAAGAAAATGGCTGCATTTCATAAAAACAAATTAGTTCATTTTGAATTTTAGCATTTTTGCCTTGTTTGCCGCCCAGCGAAAAATCGTCAAGATAATATGGAATATTGGGCACATCGATAAGACGACAAATTAATCAATCCCAACTTATGTTTTTTTATAATGCACTTCTGATTATATAAGCGTCAGGTGGTGCGTTACACTATCATTATAATTGCCAGTGTCCTAATATATGACACATGGGCCTCTAGGAAACAAGTCCAAGGGGTTGAAGAAAAAAAGGGTGGTCAAATTGATAATTGCCACCAGATGGATTAATCAAGAGGGCTTTGAGTTTAAATCTTCCTTTTTAAACGCTCATGACATGAGCAGGAGATCGATGACATAATTGATTATCAAATTTTTAAAGATTTTTTGTAGAAATACAACGCAAATATAGAATTATCTTCGGCAAGGGAGAGCTTCTAATCCTAGACATTGAGACACAGTCAAAAATAAAATTTAAGTTAGAAACATTCTACTTTCCAGATGAATTGCTTGTTGAAACAAGTACCCGAGTAGAAAAGACACTATGTTATGGGGATCAGCTTACAAACAACTGAAAAAGACTCAAAATACACCAGAACACTGGATCACATTTTAGAGTGGGGGGCGGGGGTGGCTCTAGAAAAATTGGCAAACTTTTGTTGTAGTTTTCCCTATTATCTCTGATGTCACTCCCTGAATTTCATAGGTCAGCAAAAAAGTGAAGGGGGCTATAGCAAAAAAGTAAGGGGGCTATAGCAAAAAAGGTGATGGGGCTTAAAGGTGCTTGATAGAGCAAGCTGGGGGTGATGGGACATACTCTAGTAATAGTTATCCCAAACCAGACCCTTTGAAACTTTCACATGAAAATCCTTTGATAATCTTTAACATATTTTCATGGTCTGTACAAAGAATTTCCAGTATAATGTGCAAAAAAATACAGCAGAAAGACAAAAACATAAAAGGCTGTGATGAAAAATTACTATGGAGTATGGAACTTTATCTCCACACCTCAAAAACTTTGTTTATAAAACAAAGAAACAAGCAAGGCTTCCATTGCTAGTTAACAGATTTTGACAGTTTCCTGAGACAAAGTGACAGGGCCAAGGATGTAGAAACCAAGGGGCATCAGGAAACTTCTAAAAAGGGCATACAAAATTTGACAATGACATTTGGTGGAGAAAAGTTGCAAAACTGAATAACTTCCATTCCAAAATGGGTGTGGTCACTGTCTTTCACTTTTCAGTTGTTTGCACACCTTTGATTTTTGAGATTTTAGCTTATTTGCAAATTGCAGGCCTCAAATGTAAGCCAACAGCAAGTCTGTAGATTTTTAGATCCCAAAGATAGGAATGCATTTGTATTCTTTGGTTTACCAAAATAGAGACACACTTATCTTGGTGGTTCCAGAACTTGAATGGTTAAAATTGCTTTCTTCTACAGCTCACCTATGAGCCAAGTGGAGTAGATGGAAAGTCCTTTTTACCCCTAAATTGATCTTGCAATGTTGTAGAAAAAAATTTTGTTGTAGAAAAAACATTGATAGGCAGAAGAAAGGGTGTGCCATTTTGAAATATGAAAACATATATACCTCAACATTTATAAATTTTCCAAAAACCCTACCCCAAAACTAAGATACCATATGAAATGGATACCCTTGAATTTAATTCAAATTTTAGATTAATTATTAGCGCCCAAAATTGAAGCAAAAATTCAATAACACAACCAAGTAAATGAAAAAATATATCAACCTTCCCTTTAAAAATGATACCCAAAAAAATCAAAGTCATGCTGAAAATCAATACCAATATTTATGACCAAAATTGATTTAACAAAAATTGATACCCCAAAATGTATTTTCTCCTTAGAAAAGGGTACCCCAAAAATGACCCACAAGGAATAAAATTGTCTTGCCATAACATGAACTTCTCAGAATTTCAGAAAAGTCTAAATAAACCTGATTTAAAGAAATGAATAATATTGAGTTAATTTTCAAAATAAAACGGCCTTATCATGTTCGTCGCAATATCGATGTCCTTGCCCTTGATAATAATGTCCAGTCGACCTATAATTAACAATGTCAAACACAGCTAAATTCTTTTTAAATTAATTTGGCGCATGACACATCCTATCAATTCTGTCGAACACGAAATCGCACTCTACCCTTGACAATAAGAAACTAAATTTCCTCCGATAGTCTTAACTGTATCTTCAATCATTGTAATTCACTTTTCGTCTTAACATAAGAAAGTTCGATAGACAAAACATTGCATTCTCGAATCCGCAAACAAGATTATGCTTAATCGCTCTAATCATGTAAAAAATTAAATGTTTTGCCCTCTTGCGATAAAATATGATACACTATCTTTCCCTGAGTGCTATTACAACATTGATTAAAATTAAACCTAAAACATTAGCTGAATGCCTGGGGGCGACATCAGATAGCTCTGGAAACTTCGAGAAACTTTCGGTAACAAACATTTATTGATCATCCTAATCGTCTCAAACAAAACAACGGGATTTGAAAAATTAGAGAAAGTCGTTTCAAGTTTCAAACTTTGGCAAAGCAGCTATTTTATTCAAACAGGGGATAATATAAGCAAATAATCAATAAACACAATTGCAAAGTTTCAACAGAAACGTTACCTTTTGAAAAGTCGATTTCAATTAACTGCTCTATAGATTCGAACTCCAGAAGCCTCCTTAGCATGCGATAACTTTCGATTGGATTCCCAACATATTTCTCCACTTCAATTTTGTTTGTAAAATTCAACCCTAGCAAATGTGACGATGCATTGTAAACACTCAAAATCCTGTCCAACCTTTCCTGTTCGTTTGCTATAAATTTATCCAAATATTCGGTCAGCTTTCTTTCAACGTCTACCAAAGTTTTCAAGTGACTTATAGCAGTGAAAACTTCACCAGAGGTCCATGGTTGCAATAAAAACGACAAAGTCACCAGGAAAATTATGTTGGTAGTAGTAGCAGCCGCCATGCTCAATAATCGCTGGCTTCTGAATCGTGTGGATAAATCACACTTCTTCTATAATCTCTTTTTACATCAGTGAACAATCGCACTGGAGTATTATCGAGTCAGCAATCCATGGCTAATAGACAAAGCCATCTAAAAGGCCTTGATTTCCGTATTAAATTCACGACGCTAGGCTTCCTATTTGAAAGCAACGGACAGAGAAAAGTCTGCGTTGGTTAGCAAGGCTTTTCTTTTCTTGACACCTCCTTTCCCAGTTAATTTATTGACCTCAATTGTGACATTTGGACTGCGGTCGTGTTTCTTTTACCCATGCTCCATTCAACGCACGTTGAAACAACAGGGTTTCCCGGAGAGTAACAACTGGAATTACAATGGATGTGTAAATTACAGTTTAGGCAAACAATCGGTTTTGTTTACATTCACACTGAAAGCTGCCACAGATGATCGGTAGAAAGATCGGTTTGTAAAACAGCCGAGATCAAACCACCGAAAGCCTCCCTATCATATATTGTTTTTTTCGACCGGGTAGCTTTGGTCTGATGCAAGACTGGCCTATGCTTCTAATCTGGCAAATTCCAGGTAAAGAACAGGCTAAAAACAGTTCTCCACTGTGGAATAACAACGGAGGCGTCCAGCTCACTCACTTTTTAGAGACATTTTACTCTTCATAAGAGTCTCCTCATTCTTCAGAATGTTGATGTTCAGAATGTTGATCTTCATTGCAGGCCAAGTTTGGTCGAGCCTACCTACATAACTATCATCCTGCTCTAATCGGAGATGTTGCTTTCAAACAACACTTCTTGTCACAGAACAATCTTTTTTCTTCTTCTTTCTTTTCTTGTATCCGTTCTTTTTCTAGCCTCACTGAAAAACAATCTATCCAAATTTGTGAAGCCATGGTGAGTGGAGTTGGAGTGGAGAAGCCATTCATCAAGACAAATACGAGGCTTGAGGTAGTACGCCATCGCAGTGACTGTTAGAGTGTATTATGATATTTCCCAAAAAGAACACGATGCTTCTACAATATACAATCCTTTATATAGGAATAAAGTCTATAAGAATATAAAGGCTCACAAAAGCTGAGAATATTTTAAGAATAATGTAAGGCTCAAGTTTCATCAAGAATCAATTTTTTTTGTTAATTCAAGTTTTTTTGGAAAGGAAACCAAATGCGTAATTTGTTTTGCAATACACGTATCTTCCCTAATCAATAAAGTAGAATCCATCATGAATATAATGTATAACACCGGCACAATACCAAACAGCCTGTCTAGATCAATATTTATTACATTGCCGAAAAAAGCAGGCACCAATAAATATGAGCTACATTATTAGTCTAATGAGCCACAATACGAAATTAATGCTGAAGATCCTAATGAAAAGCATGGAAAGACCTATAGGGCAAGAAATTGCAGATGTACAATGTGGATTCACTGAAGGAAAAGGAACTTCTAACGCGCAATTATTCAACATGCACAATTTGATTGAACGAAGTATTGAGGCCGAAAAGGATATATTTTTTGTGTTTTATTGATTACTCAAAGGCGTTTGAGAAAGTTCGACATGAAAAACTGTTTGCAATACTTGATAAACTTGATATCGATGGGAATACTTTGCTATGGATAAGAAATCTATAAATGGGAACAGATTGCTGCAGTTGAAAATCAATTGAGTGATTGGATTGAGATCAAGTGAGGTGTTCGGCAAGGCTGTGTTTTGTCGCCGGACTTGCTTTCGTTGTATAGTGAAATAATCTTGAGGGAAGTCGAAGATCTGCATGGAATGATTATAAATGGACGCAATGTGGACAACATCAGATATGCATATGCAGATGGTACTGTTTTGATTGCTGAGACAGGAAAAGATCTCCAACATATTCTAGATAAAAGAGAGTGAGTCCTTGGGGTTGGTATTGAATGCGAAGAAAACATACTCGATGACAGTATTAAAGAAGCAAAGTCCACCGACATGTACACTTAAAGCAAGTGGAATCGATACAAAACACGTCGAAAAATTCAACTACTTAGGAAGCTTTTTAACATTTAATGGCAAATCTGATTGTGGGATATAGCAAAGAACTCTATTAAGTCAAGAGGCATTCAACAAAAAGAGATCTATTTTAACAAGTTCAAACATTACCATGTCAACGAGACAGAATCCTAAATTGTTATATCTTGTCCGTCCTTATATATGGATGTGAGGCATGGAGTATCTCATCTGTTATGCAAGGCGTTTGGAGACAACAGAAATGTGGTTTTTAAGACAAATGCTAAAGATTTTATGGACTGATAAGATATCAAATGAGCGAGTACTCACATTTGCTAACGTGCAGCGAAAATTGTTACAGACCATCAAAAACAGGAAAAAGACATTTTTGAGATATGTTATGGGGAGAAAAGGCATAGAAACCTATCGCTAACCGGAAAAGTAGAAGGTAAAAGAGCAAAAGGCAGACAGAGAATGACGTCTTTGAGCAACATCAAAGAATGGACAAACAGGACAAATGGAAATGAACTCATTCAAGCATGTCAAGATAGAAAAGATTGGAGGAGCATGATCGTCAACGCCTTAGCGCATGATACATAAAGAAGAAGAGAGAAGAAGTATCTGCCCCAGTCATTAACATTATAATGTATCTCAGTCGCAAACATTTCACCCAACATTTCAGCCAACACGCTCTTTTCGCATGTTGGCTCAAATGTTGGGTCGTTTGGCCACCATGTTGGGTCACCCAACATTGTTGGGAAAGATGTTGGCTGAATTGTTGGATCTATTTGAAACTGGTCAAAAATGTTGGCGGCTGTTGGATGGTAATTAAAATAATCCCAATTGTTCAAGGTGTTGTTTGGCGTTGTTGGCTCGTTTGGCCGGGCTGCCTAACATTTGTTGGCTTCACGCAAGCGCTGTAAACAATTTACAAATGTGGAAGTACAAGTTTGAGTTTGTGAAGCAGAGATCAAAATTGTAAGAAAAAGAGCGTAGAATTGATTTGGACGACTGAAGAAAATTTGATAATGGAAGAGTACTAAAAAAGAGATTTAGTGAGTAAAGATTAGTACGACGAGGCCGTAATGGAAATGAATACAGTTTTGGGGAAAAGAAAAGCGTTGCTTTCAAGATCAGGGATGGCAGGCTTAGGTCGTCTTGGACTCAATCCGAGTATCCCAAAAACGGTTGTGCCAAATGTTGGGTGAGTTGTTGGATCGTTTGGCCATCCTTCCTAACAACTCCCAACATTGTTGGGGAAGATCTCGGGTTAAATGTTGGGCGAAATGTTGGCTCGTTTGGCCAGGGCCTAAGAATAATCTTAGGCTCAAAATCTTAAGAATTTCAGAATATTGAGGCTAAGCAAATTAAGTATTCTTATAATAAATGTGTGTGCTGTAGGTTCCAAATCTTTAATTGGCTAAGATTTCTGATTACGTTCGAATTCTCCACCGGTTATGGCCTATTTTTCACGCATCGCAGCTAGATTATGGCCTATTTTTCACGTTTTTGCCAACCCCGGAAAAAGTATACTTGTAACCGAAAAGGCTAAGGGACTAACTTTTAGGAAACCTAAATGAAGATTTTCTTATAGTTTTCACAAAATTATTCAACAAAATATTTGACTCAGCAAAATTTTCAGAGGAATGGGCAGTAGGCGTGATAGCTCTTTTATCTAAAGGTGGTGAAAAATCTGATCTTGATAATTATAGGGTGCCATAAGGTTGAGAAACAGTAATAAGACGTAGTTTAACTTAAACTAGGCCCTAATCATCGCATAATCAATAGTAAATCAAAAACAACTACGCTTTAAGTTTGAACTAAATAGCAGTGTGTTCTTTGTTGAATGTCAACACAACCTGTTCAGTTATTTCTAAGGAAGGTGTCAAGTTGACATTCAAGTTTTTAGTAATTTTGGCAAACTTTTCCTTTGTGTCCTTCTTGAAAGAGTTATGGGATATAGGACGGTTACAAACTTTTAAGCAAAAATTGCTTACCGAAAAGGGCATCGAACTTCTGATCATCTTTTTACATTAAACTCTATTGTAGAAGAAATTTTAGAGAGAAAAAATTCGACACTTGACGTATGCTTTGTAGCTTTCAAAATAGCATATGACTCTGCTAATCACACCTTATTGGTTGAAAAGTTACTCGATATTTGTATCTCAGGTAAATTTCATAAAATGATTACAACATTTAAGGCCGATTTCCATTTGACATTTTTTGTGCGCGCGGGCGTAGCGCCCAAATCTGAGCATGCACAGTTAAAATCAAGTGTTCTCGATTTTGCGTCCGCTGTGAGAGCCAGAAAGTTGAGACCCTATGTTTTTTGAAAACAAGCGGAGCTTTCTTCTAAGACTAGATTATAATTTACATTTCTTGTGAGGCCTTGGAACCAATGGTAGATGTTGTGATGATCAGTGGTGTAGTGCTGTCAAAATAACAAGGGCGCTCTTGCACAAAATGTTGCGAAAAACAATAGCAAAAGTAAGAATTTACCAATTTTCGGCATCAACAAGCCCCCCTGAGCCCCCTAGCTTTACACACCTGGTTATGATGCTGATTATATTGATAATAATAACAATCATGGTAAAATTGGTAGACATTTATGTTGATGGTACAACTTCATCTAGCCCTAGTGTGCAATGTGTAGAATGACATCGTTTTTAAAAGGACGTCCTTTTTGGATAACGTGTAGTTAAAATGGATGATCTGGCACATTGGTTGAGTAGACTGAAGGTGCTAAACAGATTAGAACTGATACTCGAGAAATCGATTTTCTTAAGATGTTAAATCTGTTAACCTTGGTAAAAGCAAGGCCACATCCAATTTAGTCTTGTCTTGTGATAAAGGGCTGCTGTTGGATTTCATTTTTAAGTCTAGTAACGTCTCAATTTAAGACTGCTATGGTACTGATAACAGGGTGACAAGAATGTCTTCTTTTAAAAAGGCTTTAAAATGTTTACTGACAAATTTACAAGTTGCGCCTTGGCTGTCCTTCGCAGTGGAAAGCAGTGGCGTGGTGGCTCCAAATTTGCTAAGGGGGCACCAATCCATTTGAGCGAACAAGCAACCGGTTGCTGGTTCAGGCAATTAACCCCATTTCTGAATGCAATAATAAAAAACCAACTGTCTATACAAAATTGCAACTTAACGTACCAATAAAGCCTGGTTCCCACTTGGTCGTTTGGGTCGTTTGGGTCCTTGGAAAATACCCAAACGACTGAAAAGACACAGTGGGAACGGACCTGTCAACGACCCAAAATACCCGAAAGACTCAAACGACAGTTGTCGCAGAGATAGAAAAAATCTCCGCGACCCAAAATACCCACGCATGAATGATTTTTGCAAGTGGAAACCGACAAACGACTCAAACGACTCAAACGACCCACGCTTTCGTAACTTTTTCTTCAAGAATAGGAGATTTTCTTGTAACCGCGTGTTTGACTAGAACAAGAACAGGATAGCTGAATATTTCACAGAAAGCTTTATGGAAGAAGTTTATGCAAGCTATTGCACTGAAATTTAGTGATCTAACATCGTCGTCTGTACAAAGTCACCAGAGGTGGAAATAGTTGACTTTGCAACATCAGTTGTTGTTTATCAAATGCTACCATCGTTCCTTCCACGCATGCCGCCAAAATTAAATGAGCGATGCATGGTGCAAGCCATGAAAAGCATCAACAACAAACGACTCGAAAGACTCAAACGACCAAGTGGAAACCAATGTGTTCTTTGGGTCGTTCGTGTCTTTCAGGAACGACTCTGACGACTCAAACGACCCAAACGACCCAAACGACCAAGTGGGAACCAGGCTTAAAAAAATCATTCAAAGATTTTCTATCTATATATGTCAAACTTTGTGTACATTTTCATGTATATAAAGCTTGCAATGCATTTAAATCTGTCAGTTTTTTCTCTCTTCTTCTTCCGGTTTAGCTGTTAATGGCTGACCTCTGGTGAGGCAACTGTTCTTAACAGCTTTCTTTGTGTTATATGGTTCTTGGCTGTATCCCAGCTCAAACAATGAGGGAGAGGGGCGGTTTCGCCCCTGAGCCCCCACCATAACATCCCTGGTTATACCATATTTAGAGATAATTCGTGGTGTTTTATTGTCGCAACTCGCCAATTCTAAATGCCTCGGACGTTTCTAGAGATTTATTAAAGCTCTTGTGTTCAAGGCAATGTCAGGAACATTTCCTTGAGTAAGATAGAAGCGAAAATAATGGATGAAGGTCATCAATCAATATAACTCTAATAAAAGGGAAATCGGAAAGAATTTTAAGCAAATAAAAGGACATTTTTGCAAAAAGTGGAAGCACCTGGGAAAGAAGTCTTCATACTCGTTCATATTGAAGTATGCACCTCTTTGGAGCGCAGCTATTTCGAGTTGCCTTTTACCAGCACTTTAGTTTTCAACGGGCCATTGGGGCCCCCTTTTCCTCTGGTCGCTGGAGGGGCACGCCAGTGGTGGAAAGGGTGTTAGAAAACATGAAGACTCTGCGGAGGACACATTGTAAATAATGAGTATTGTTTAGTTTATTTCCGTGATGTATATAAAGGGATTAATTCGAGGTTGGGGGACTTTCGTTGATGGGACCTTCGTTGATGGGACTTTTGATTGATAGGACTTGGATTGTTGGATTGCTTGAATGGAGATGGTTTTCTTGATCGATTGGAACACGAACGCGTGTATTGAATAAAGGTTGATTATGTTTCGCGAATATATGGATATTGTTTAGTAATCGGTTATGTTGGAATCTAGATTGAAGATTCATTGTTTACAAATACCACTGATTGAGAGAACCTTGGAATTATAACCAGTTTGTTTTCCTCTTGTTGATCTTGAACTGAATTTATCGTACGGGAACATTGCTCGGTTTAATTATTCCGGCAGAAATAGTTTATTTGGCAATGTTATCCATCAAAGGGAAGTCTGCACGGCACAGGCCGGTATTGTGAAAGGTACACTGATATCATCTGTCCATGTAAACGTGTTAGTGCTTAGTGTCTTCACCTTTTACGGACTCGAAGTTTATATACCAAAGGCTAAAAACCGCGTGTTAGAAACAAAGTGTACATAGGTATTTAAGTAACATAACAAAATTGCAACATAAGGGTAACATAAGATACAGGGGCGGATTCAGAATGTGGCACCGGTGGCACGTGCCACGGTCAGAGTTCCAAATTTTTGGAAAATAATGGACTGTTCTAAGTATCCCGATATGGTCCTTGCTGTCTAACACTTCCTCTTCGCTCCAGCGTCTATTTACCACGCCCCCTCTCCGCTGTTAATTAAGTAGTACGCCATGTCGGATTTGCTTATTGTTTGCCTTTTGTTAACCAAAAAATAATTGGCTCTACCAAATAACAATCGTGCCACACTAGATATAAATAGAAGTATGCGCGCACATTTTTAAACAATATGTTTTGAGACCAAATGGCTGTGCTTTTGTTCTTGTGCCACTGTCGAGGCTCTGTATGCTTCTGTTGAGACCCGAGAAGTGGCACCGTGGCACAAATATTTAAAAAATGTGCTGTCGAGTATGAACTTGCTTAGGTGATTCCGGTGATTGCTGGGTAAACAAACAAAACGTGTTCGGTCTGCAGGAAACTGGCGATTCAGCACGCAAGAATTTTATTGAGTTCGAATTTGAGTTTATTGCAAAGATTACCTTGGCTTTGGCAATGGATATTCAAAGAATAGTTGAAAAATCTATTAAATCGCGAGTCCATGCAGCTTTGAAGGAACTTTTCGTGGACGAGCTGTCGAAGCTTCGCAAAAGTATGCCTAGTTTAATTTGTCAATAATTTGATCTGGCTAAAGATAAAGATAATTTTATCTGTGAGTTGTAAGAACTAGCCATTATTTATAAATTTTTAAATGTATATTATTTAAGTGCGTCCAGTGACTGGCTTACATCAGTTTGCATCGTTATTTGTTTGCAAGTTGAAAACATAGAGCCAGTATTGTTTAATGATAAAACGACAGGAGCGGTGACAGCTTTGCGCTAAATGTAACTATGTTTTCGCTATAAAAGCTATACCCATCTCTGTATGCTCAGACTGGGCGTTTCCGAAAGACCAGAGGGCGTGGTCACCTAACACTATTCTTGTGCCACGGTCATGATTTTTTCTGCGTCCGCCCCTGCAGATAAAACACCCAAGAATCTTTGTCAATTGAACAGGAAAAAGGTGCCTGATCGTCGAAGAAAGAACCATTTCTATCTCATTTTTAAACTAAGGATTTTCGAGGAGTCTCTCAAGATTTATGACGATCAGTCCGATGGTTTTCTATTTTTGGGGGGCTTGCCAAGGTTTCTGTTGGCAGTTTTCTATCAAAATTGAGTGTAAAGTAACAATCACAATTCTATTATTTGACTATTCTTCATGGCCTTGAATTTCTGAGCGATGGAGGATTAAAAACATAAAATTAGGAATTAAGGTCAGATTGATGGAATCATTTAAATATTTCAAAAGCTACACGTTATTTTTTCAAGTTCCACCAATGTTGACTTGATGGATTTTGATGAAACCCACTCCCATTTAGCCGTATTTAATGCACAAAATGTAGCCGACGATTCTATGTTTTTCACCCATCAAGGTTTTTTGAGAGACGGGTGTTTTTGCAAGGAAGGGGATGCCTTTTCAAGATTGGGCGCTTTTAATGGGAAATACGGTATGCACACCTCTTTGCATTTGTAACTTTCTATAACAGGGCTGCTCTGTTGTAGGCAGTGATAATGATGTTGAGACATTTTAGAGGGAAGTGTCTCTGCTGGGATGTTTTTTCCCATTTCACCTGTAGGGGGATCCTTTTGTTTGAGTTAAGGCCATTAGTATCTGAGTACCTCTTCTGTACACGCTTTTTTGTAAGGAACCACCCTATCGCCAATAAAAGAAAGGCATAACAAACATTAATGTCTAAAAGGACAGACACCTGGGTTTTGTAGATGTCCTCTATGTTTCTGATGCACACCTTGACTATGAGGCTGAGGTAGTTCAGAAATTATCTTGAAACTCCATCTAGTGGTGTACCACCAAAAAAAGAATTTAAGCTGCCTAAATGGTTTAGTTTTCGTTGCACTACCTTTCTCTTCACGCGATGCTTGTAGTATCCATCTCAATAGCAACATAATGGGTGACATTAAATGGTTTTTCCGTCGACAGAGATTTGATCCGGGCCTCCTAGTGTTATTTTAACGAGTCTATAAGCCGTGTTTGCTAAAGAATTGTGAACTTAGTTTGACCTCAATCGAAATTCCACGCATCATTTGGATCATAACAGATTAGATACTCTGGCAAAAGGTTTCGAAATATAAAACAGCAAGTGAACCTTGTTTGTACGACGAGGATTGTCCATTAGCTTCTGGTTCCATTCCTAGACAATTCACATCAAATTTCATTCGAAAAGCCTATCCAATTTTCCTTTCCATTATTGACTGAAGTTAATTCGACCACAGGCCACGGACACAAGATATAAAGAAATTGTCAGTTTCGATACTTTAATAGACTTCATTCTTTCACAATTTACCTCAATAAAAGAAATAAAATCGTCTAAATAATTGATCTCTAAATCACTCTTAATATAGTACATGCAATGCGTAAGAAATGATTTACTATATTTTGCATGATAGATTCGTTAGATTAAAATTGAAAAATATTTCGTCGTTACTCAGATTTTCATGCTTGTGCATTCATCAGACAGATTATCTAGAACTCTGTAAGTCTGTGTAACGTATTTCAGATTTGGTTTGATCTATGTATAATATGATTTTCATTACATGTTTAAACGATTGTCTTCTTGCAGTAGATTTCTACGTTCTCACGCGAACCTCCCCTCCTAGACTTGGAACCTATCCATGTATAACGTCACAACCATTGTTCAGACAAGGGCATCTAAACATTTTGAACTATAAGTCGAACATGAAAGCTTCCATTAAAGAACTTTATCAGTTATGATCTAAATAAACAAAAACGCTTGCAAGAACGAACCCAGGGATAGATTGGTTGCCGGAGAAAAACCTGTTTGAAAACTAAGGGGATTGAAACAGAGGCCCCGTTCACATTGCTCCGGATTCCAATGAAAATGGATAAAAAAGTATCCGTTTTCACCTTGCGTTCACGCTGCTCCGCTGTGAAAACGGAGACATTTGAAAACGCACTTTGAAAATGGAGACCTTCGAAAACGGATACCTTTGAAAACGCTAACAACAACAACAACACAGCAAGATGCTTAGACCGCGCCAATTTGAACAACTTCTCTTAACATGACTGATTCACTCGAAGCTAGTACACTACTTGGAGGAATATTAGTGGTAGTGAGTTGTTTGAAAAGTTTATCCGCAGTCGCAAGGTCTGTAAACCAGCTGGTGGCGTTTTATTTTTTATCCAGAGCGGAGCATTGTAAATGCTTCATCGTTTTCACGCCGTTATCCAATGTATCCGAAGCAGTGTGAACAGGTAAAACGGATCGATATGAAAACGGATAAAAACGAATACGGAGCAATGTGAACATAGCCAGAGACGCTGTCAATGTCACTTGTTTTCAGTGTTTAACAAAAAGCCCATAAATAAACATAGAAACTCAATAAAGATTAAAGATATAAGAAAATATATAAGATCAGAACAAAATCAACATCCTATTTAAGTTGTAAAGGCTTAACTTCAAAGTTTTAAATTTCACTAATACATTAAAAACTAAACTTGAAAATGAATACATCTTTATCATGCGCAACAACAGGCACATAATTTTTTCTTCTTTGCTGCTTCTTCACGCTGATATTTGGCAAAATTGATGAAAACCTAAATAAAGCACAAAGTATGTCAACATTGAAAGATCTTTCTGCTATATGTTAATATTGGTTTGATATGTAGGCCAAAAAGATATGCTTAACAGGAAACATTAAGAAATTGAAAAATGACTTGAAAACACTCGTCTGCTCATTATGCTTACAGAATTTCTTTAACGAAGCAAAAAACTTCAAAGACAGCACTGAGGGAATCAAGATATCCACGACAAGTGTTGGTTAGTTAGAATTAAGGAAAATTAACAAAAGTTTTACAATAAATTTGCTTGGCTAGAATATCACAGATATGCTTGGTCGTATCGTACCAAATCACAACATGCGATATAAGCAATGAAAAAATAACGGTTTGAATCGCCATCAATTTTTGAAAAGTCACGGAATTATAGATTGTAATAGTTTTTTTAAAACTTTACATTCGAGCATATAAAAACATTTGAAGCTTACTTGCTCAAGTGTGATCTGACTCAGGATGTAGTCGATTATTCCCAGATCTGCAGCATTGTCTTCAAGTATTCCAAACATATACGACAATGAAATGTCTGGGTTCATGATCTGGTACTCCAGCATTCCCTGAAAAGGTAATCATCTGACTCCAGCATTCCCTGTACCTACTAACTTTTGCATCATTTGCATCGTTCTGAATTCAAGCAAATAACCCAAAACAAGGACCGAGACAAGCGTAATTTGTAATGATTACCGTAAAAACACAGTGATAATGTAATGATAACGGAAAAGTTTCTTTTCCCATCACTATTTTACACAATGTCTTGTAGGTTTGCAGGTAAACAAATTCGCGAACATTATTTGACAATAATTATTCTAAGCACTGAACTAATTGCTCTAAAAAGACAGAAGCGGATCAGCACTATTTTTCATTCAGCTTAAACAAAGCAAAGAGGAAATAAAGTGGGCCCTGATGGGGAAAACAGGATTATGGACCTTGCTAATTTCGGCACTGGCTCGCACAACCTCTATAAAATAAATGTTCCATAACATATCATGTTATTCTCAGCTCACAAAAGGTCAGAAGTGAAATATATTCGCATTAACGATATGCAACTGGAGACCACAGGCACGAAAATCTTTCATACAGCATACACGCTTTTGGTCATAAAGAAACCAAGTCCAATGCAGACCAGAATATTTAGAAAAAATAGCATTGATCACCCTCGACCTTAAAAAAACTGCTCAAAATTGGAATAGAAATTACTCTTTTTTGAAGATTAGGCATGTTCGATTGTCACTGATAATAGAAAGAGGGATTCCCTGTGACTGATAAGGTGCTCTATTTCATGCCAATCTTAAGTTGCGTTTAAGAAACCCCTAGCATCAATAAACAATTTAAAAAGGGTACAAATCCTTCGCTTAACTAACTTAGAGTAAAAATGCATCCATGCCTAATTAGCTTTAGGCATTGTGTGAAGTAGACAGCATGACTGGAAAGTCGAAAAACCTTAAATTTGAAAAATAACTTTAAGGGTGTGTGCTGAGCGGGAACTTAAAACTTACCACAAGCTAACCGATGCATCGGAATTGAACTATTAATGGTCACGAAATTAAATTAAACATAAGAAATTATACAGTATTAGCCAGAAGAGGTCCTAACGAGCAATCCAAGCAAATTGTTATCTACATTTGAGCTTGGAAGATAAATAAAAATAAATATTTTAAAAGAAGTCTCCTCCGCATAAGTATTTACTATTTTCCCCTAGATTCCAGACCCTCCAATCAAATGCACAATAATTCTTGATTACAGTCAAAGCAATTAATATTGTAATTGAAAGCCTCACCTTGGTACCAGAGAAAAACACAGTCAAGTGTGTTAATAAAAAAGAGGAGAGGAGAGGAGAGGAGAGGCGGAGAAGGTGGAGACACAACTGACCACAGGGGCGGATCCAGGCCTCCACAAGCGCCTTACGTAATTTTTCAAAAAGATGCTAGAAAATCAGTGGCGGCTCGTGGGGTAAATTTTTGAGGCTATTGACGTAATATTTGAAATCTAAAGCCATAGACACGGAACGCCAAGAATGATAAATAGCCTTTCCATTCTTTACTACCTCTAATTAACAAGGCTGTCATAATTTTGAAAGTTATGATTGAAAAAAACAAGTGCCACTTTTTATTATGTATAATTTGTAATAAGCGAAGTAATAAACTGTGAAATGTTGGTATGCTCAACTCTATTTATTAAACTGCGCTGGACCGTTTCTCTCTTCACAAAAAGGGAGTTCATGGGGGATGTGCATAAAAAGACTACGGGGAATTGACCCCTTACAAAAAGACTAGGGGGAATTTGTACCCCCTGAATAACGTTCATATCACGCAAGAGTTGGTTAAAACGAGTTCTAGCCTCCCCATGAAGTTCCTCATCCCAGGATAATTTGTCTTCGCATAACTGCTGGAAAAGAATCTTCAAATTAATGGAATATACACTGAGACAACCAAGGGGTTCAAAGATTTTGTGGTTGCGGAAACTGAAGTAGTGTTATCTTGCTCAGATTCAGTCCGCTTGTTTGCGTTGAAAATTCTGAAACAGATAGTTTGGTGATGTTGTCCCCGGCATTTTTGACATCTTTCACTGCAATCTGTTGCCCGATGGCCTTTATTCAAACAGCAAAAACAAACTCTCTCCCTTAAAATGATCGCCTTTCTCTCTCTTACGTCCGTTATTGTTGAACAGTTTAGTGACAAATGTTCCCCTTTGCAAAATGTGCATACCCGTGGAGAATTCTTCAAACTTCGATTTTCAGTCTTCGTGATGAATGATTGTGTTGTTCCTACTGCCTTGGATCGGGAAACAGTTGTATATTCTTGAGGCCTTCTGTTTGAAATCGCTGCCTTTTCGCTAAATTCTTTTGCAGCGATTTCGTTACCAATAATCTCAAAAATTTCGTCAATCAGCCAGATTTCTTGAGTAATTTTCCGTGCGATTTGGGTAGTAATTTCTTTTGGCTTCCTGTCCATGATTATTGGAATTAGAAGTAACAAAGCGTTCAGCGGGCATCCCTAGCGATTCAAGTCCGCGTACGTGAACTGTTATTTTGTCAAAAATGTAACGCAATTGTGGCGTTTTTTCATTTGAGTGTCCCTGTAACCGAAGCAGCGCCGCCATATGCTCGTTTATTATTTGCTGCTTATTTCCGAAGCGTGTCTTTAAAATTTCAATGGCGTGTTCGTAGTTTCCTTCCGTCAATTCTAACCCCTCTAGCGCCCGCCTTGCGTTTCCATTCAATAACAACAGCGAATAACTAAATTTCTGGAAGGCAGGCACTTAAGCATTTCGATGGACTGTGCATTCAAAGCTCTGTCAGAATGTAGGGAAGCTCGTTTTCGGCAGTTTCAACCCTAGGTTTCCCATTGATGAATGCGACTGAAAACTTCCGTTAAAGCTCTGGTTTGTAATTATTTCTGCTGCAGAAATGCCAGCCCTTACTGGCGTCGAAAATGCAGGAACAGCTTCAGCTTCTTCATCATTTCCAACATGTGTTGAAATGGAAGTGTATCTGCCCTGCTTAAAATGCGCAATTTTTTCCAATGTTTCCAAAATACGTTCCTCCCATTCTGAGCAATCTTCGATTTCCTTATCTATTTCCTCGATGCTGCAAAGTCCCAAAATTTCGTCGCTTACTCGTCTCAGATAGTCTTGCTTTGCCTTAAGCAAGTCCGAAATTGACTGAAGTCGTGAGAGAACGTCAGGCTCTGTATATGAAATTGACCGAGTTTGAATGATTTGTGTAACTTCTCCTTGTAGTTAAGCTACTACCGAACGATTTCCTCTCCGATAGGCTCGAACCCTTGTGAGCTGCCGATCGATTTGCAGCTCTCCCGTGGTATTTTCTAATCTGATGTTACCGACTGTGTAGCCATGGTGGTATACCCTTTTACGCTCCTTGCCCCACGTTGGGCGCCATGTTGAGTAGTTTGCATTGTGGATCAGAAGTGCAAAAGGAAAACGTCTGTTTTGCAGCTTTAGCATATATATTTAAGCATAATTATTTTCTACTGGATTACATGTTGGCTACCGCTGAGTCACAACTACACTCTGATTCTGTCAACATAGCGTGCTAATACATGACGAATACAATATCACGTGACTACCCCCAGAATATGACGTAATCTCTTCAATACAGTGTTTTAAAAACAGGGTGCTATGTAGCCAATACAAAGTTCTGTGAATTAGGTCTTTCCTCAGAAGTCTGCCTTCTCAAAAATCAGCTATCCAGAACATCTTTTAGATATTTCTGATGCAGTTCTGCAATGCAATTTAGCAATTGCAAGCTGAGCATTTTTTAAATTTGCAGTCGACGCAATGAAACCAACACATATAATACGCAGTTCTAGATGTCTGATACGGGAAGCTGTGAAAAAGCCTTTCTGAAATTCAGAAACATGTCTCTAATGCCATTAAATTAAAGTCTTGATGCTGCATCTAGGTATCAAAGCTCCTTCAAGGTTTCCAAACCTTCTTATCAAGTCCATTTTCATCACAACTAAGCAGCAAACAGTTTACTAAAAAGATAGCAATTCACTCTGCTGCAGATATGATTAAATAAATAGGAAAATCACGAAAAAGTGTCATTTTTGTCTTTCAAAGCTATCTCATGAAACGTTTAACGTTTATTGCCGTTGATTTGATCATTGTTAATATTTTTGCCTTTGGTGTTTGGCTTCCCAGAAACCAATGTGGTCATCAAATTAATTCATGTGCAAAACTGTTTGTTACACTTGCAAATTTCTGACTATTTTCTTTAGAAATAGGCGATCGGTAGAAAAATTCCTTCTTATCAACAACATAATTGCAATGACAAAGTTCATTTCTTCAAGCACAGACATCAAATGTATTATGATGGGGAACTGTGTGGTTTGAAAGTGGCCAGGTCTTATGGCTAATCGAGATTTTTGAGCTAGTTATACTAGTAATATATACTGGTAATATTCAACCAACATTAGCAATTAACCTAGCAATTAACTTACCATTGACTCCTAGCAAGCCAAAACATTGCCCATAAGGAATTCCCACTGAAACAGAATCAACAGCTCTGACGTTGTTACTTTTAAAAATCTGCGACAAAAGATAATTAGTCTGTTATTACTTATACCAAATGTCAGATGTCAGATGAATTTTGCTCAGATCATAAGTAAATTGAATATTTATGCCGTTTTATAGCTAGTAATGGTCGAAATTATGATCAAATTTCGTTCTTCTTACAGATCTAATGTTCTTATGTGTCAAACAAATTTACAACGGATTAGACATCAAACGTTTGGTTTCTTAGATTACAAATAAAACACGGCTCCAATATCTAAAACTCTTTTGGACAATACTGTGCAAAATTAGTTACCAAGAAACAATCATTTTGCTTTGAATAAAATTATTTAGTTGAATAAAAGTGCTTGAAATGGAGGGGGGCACTTTTAATTAATTTCTTGAAGGAAAATTAGGTGATAGCGTTTACAGCTGGCGATATTTTCGATCGCCAAACCCAACAAGGGGATTATAAATTCTGATAGATTGTGAGTTAAAACCGAGGCGTAGCTATAGAGTAGAAATTTTTGATTTTGACCATCTATCCTTAAAGGAATAATTGTCAGCAAAATCAGCTTACTGAGTTACAAATTGGCTGAGAAATAACCGCATAAGAACGGGATTTTTTCCCATCAAACCTTTGTAATTTGGTCTTGGTGTCAAAACTTCATGAACCAGGCCAGAATAACTGTACACGTTTTCTTATGAGAAAGTTTTTTCCAGCCAAGCCCTCAAAACTTCTTAGCTATTTTCTAATTTCAGCACTAAAACTTTCTTAAAACTTTCTTAACGTAAAATTGGAACGTTTTACGTAACAAAGCATGCGCAGTGATGGAGAAGATGAAATGCTATAAATATGCTGTATTCCTCAAAAATCCTCAACGTCATACTGTATTTGTCGTTTCCTGTTCAGGACATTACTGCATTGTTGAAATTTCCTTTGAAACTTTTAATATCTAAATTTTTCAACTTTCTAAGGTTTCAAAGATCAAGCCCTGAACTTTCTTAACTTTTTGAAGAACCAAGCACAACTTTCTTATGAAATACACTCTTATAAAAAAACGCTTTATCCGTTAACAAGCTTGAAATTTTCATTGGCCATATCTCGCCCAATTTAAAACATATCTAACTTTTTCCAATTTTAAACAGTTGTATTTTATGCTGTTATATTCAGAAATTCTAAAAATATATTTTTGATGACGCCATACTTCGGTACTCTTTTGAAAATGCTTGAACGTTAGAAAGAATAATTGGAGAAATCATAAAGAGCCAGTAAAAGCATCAGTTAAGAACTAAAATTGAATGAAGAACTCAAATTTCTTAGATGAAGAGGGCGAAGGAAAAGAATGTGAAGATGAGCTGGAAATTGTATTTGTTGATTACGAAGGAGAAAAACTGAAACTGGATATTGATATGTTTTGATGTATAAAAATTCCCAAACAGTAGCAAGATCCATCGGCGTAAAAGGTATTTTTTCTAACGTTGGAAAATTTCGGTAAGAAAAAATTGTTGGTACTTAATGTACGTTCTATAAAAATGAAGAAACCTCGAACTGCATGAAACATCTTTACAAATACATTGGATTAAAATTTCGGATTCTTCAAACTGTAGATCCCGCTGGTGTTGGCTTGGGTAAATTTGCAACAAACGGATTAATTTGTTTCTGAGAATATCTTTATTAAATGCGAATATTCATGTTCTCGACTTGGCTTGACAGCAAGAATATATCGGCTATCTTTGAGAAAGAATGTTCGGTTTTACTCATAATTGTATCATATTTTGTCATATTTCACGGTTTAATGACACTTTCGTATGTCATACTAACATGGTCTGTTTAGAGTATCTTTTTTGCCATGCAAGACCTATCAAAATGCCAAGTGCATTTGTAGATGTATTTCTACGTAACTATGCCCAGATATAACAAACGAGGCTGCTCAGTTGTGTTACTAGAATTATCAAAATCAATTCCTGCGAAAAGACTTTTATTGGAACAATGACGTAATTTGTCAAGGGCAAAAACAGCCAAAGTCCCGTTCTCCCCTTGGAACAAAGCTGGTTCACTATGAAACGACGTAGGAGATTAGAAAGCATGTTTATTCGTGTGTCTTGTATGGGATTTTCCTAATATTTTAACAAAGGAATGGGGGGAGGGGGAAGGGGGGAATAAATTGTAACATTGAGGCAAAGGACTGAAAATATATAACAAAGCAAAGCTAGGTGTTCCAATCAATTTTGTAAGGAATTTCGGCAAATCGAAAGCAAAAGCTACCTCGATTAATATAACCAAGGCCAAGTAGAGGAAACATTCGAAAAAGATGTACAGGAACGTCCAGCCAACACCTGGATACTCAGTCGAGAAGGAACTGCTCTGCCACATGGTCTTTTGCCTCTTACACGCAGCCCTGCAGGATAGAGACACAGATCACTGTCAGCTTCCACAAACACATATAACAAATTCATTGAAGCAAAGAGCAGTTCCTAGCAGACTTTGAAAGCTATGTACCTAGTGTCGACCGTAGCCGTTGACATCTTGACGAGGCTAAATTATTACTGAAGTGTAAATATACCCGAGCAAATAATTAAAGACAAAACACTTTGGTATATGTGAATGATGGGTGAGCTAAATGAAGGGTTGTTCCTTATATAACCATTTTTGATACTAAAGATCTGCAAGCAAAGTTATCATGATATAATTGTCACGTCTTGTTGCATTTAATGAGGGTCGTGTTTTGTCATTCTTTCTTCGAATGGTAAGAAAATGGATGTTTCGTCTTGTTTTCTTCTTGAACTCTAATTTTTGCAAATATAGGAGAACATTATTGGTAAATCACAAATGTGTTAGTGCATACATTTTTATTGGAACGGGAAGGGCACCAAGGACACATTTTGAAATGTTTCCGGCGTCCCTGTATTTGACTTTTATAAACGCTTCTTGGGAGCATAGCAAAGGCTTCAATCAATGCTGCTGTATTGTGCTGTATTGCGGTGTATTGCGCTGTATTGTACTATGCTGTATTGTGCTGTATTGCGCTGTATTATGCTGTATTGCGCTGTATTCTGCTGTATTCTGCTGTATCGTACTATAATGTGCTGTATTGTGTAATTTTAGTATGTTTTGTAAAGTTTAGGAATATTTGCAGTGTTGGGTGTAAAGGCAACTTGATAACGCTATGTTTTTTGTCTCCACCTTTACAATAATTAACTTGAGTTTGTAGTTGTTTATAAAAATGCTTGCTGTTGAGATAAAAAATGCTTTTTAAAAACGACGTAAACAAAACAATTTCTATAGACCTAAATAAGTGCCAATGTTTAGCAGAACTTTAACAGTTTCAAAATTTATATGGTCACACACACTCCCGTACATCGATCGGTAGTAGCAGAAATAATTTATGCATTTCTAGAGCAGCACTATAGCAGAATCTGCCTTCAAAACGAGAAATGAAGACTGCAAAAGCCATGGCCTAGAATTGAAAATAGCAAGCTTATTCATCACTGGAAAAGTAAATCCAATGGATAAGCCAAAGACAAAATGAGGCGGCTAATGAAAGTCTCATCACCTATCCTAGCACTCAAAGAAGAAATATTTTTGGCAACAATTGGAAACCATGGCTGACTAGGCCATTTTGGACAAACAAGAATAATAACGCAAGCTTCATTGGTGATTTTATGCAAAACTCGACTGATTTGGCTGAATGGAGGGAAAGCATAGCCAAAGTATTCGTTCCATGGTTGTGAAAAAGCATTAATTGCCTTACAAAAATGATCAGGCCTCCATGAGAAATAAACCGGTAATTATTTATTCTTGAAGCGAAAAAATCTGTAGTGGAAGTTGTGAATTTATCACAAATTTTCTTAAAAATTCCCTCGTCAAGACTCCATTCAATTGGTCTGCAACTGTGTTTTGAATGCCCGGCAAGTGGGATGCTGTTACAGAAATCTTTCTGTCAGAACACCAAAATCTTCTACACGATTAATCGGCTACTTCATGAAGAAGGTTATGTCGATGTAAATGGAAAAAAGAATTAAGAAAAAAAGGGAAAGGGAAACACATAGGACAAGAGCAAATGCCAAGATGCAATTTGGAGCTTGAAAAATTTGAGGCGTATGACAGATCCCCCCCAAAAAAATCATAATTTGAGTTAAAGAAAGGTTGCTCTGTTATCGTATGGTTTGAAATTAACTAAATTAGTCAAAGTAAACATGGGAAAAACAACAAAGTTATGCTGCAAGAGCGTTCTTAAAGGCTACTAATGAGTTTGCTTCTACTATTTCCTGTGGGAGCCTATTCCATTCTCTAATTGTTCGTGGAAAAAATGAAAAATTGTAGTATTGCTGGCCTGACCCTGGTATCTCATACGCTTGGTTATTAAATTATCTAGATGGTCTTAAATTGGATGACTAGTCGCTGTCTCCGTCTCCTCTCTTCGAGTGAATCCCATCGGAGTTCTCTCAGCATTTCAATTAAACTGGCATATTTTTCGTATCTGTTTGTCACATACCTTGCTGCTCTACGTTGGGTCATATCAATGGCATTTATATGTTTCTTTGTGTAGGGATCCCATATTGCACTAGCATACTCTAGGGTTGGTTTAATGATAACTTTGTAGGCCTTCGACTTTAGGTTTTGAGAGTATTGCCTAATATTTCTCGTCAGAAAACCAAGAGTTCTGTTTTCTTTATTTTCAGCATTATTAATGTGTGTATCCCATTTCATCTCACTGGATATTTCAACTCCTAGATATCTTGCAGAGTCAACATATTTCAGAACCTCACCCTTAAATTTGTAGCCATGCCTTACTGGGTTCCTGCTTCTTGTTATACTGAGTACTTGACACTTTTCAAGGTGGAACTCCATCTGCCATTTTGCTTCCCATTCTGCTAATTTGCAAAGGTCTTCTTGTAACTCCTTAGCATCCTCTTCACAATTGATTGTTAAGTAGGCTATTATATCATCAGCAAATAGCCTAACTGTGGAAGTGGGGGATTCAGGTAAGTCATTGATGTAGAATAAGAATAGACATGGACCCAGTACTGAACCTTGTGGTACCCCTGATGACACATCTGCTTCGTATGATCTCTCTCCATCCAATACTACTGTTTGTTTTCTGTTTTTGAGAAAGGCTTCGATCCATTCATTAGTTCTACCTGTAATTCCATAAAACCTTAACTTTTCAATGAGCCTGGCATGTCCAACTTTGTCGAAAGCCTTAGAGACGTCCATAATCAAGGAACCAGTTTGCTTTCTACCTTTCATGTTTTTGATGACATCTGATGTAAACTCAAGGAGCTGGGTTTCACATTATCTTTTGCTGCAAAAACCATGCTGCAGATGATAAAGAATAGCGTTGGAATTTGCATAGTTCATTATATTACTTGTTTTTATGTGCTTCATAATCTTGCATGTAACACATGTGAGTGACATTGGACGATAATTGCTTTCTAGTGATTTTTTGCCTCTTTTAAACACTGGTACAACGTTAGCTGATCTTCAATCATCTGACAATGTGCCAGTTACATAAAATTTTCGAAATATGTATGTGAGTACAGGGGCAAGGCTTTTAGCTAGCTCCTTCAGAATTCTTGGGTTAGTCATGTCAGGGCCAGTTGCCTTGTGCACTTTTAAACCTTCCAAAATTTTCTGCACAACTTTTTTTTTTAAATGAATTTGAGGCGTTTGTGATTCTTTGGAATGATCCAGAAACCCTGGTGTAATTGGTGTTTCCTTTATAAAAACTGATTCAAATTGCTTATTGAATAGATCAGCTTTATCTTTAGAGCTGCTAATCACCTCATCCCCTTTTTTCAGTGTTCCTACATTTACATAATTGCTCCTCACTCTCTTCATAAAGCCCCCAAAACTCTTCAATCCATTATAGGGGTCATCTGCTTGAAGAGGGGTGATTATGTCTTCAACATACTTCCATTAAGCTTGTCGAAGCTTTTTCTGTATGATAGATTTTAATTCTTTACATTTTGTATCTAGGTGTTTAAAATGTGGTGTTGAATAAAAGTTCCTCATAGCTGTTTTCCTTTTCCTGAACAGTCTGTTTCTTTTCTTGATTAACTTCGTTATTTCTGTTGTAATATATGGTAAACTATATTTGCTCTTAGCAAGTTTAGATAGAATGTATTTATCAACTAGACTGTGCATGGATGTTTTGAATTCATTCCACAACTCATTTATGGTGCTTGAATGATATCTCTCTTCTATAACTTTCCTTAGGTCTCCTATCTTAGACTCCATATCATTCCAGTTAGCTCTGCTGTACAATGAAACTTTCCTAGGCTTTTGCTTTCTCCTGATTGATCTTACATCCACTTCAATCCATGGTATACAGTGATAAGCAATTCCTGGTATGATTTCAGTTTTATTTATCCTTTTCAGTTTTTTTTAGTTTGACCAGTGAATCTTCAAGCTGTTCTGAGCTTTTTTCATCTCCCTCATGAGGTCTTTGGTAGGCACATATGTGCATTGTTTTTGTTCTATATACACCCAATCTGTACTATAGAATTTCACAGTTGGTTTCAAGTTCTTCTTCTCTTTCAATAATCAGATCTTTCTTTGCCACTACAAAAACACCACCATGGTTATCATTTTCTTTTTCCCTGTTTCTTCTAATGACTTCGAACTGATCAACTGGAAATACAGTTGCATCATTGTCCTTATTACTAAGTCAGGACTCTGCTCCAATGACTACATCAGGATTCATATTGCATTGAAGGATTCTCTATTAGCATTTAGGCTCTGACAGTTGACAATAATGACTGTAATGCTAGTTTCAAATTTTCTTCTGGTTTTGTCACTTTTCATTGGAGTTGAAGCATAGACAGGAGAGCCCAGGGATTTGTGTTTATACTAGACAAAATGCTATATTTGTTCTCAGTGCAAATTGTTGATTTGAAAAATAAATTTTGATTTGAAAAATAAATCAGTGCTAACATTCATCAGTCCACAATAACAACATAACCATGATGCAGTTAGTCCTGTGTAATGTATCTAGCCTGTAATTGATCTATATATCATCATCTTTGTATCTTGTTTGTAATGTACTGTTGTCACTATGTTTTGTACTCTGTTGTTGTTTAGCTTGTTGATTGATTGTAACCAGATTCGTGTATGAAAAGTTAATGTAACTCAGAATGTAAGGCAGTTGTGTCTTTTATTAGCGTTTATGCTACACCTGCAAGCCGACCATACTCCCAGGCCCTGTGAATCCAGTAATCACACGCATCACACTGTACTGCACCATCAGACCAATCAACATTTCTTTGACTTACAAGGCATGGGAAGGATGTGTTCTTGCTGCAGTCGTTGTCTTCAACTCTTACTCCAGGACAGGGACCAGGATTTATCCAGACATCAAGATTAAGACCAAGTTAAAAAGAACCAAATTTTCTTTAGCAGGAGCATTCTTCTGGTAGTAGATGTACTTGAAATGCTTGTATATTTGACAAGCAGATGTTGTTGCAGCCCAAAGAATATGCTCACAGACTGACCCTTCTTGATGTCTTGAATAGTAAACACTAGGATCATTTTTTACAATTAGAATAGCGGCAAAGAAGCAAACAGAAAGCGGAGCTATAAAAAAAATTTATAACCGCCATCTTGCTAGCCTCGTTTCTATTCGGCAATGAGACTGCGTTTTGAAAAAGGAGAAAAGCACAAGTTTGATTGCTTTTAATTCCAAGATGTTTATGTGTATTTTGATTTCAGTAGCAGACCATTTACCCTGAGTTTTTGAAAGCGTTTTCTCTTTGTAATCTAAGAAAGCACCCCAACCCTCAAGACTGGCATCAGTATAAACTTCGAAGTTCGTTGTGTTCTGAATTGTATCAGAAATTGTTATTTGCAACGTTTTCATTCCACCAGCGTAGTTCGCTGATTGCGTCTGTAGAAAGAGACGCTAGGGCATCGTAGCTGCCCATTTTCTTCAAGTTTTCTGTTTTACATATTTCTAAAAATCGGCAGTGAAGTTGGCCCCAATGTACCGCCATACATGCCGACGTCAGCAATCCTATACATTTTGCTAGGGTACGAATAATAATTTCAGAAGAGTATAAAATTTCTCTGCAAGTTGTTGCAATTTTTTGAACTTTTTCTGAAGGCAGGGAAACTGACTCTGTTTTAGTATCTATGATAAAGACTAGTGACAAATACAACTAGACGGAACTAAACACGATTTTTCTGTGTTCAAAGTAAATCCTAAACTCTGAAGTAGTGAAATCGCAAAATTTTTATTTTTCATTGCTTCCTCGATGGAATCATTTATATAAAGCGAATCATCTTAGTAATATGTGTATGACACGCCATGTTTACGGAGATAGGAAAATATTGGTTTCATAACTTTTCTGAAGTAAAAAGGTGCAAGGGATAACCCGATACACAAGCACTGGTACATAGGAGGATCGATTGTTTTTCCATTCAAAGCAAAGAAATCTTTTGTATTCTTCGGCTATGGGCAAGGAGAAATAGGCATCTGTTAAATCTATTGATGTTAAAAAGGCATCCTTCTTTATTATAAGTAAAATTGAAAATAGGTGTTTCATTTTAAAATGTTTTTTCTCGATAAACTTGTTTAGTTGCTTCAAGTTAATGATTGTTCTTATTTTTCCATTTTTCTTAGGAATTATGAATATATTCGAAACAAATTGTTCCGAGCATGATTCAACTTTCAAAACCGCCTCTTTTTGTAGAAGGGATGAAATCTCCTTATCTATTAAGCTTTCTTCTATTGGGGAAAATTTAATCGGTTTTGGGGTAACCTTTTGATAAGGATTTTGACAAAGGGTAGCTTGATGCCTTTAACTAAACTTCGAACAAAATTATTTGTTGTAAGTTTGCACCATTCATTAAAGAAAAAGCGTGTTTTGCCAGTTACCTGTTTTACTGCTGTTTTTGTGGTGTCGTCACATTTCGCCCCCTCTTTGGTTGAAGAGGCTTCGGTAGTTTAAAGGCGGTTGTTGGAACTTGACTTGTTGCTGTCCAAACTGTGGCTTGAACTGGGGACGGCCTCTGCCAGCACCACCGCGATAGAAATTTTGCGAAAAAGTTTTTGAAAGCCTTTGAGTTTCATTGATTTCATTAATCGAATCGGGAATTTTGTCTCCGAAAAGATATTTCGTTATCGGGACTGTAGAGCTACCAAGGGCTTGGTAACGATCGGCTAGTGCTGGTTTGATCAACTCACGTCTATAGTTGGAAATCTTCAAAACAGAGGTACCCAACAAGGCCATCAAAGAGCCGAGCTTTGCATTTACATCGGCCATCAAATCTGAATCGGACTGGGGTTTAAGAAGTTCTTCCCTTGCTTCCGCAATGGCTTCAACCATAAGATTTTGGCATGTTTGAAATTTGACATCAGTGACTTTCAATCGGCGAGGCAATTCTCCCAATATTTGTGGGTTGACTAGCGGTACTACAAGGGAATCGCAGTTTTCTGGTCTAATAACTGTGCCTGTCAAATGTTTTATATAGTCCGATTGTCCGATTGAATTTTTCCCGTTGTGCATTCTTTCACAAATTTGGAAGACTCTTCAGAAATAGGCGGAGAAGTTATTTCGTCTCCTTCAAAAGTGATCTTCGTCTGAGACAGCGGATTGGGAGTTGCATTAGCAGAATAAATTTGCGCTATATCGGGGATAAAATCTCCTTCAAGTGAAGAAATCTCCGAATTGTGTTCCATAACATAATCATCACTCAAAGGAAGCTAAGCTACACTTTGAGCATAAGCCTCTCTTAAATTTGGCTGGCAAGGGCCTTTGGACTCCGTAGAGTTTCCAGGCAGAGCTGGAATATCAACTTCAGATTTGCAAGAAATTGAAAACTACTAGCAGACTGAGCTGCAACTGCAATGTTACAAGACTGAGCTGTAATGGGTTGTGTTGGCATCAAAGACTCAGACCCTCCTATACTAAATTGGTCATTGTTTAATTTTAATCAATTTTTGTTGAAAAGCTAAGAACGAAGCAGTCAGTTTCTCAACCGACTGCTTCAACTCATTAAAATCTCTTTGTGAAACGGCTTCTCTTTCACCTGGTTTTGGAGGAGGTGGTGACTGGCGTCAACCACCAGCTTTTTCTTTTTGCAAAACTTCTTCGCAATTTTCCTTCGACATTTTGAAAATACAGCTAGGCGAGAGCAAAAGCTGAGGAAATGTGGGTGGTGGCTGAGTATATATATACATATACATATACATATATACTATATATATACAAGTTTTTATATTTCTTTCAACAAAGGGGTCAAGACAGCCAATCAGTAGCTGTCTCATATTGAAAAGAATTGATCATGTGGCGCAGTGAGCCTCGATTCGAAGAGGAGACGAGATAGAATCTTCATAGATTTTGATGACGTAAACCCCACTGATGAGTGGTTAACATGGGAAATGCCACAATCGAAGAGGCGAAAAAGGCCAAGCTATTTGGAATAACTTTAGACAGCAAACAAAACTTTGAAGAAAATATAAAAAACTTCTGTAAAGAAGCAGGTAAAAAGATAAATGCCCTAGTAAGAATCGCCCCTTATATGAATGAATATAAAAGATCACTTTTGATGAAAACCTTTATACTTCATTTGAACTATTGCCCTCTTTTATGGATGCATTGTAGCCGCAAATCTGGAAAACGTATTGAAAGTATCCATAAAAGAGCACTGAGAGTGGCTTACAATGATTTTGAATCAAGTTTTGAAAATATTCTCTCACAAAAAAATGATGTCAGGATACATCAAAGGAACCTACAACTACTAGTAATAGAAATATACCAAACAGTGAATAACTTCAATCCAGTATATATGAAAGAGATATTTCAGTTGAATGAACTTGCATATAATTTACGAAATCAATCGTTTATACAAAAAAGGCCAACACTGTTACTTATGGGCTAGATACAATATCCCAAAGATGTAATGAATTGTGGAATTCTTTGCCGTTAGATATTCGATCGACAGAAAATTGTAAAGTATTCAAAACTGAAATTAAACAAACGGATCTTACTTGCTCGTGTAGACTCAGTGGCGGATTTAAAGGGGGCCAACCAGGGGCAGTTGCCCCTCCCTCAACGAGTTGAAGCAAGTCTGGCGCCCCTTTTTGGAAATTGTACGCCCCTTTTGAAGAATGAGAATCAGATGAAAAAGGTTCTCGGACCGATAGGGTAATTTTCTTCAAGGATTACCTCAAAGTTATGTTGTTTATTCTAAAAAGGTATCTGAAATTGTTGTATAAAACGTACTCTCGTAACCAATTTTTGAAAATTTTTAGCGCCCCCACTACCAACTGCCCCTCCCTCAAATTTGCTCTGGATCCGCCCCTGTGTATACATACACTTCACGGAAGTTTTTGGTCTGTGACGCAGGCTACCCCTGTTTCCTTGTAAACCAACATTAAATGAAGTAAATGAAAAGAACAAGTCTCGTTTCCATTTTCCACTTCCGGGAAAGACCAGAAACTGTCTGCTGAAACGAAAATCCACTGCACTGCACTCACTGCACTGCAGAAGAAGGAAGGAACTGCAGATATGGCGGTTTGGACAAGGCAGATTCGACTCTTGATATGGAAAAACTTCATTTTGCAGGTTAGCTACAGTTTCTATATCAGTCTTCATCTAATGTTAAAGTTTGATAGGGAGATTTGGACGGGAACGGCATTGAATCCTCCATGGCGGCCATCGGCGCAGGCAGGGCATGCTATACGTTTAGTGTGCTTAGTGTGACACTTGCATGAATATTATTGCTTCATTGAGATAGAAAGGCCCTGATGGAGCCTGAAATGCCATTAATTTTGCCTGATTAAGGAGGCTGCAGCCCCCCCCCCCTCTTCGCCGAGTGCTAAAAACAGGCCTTTATTATAAATGTACACAATTATAATACACGACAATCTTCTTCTGAAGGTTTTTCTCTTCCATCCATCTCTACAAACTTTAAAAAAATCTTTCTCACTTTCGATGGTATTAAATTTTGGAACTCCCTACCTATAGAGTTAAAAAAGATGGATAATAAACACCACTTTGTGAAACAGATGAAATATTTTCTTACGAACAAAATTTGACATCTGTAGGCTTGATTACTTTTTGATTTTTTTATAATTGCACTTAGCTGTTATTACAATATTACACATAGTCTTATTTTTATTTCGTTCTACTTTATTTTATTCTTGTTATATCTTACTGTTATTATTCAAACTTAAAATCGTCATTATAAACACGTCAATTTGGATACATGGCTCGATAGCTTGCCCAAAGTTCTTTCCATGTGTCCATCAGCCTAAAATTGTTTAATTCTCATTGCTCTCTATAAAATATTGCGATTGACAATTCATTGTTATTTAGCCATATTAACTTGGATATTTTATATTTAGTATAATTATGTTAACCGGTATATTGTAATTAATCAATTTTATGTTGAAAAAAATATTTTGAGTTTGAGTTTACCTTGAAAAAAAATTTTTCTTCCTGGCAGCAAAATAAAAAATTCAAGATTTCCTGCTAAGCTTCAAGAAAGTTTCCAGCCACTGAAATTGATATTTCAAGTTGCTTGATTTGTTTAAAAATTTGTCCTAAAAACAAACTGTCACACTAAAAAGAGTTAATTGTTGGTCCTGCAGTCATGATCATAGCTATTCGAAACAGGAATCATTTTGTTTATACTGTATTGGATGATCAAGGAAAACGTGATCAAGCACGATACTCATAGTTTGTTTTCAAGGTAAAAGAAAGTAGATCTGAATATCTATAATTACTTTGATTAAATTTCATATCAGTACTAGCAAACTAGATACTTTATAAGTATTGATATATCTATACATCTTGCTCTGGGTGGGTTTATCATCAAAGCTAGTAGTTCATACAATATGTAAGAATACTATTTTTTTTCAATGGTTAAGATAAATGTTTTAAATCAGGGGTGGTGCTAGAGGCAAAGATTTAAGACCAAAACGCTTACATTCTATAAAGCAAGTGATGAAAAATATATGCGAATGCCAGTAGAAAAATACGAATAATAATGGACATATCCACTCAGGTTTTTGGGCATGTTCACCTTCAAAACAATTGACGTAGCAAGATTGGTTGTCTTTAAGTGTTATTACATATTTAAAATGGCTAATAATGTAAAAGAAATAATAATGAAAACAGCATTCCGTAGAAATATTGTAACATGAATTTAATGTTCATATTAAAATCAAGCAATGGAGATTTCACGCTAAAAATTTCCTGGCAAACATCAACAATTTCCTGTAATGAATTTGTCCCAAAAATTTCCTGGCAGCACCCCTGCCGGCGCTGCCGGACATTTTCCAGCCCTGGCTAAAAAACCCATCAAATCATCACACTATTCAAGCGCAAGTCAACACTCAATACCAAGTTGAGCTTTCAATCATTCCAGTTTCATAGCAGAATAAGGATGTTTAGAAAATAGTTTTGTAACAATAGAACCAACATTTATTCATTTAGCAACAATTTTCATTCTGTTGCAATTTATCTTTGATTTCCTGCTTGTTGTCTGTTTTTACCTGTTCAGCAAAACAATAAATATCCTGAGTAGGCTAATGATGGGTAACAAAAATGAAACTTATATTTTGTCAGTCAAATATTTGGTCACTTAGGTCATGCGTTTAGGTTGCTTAAGCATCCAAATCACAAAATAGGAAATAGGCAGTAGGGTAACTTCTGCCCATCAGGTGAAGCCTGAAAATTCTAGCGCATGCGTTAGCATATACGAGGCTTAGCATGTATCTGTCAGGTAAATTTAAAAAAAGTTGAAAGTGGACAACTTTATTGAGACGAAATGCCCCACAAAAGTAAAAAAACGTATCATAATTCGTTCACTATCTGATTAATAAATTATAATTTGTCACAACCAAATTCATCTAATGAAATCGAGGTTTAAGGGGAATTGAGAAATTCTATTGATGAAAACAACAAAGGAACCGACGAGAGTTACCCTTCTGCCTATTTTCTATTGTGTGTCCAAATATAGGGCCACCTAGGAAAGCGTCCTTCTTGAAACTTGGCCTTCTAAAAAGCATAGCAAACAGCGCAAGTTTCCAATCATTGATAGCAAATATGTCAGCCATCCTCCTTGAAAAGCATTTTGCGAAGATAGCAGATGAGAACAGAGAAAGCGAATGAGAGAAGCTCTTTTGTTAGCTCTTTGTTTACAATGATTTTTGGTGCCAAGCTTTTGACACATTGTGCAAGTCAAAAAAATTATGTCACTTGAGCAGCCCTGTGTAAACGCACTGACTAAGTGACCTCATTTGTGGCTGAATTCAGCAGCAGGCCAAATTTTTGGCCGGCCACATATTTGGCTAGCCCTGTGTAAACGCAGCAGCCCCGTGTAAACGCAGCTGCATACGTAGACGCTACGCCACTGCTGCTGCTATGCATAGATGGATAGACAGACAAAGTAATTGTTCTCTAAATTATTAAGCATAATCTATACTTTATGTAATCTTAGTATGGATTCCATGGCAGCTGCACTTCTATAAATTTTTGTAAAACATTGGGTGCACTCTTGCACACCCAAAAGATAGGCATGGTTTGGGCATATTTTTGGATGTGGCTCAAATTAAAAAGTTTTTGTCAACCAGTTCTTTAGATTATCTTAAAATACACTTCAGAATATTCTTTGCAGTCATTTTCTTGCAATTGTTTCCATAGGTATTACTTTGTTTCAATTACTTCATTGTCACCTTTTACCATTATTCCATTCTATAAACAGATTACTGTCATTTCACTATAAAGAATTAATTCCATAAAATGGGATTCCTTTCTTTATGAGGTTCCCTAGACATCAAAACCCTTTGGCAATTTGCCTCCTTGTGCCCCTCCCCGTGGCCCTGCTTTAGATCATCCTTTATGTGTTAGGATGCTCATGTTTTGGCCTTTTTGAACGTTATCTGTCAAACTGAAGGCAGTGGTAGGTAAGCATAGTTCAGCACTCAATCATGAATTTTCCTGACGTAAAATTAATGTTAACAGGAAAAGTGTCGGATAGAATATGAACACACCCAAGAATCACTGAGCAATTTGATGCACACTCAAATGTGCACACTTATCTCAAATGCACTCTTGCTCTCCCAGGTAATAGCTTGTGCACTCCCGAGATCTCATCAAAAACTGCCATGAAATCCAGACCGGATGTAATCTAGGGATCTGAAAGAGTGTTTTGTATCATTGTTTTGACAATTTTGGCTTGGATTGTTGAAGGTTTGTGAGTCCAACTCTGCATATGCAGCAACTAAGTTTCACTTTGTTGAATGTAAATGAATTTATAAACACGACCACAGAATAAAAACAAAGAGAAAAACATTAGATATTGTAAAAATTTAAAATTTGCATGGAGAGGAATTCCTTGAAGTAGGCTGTTTCAGTAGATAAACTAGCCAAGGCGAGATCAGACCCCGTGTTAACAACATGGTAGATTATTCAACCACAAAAACTTATAAGATTGAATATACACATTTTGATTGATAAAAAGTAGTCATTTTAAATTAATATAGTTCTGGAAAATTGTGTGGTGTATTGTTTAGCACAGAATTCTGAAATACGAAATCAGCCCATTCGTTCTTTTACTCTTTTTCTTTGTGCTTTTTCTTTTGTTGTACTCTTTTTAATTAGTACATAATGCGGAAACTGCATGTACAATTTTTTTTGACCGACTCGAAATACAGACAGAATATTATATAAGCGTTCACTAGGTAAAAAACAAGGGAATAAGTAAATAAATGCCTCACCAACAATGGCAAGAATTAAACAAATAGAAATTGAGGTTGCCTAAATCGTGAGTAATGAGTCATGAGTCGTGAGTTATGATTAGTAATACATTATATAGATATACCTCTATGGTGAGGCTACATGAATAAACTGGATACATATGGACTTGGAATTATAAAAGACAACGTATTTTACATGTTTCTATATATTATATATTGCAGTATAGTATATCTATACTGACACAGGCCAGTGTGATCTGGTTGAGGTTGGTTTTTTCACTTTTTTTTCCCTAGTTTTTGACAAGCTGTGCTTGTCTTTTTTTATGGTTTCAAACAAACATTCAAATTTGAATGTCATATTTTTATTCAGCATAGGAAATTGACATTGCAACTCATTGTGACTCATTGCGACTTATGACTCTTTGGCTCATTGACTCATTGGCTCAAACGCTAGTAAATCTCATAGAAATTGGGTTGTTTTCAACATGCCCCTTCCCTAATTCCACTTCCTTGTTTCAACAAAACATTTGCAGATACTTTCTTTCTTTCAGAAACTTGTGTTATTTATTGTATAACACTGCTATAAACTGTTAAAAAATGGCAGTAGCACATTCTGTGTCACCATAGCGCAGAAGAATTATATTGAGAATTGGTAGACCAACTCTCAGTAGATAGTTAAAACTTGAACGTTGAAACTGATCAGTTAAAACTGATTGTGTTTTTCAGCCTTATGATATGCAGTGTTTGAACTATATGTATTCAAAAGCTCATAGTGTAAAATGTTTAAACGATGGTATATAGAATCAAAGAAAACACTTTCGTAAGACATTTCACTTTGTATCATCAGTAATGAATTAATAATGATTTCATCAGTATATCTATATTTAAATATCTGAATTTCATGACATAGTTTTCCACATATTGCAAATATTTTAAGTTGAGAGTTGTTTTGCTTTTGAAAACTTCAATGTAGTTACAGTGATAAATAATTTTTCAAAATAATTCTGTAGATCAGAAGGCCTATTGGAACAGCAGTGGAGATCATTGTTCCTGTTGCTCTCTCAGCTATTCTTATTGTTGCAAAGTAGGTAACTTTGTAATGGATTCTCCCATTAAGTTGATTCTGTCACTTTATTCAACATTTTAATTGATAAAAGTTTATTAATCTGTTGATGTTTTCTAATTTTTATGTACATTTTTTTGTTAACATTTGTCTAGATAACTGTAACTAAACCATATCTTTCCTAGAAATTTTGAAAAAGAATTGGGCCATTTTCTAATGACAACCAAATCAAGCAACCCGCCCTTTGTTTCTTCGGTTTAGCTATGTACTGAAGTTTGGAGATCCACAATTATGCACATATTTAGCATGCATCAAAGACTTGATGGATCAATCACTAGGGTTTCTAGCATGAAGCTGGTTTGAGTGTGATTTGATTTCATTGTCTTGCTGAAGAAAAGACTTGGTTATGAATGATGATTGCCTGTACAATACCCCAATTTCAAATATAGAAAAACAACATACAAAATTTTGGTTTCAAATAAAAGAAACAAAAGAAAACCAGCGATACAGCAAAACAGTAAATCTAAGAAACATGTATTATTGGGTAGGTTCTGAAAATATGCACAATATAGTTATTTTGATTAAGTTTAGAATTTGTCATGCTAGCCAAAAATTCAATAGAGTTATCTGATATACCTTTCATGTTCAGCAAATTAATTGGTTGTTATATCATTTGTATATTGAATATATTGTACTGTTTTCTTATTTTTCAGAATTGGCCTTAAGGATGCTACATCTGAAAAATGCTTTAGTAAGTAGACAGAAATCTATAATATCTGAATATAATATAATATATTGCTTGTTATGAATATTGTACAAAAGCCACCACTAATGAGCACAGCGTTTGTCTTTTACCAAACTCACAGCATGTTTTGTTTGGCCAAGGCCTTGCAAGGAGTGGACAGGGGTTTTCTTCATGTTGATTTCGTATACCGTAAATCCAGTCTAGACAATTCTTTGGCATTTTTTTGTAGGTACATTTGATTCAAAAGATGTATCACAAATTTCACACATGTACTACCAAAGCCGGTACTTATACTATCCTGACCTTGGTTGGGGTATGTATAGTCGTGTTACATCTTAGTAGCCATACAAGATGCCTTTATAAAAAATTTTTTAACATTAACTTCTTTTTCAAATATTCGAATCAAGCAGATAGAAGTTTGTTGAGGTTTCATGACTATTATTATATAAATTCACAAAAATCCACTGCTCCAGTGCACTGTCTAGTATTTGTCCTCTATTATGCTTTTTCATTTACCCTAGACCATTTTCAGCCTGTGAGTCTTTTTTTACCAAAACTGGTGAATAAAATTTGCTTTTAGGAATTTGATGGTCATGTTATCATTGTGATTTTATACATCATTATAAAACACCATTTCAAGGCCTAACTCAGAAATTTTAAAATATTTCTTCATATCAAATTTTCAACCTTGGATTAAGGTTTTGCATATTAACTTAAGTATGGCTGTAAATTTAAGGATATAAATTGTTTTAGATTCAAAACATTGCTCTGAATACTTTGTTTTAATATCACACCTTAATCTTTTTATCAATATTATAGATATTGAAGATAAGATTTGCCATTTTAAGGGAAATATAAAATAGAATTGTGTGAATAGGTAAAAAAAATTGCCTGGGTAGGGTAAGGTAAAATCGGAAAGGGTTGGCTATTGTATTAGTTTTACATCTATTCCAACTATTTATTTTGTCTTATTTTATTCTATATTCTATGATTTTTGTAAACTAGCATTGCTAAATGGGCTACCTTGCTTAAGTGAATGAAAACGAATTAAAGCTATTTGCAATTAGCTTATAAGCAATTTGAATGCATTGAAAATTTTGGGATATTTTCACTTTTCATTTTATATTTTCAAATTTTGGGTATATTTTCATATTTTCAGAATCAGGAACTATACTTTTCTTCACAAAATGTGAAGCTGTTTTCTTCACCAGTGTCTCAGTGGTAATTTTGCTTCCTGCAAAATGGCCAGGTCTCAATCGCGGACATCACGGATTCACATGTAGAGAGATTTAGGCGTTTTAAAGTAAAATTTATACTCCCCTAAAACATAAACCTGCCTCTTGGCCCAGGTTAAGGTGGCATTTTGCTCTCCTATAACGTACCTATACACAAAAGGAGGCACCAGGAGGAAATTTTGCTGTAAGAGGAGAACTCAAATTTACTGTGGCAGTGATAACAAAAACTACTATTGCATCATCCCATGCTTTCGTTCATACATCATTCCATACAGTTGCACACTTCACAAAAAGGATCCTCGTTTTCCCCACAAACATGAGCATCTTCAGTAAGACTGATGTAATTCCATTGCTAATTTACTTCAGAGAATAGTATAGCAGAATTATGATGCCGATAATTTTCTCAATTCAGAAAGGAAATAACTGTAAAAAGTAATGGTAATTTTCAGTGGGTTAAGGCTTAGTACAATTTTTGTACATAATTACAGTTGGCTTATTGTCAGTCAGAAATTTTACACCCTTAACAGAAATCCATCAATTTACATCCCTTTCCGCATTTTAGTAATTTGATATAAGACGACTATATGCGATAGGTCTGCTAAGATGTCCGCCTTTAAGACCTTGCTGCTGCAAAATAACCATTGCTATGTTGCTACAACTACCCAATCCTTTTGAGCTGGTGATGACCCTGCACCCGAATGCTCTTTTATCTAATTCTCGTGGATTTACTCATTCATTGATACTTTCGTACATCTAGTTTTTCCTCATTAAATATTTAAAGAGACATCAACATACACCTAAACTGACCTGCACTAACAAAATCTGCATCTAGATTAATGCATGTTTTTTCCTTGTAGCTCAAAAAATTGTCAATGCATCGGGAAGATATAGAAAGTTTTTCTTTAATCGTGATAGACAAGGGAATAAATTGACTTCAGAAGAGGCTGTTGCAAGGTTGGTTGCTGAGTCCAAGCAATATTATGATGGAGGTAAGCCAATGAATTCTAGTTACAAGGAACAGTATAACTACATCGTTTTAACTCTCTCTCATACAGGGGTGTAGTGCTATCAAAGTAACAAGGGAAGCTCTTTCGCAAATTGCTGCGAAAACAATAGCAAAAGTAGAAATTGGCTACTTTTCGGCATTACACCCCTGCTCTCATATTTCTTTTATAGTTTTCTCTTTTAGGTGATGCTCTTGCAAATTCAATTAAGGGTTTTTCATTTTTTTTACAATTTTGTTTCAGACTAGGGAAAGGTAGAATAGCTGTTTATAAACAGGTAGAAAAGTGTTTAAAGATAAAGTATTTTACCCTTCATTGCCACATTGATGTAAACCTTTGTGGAGCTGTTTAAGAAGAGAGTTGGGTTGACAGGAGCTCCAAATTCGTTTACTTAGAACAGGTAATTGGATGTTTTTATTTCACAGCAATTATCTTTAAAGATGTTACATCAGATAGTATTCCAAAGCGTGTATCATACAAGATTCGACGGCTTCCTTCAGACTATTCTGGAACAAATAGGATTTATCGTCAGTTCCAGTCTCCAGGGCCAAACAGCTATTCGTAAGTTCATCATCATTTTTTTCTTTATCTTTTGCTTTAAACAAAATACTTTGAATGTCAAACATGATTTTCTGACTACCCCTTGTGCCTGTAACTGTGTATGTATTGTCTTTGTGATGTCAGAAGCAACAGGCTGTTTGAATTTCAGAATATCATATCAATTTACGTTGGAAAAATGAGCATGATAGACATCTGATATGAAAACAATCTTTTACAAGGTGGAGATCACGAACCCTTGCTTGAAAGCCTGTAATGTGTTACAGTATGCATAAGGAATAATGCAGCGATAAAAAGGCAACAAGATTCACCTGTCTTTCAGAGTTGGCTATTTTTAGCCGGCATTTTCTTCTATTTGCTCGGTCAAAATCTCTGATTTTTGAGACAAATAGCTTCATATCAACCATTGGAAACAGAATCTAACTAGAAACTAATCTGGAAATATGATTACGTCCTAGAAATGAATTTTAAATTTTTGATCACGTTATCTGCAAGTTCATTATAGAATTTTTTACATATCTTAAAGAGGTTAATATAACCAATATTGGTAAAAATAAAGGCCAATAAACCCATTCAGTTTTTGATTTATTTGTTATTTTGTCCTGGTTCTAATCACCCATATCACTGTTTTTTGGTCCCGGTTCTAATCACCTAAATCACTGTTGTTTGGTCCTGGTTCTAATCACTCAAATCACTGTTATTTGGTCCTGTTTCTAATCACCTAAATCACTGTTGTTTGGTCCTGTTTCTAATCACCTAAATCACTGTTGTTTTTATTTATTATGAAATTTCATATACTCGCTCTTCTTGTATCTTTGTTTTGCAAGCTTCTCGTTTAATGTATACTTGAATTTCTTGTAGCGATTATGAGTGGCAATTTTTGCCAATGCAATGGCTGCTTGATTCAATAATCATAAAACTGCAAACCAACCAGACTCAGTTTACATCGCTTGACAGGTTAACGGTAAGCATATCATTTTTCTAGACAGGTATTTTTTTTTATTATTAACAAACTCCACTGTTCCAATATTCTATCCTTTCTCAGATAAATATAATCCATGTTGCTCTTTGACGAGTTATTAGTTGGCCTGTACCAAATCTGCGTAGTTGCTACAAACAATGATCTTCATATTTAAATGTTCGTGACATATTCATAGCAGAGCTAGTGATGTATTTTAAGATAACCTAACCGTTGTTGTCCAAGTCCTATTTTTAAATGGAAATTAATCGCTTAATTCGAGTTAATACCCGCGGGGAAAATGCACAGATCCCCCTTTTCTAGAATCAGGTGGTCCCACACGTATATCCTTAGTAGGCTGTGAATATCAAGTTACCTTAGCTATTTGCTAATCAGCTTGTGGTGTTTTCTAGGTGGTCTTGCCCTAACATATTTTTTTAAGTACAGTGATGCAGCTCGGGTCACGTCATATTTTGCAGCAAGACTCACGCGTTGTTTGTACGCGTTTCCCCCTCCCATCCCTGTCCAATTGTACTCGTTTCTCCTCTGCCTATACCCCGTTACACACTTCCTCCTGCCTTCTCCTGTCTCACTTCTTCTCACACAGTCATTCAATTGTGTGACAGGTGTATCAGTCTGATTGTCGGGGTAAAAACCAAGGCATTTTTTCCCTGGAATCAAACACCGACCATAAAATTGTGTCATTGCTCAGGAAAGACAAGGGCTGATGCACCAAAAGCCCAAAATGTTTTTCCTGAGATTAGGGTGTTGTCTATCATAACTAAGGGGCCCCCTGCGATGGAATTAAACGATATCTTACATAATGCGAAAGTTTTTATCTACAGCAATTTCCTTACCCGTCGTACAAAGATGATCCATTCATCGCAACCGTACAAGCACTGATGCCCATATTGTTTGTGGTTGCCTTCATCTACACCGCTGTTTGCATGATCAGGGTGGGTATTCAGAATATGTTCAAAATAAATTAACATAAATTAAGTAGGACTGATGTACTTGTGGCTATACTTTTCAATACATCCCTTGAGACGAGCATTTTTCCTGATTTATGGAAAATGACTAGGGCTGCACCCATTAACAGAGACGGCGATAAAAGTGAAAAATCAAATTACCATCCAATATCGGTTTTGCTAATCATTTCAAGGCTCTTTGAAAGAATTGTCTATAACCAACTGTACCAACATTTGAACTCAAATAACCTATTTGCTAGAGCCCAATCCGGTTTTCGTGCCTTGCACTCTGTACCAGTCATCGGTGTCTTTCATGCCGTCTGATAAATATTCTGGCGCTAGTCCATTAAGGGTCTTGTAAACCATAGTGTTAATTTCAGTATTGATCAAATCCTGAAGTGGTTTAAGTCCAAGAGTATTTAACAGTGGTCTAGCACTAGCATCAAAGCAGCTATTTGTAATTAGTCTTGCTACTCGTTTTGAAATAGTTCTTTTCGGTTGCACCACAGTTTTCCCAAACTGAGCAACAGTATCTAAAGTGAAGGTCAGCAACGATTTCTAGCTTCCATTCCTTACCCAATCAAGTCGAAAAGGTCTGATAGCATCGTTTTCTTCTATACTAATGTCTGATAAAGAGTATTTTAATGTTCTATATTGTTATGCTCACCCGTTCCCGAAACACTTCCAGTTGCTTCAAGTGAAAACCTTTTTACTGTTTTTTCCCGAGAAAGTGTCTATAATCAAGACTCGATTTAAAGACGGCCTAATGTAAAGGTACTTTCATAGGAAATTGTAAGAGAAAAGAAAGAGCGACTTAAAGAAGCGATGAAAATGATGGGACTTTCTAACTGGGTCCACTGGGTGTCGTGGTTCGTTAAAAATTTCGCTTTTTTGACGATATCTTGTGCCTTGATAACAATTGTCCTGAAGGTAAGTTGAGTCTCTATTGTGTGTGACTTTTTAATTGCACCTTCAGTTCTGGTCATGAAATTCTTCACAGTTGTTCAGACACATAGTTAGAAGGCGTATTTAGTTTTAATTGAATGGTGTATATAATTTGCCTCTGTAGGACCTTGCGTATTCCAAAATCATAGGTTTGTTAAATTCGAGTTGAAAAGATAAATTTGAGTTAGCGGGAGTAATTTTTTTCTTTTTTCTATCAAAATACTCATTTGTGTGTGGGAGTGTATTTGAATCCTAGAGAAAGATGCAAACTAAAAAACGTTTTTGGCAGGTAATCGGGTATACCACAAGTCATCCCTGGGTAGCAAGCCCAGTTAAAACGATTCCCGTTTAAAAATTTCCTGACCAGGGAGTCCCCATTCGAAGAATTCAATGCCTCGGGCATTTTTCCAATTCCCAGCATCCCTTGCAAGTGGAAATTTTTTCCCTTCCGTCTGTCTCGCGTTCCCGTTTTAAAATTTTTATTTCCCAGCCAAAAAATACACCGAAGTTCTCTCTACGGCTCTCTATGAGGCCTATTTCTCCGATCACCTTTTTACCCATCCGGCACAAAGCCAAGACATATCTTAAAATCCTCTGCCCTATTTACCTGCTATCCCCATGATAAAAAAACTTGCTGGTCTTATTACACAGGTTGTTACCAACTCTTACTATTAGGTAATAGCTTTTCGTATTAAGAGCCATAGATTTGTTGTATACAAGTATTTTATTTTTGAAATGCTTTCACTGCTCCAAATTTTCAAAATACCTCAATTCCATTTTCAATTTTTTCACCAGGCATCGAAAGTGTTCGAGTACACGGATGGTTTTTTGCTCTTTGTTTTCTTTCTGGCCTACTCATTTTCAATAATTTTCTTCTGCTTCGCTATCAGGTTGGTGTTAATCTCAATTCTTGCATTTCAAATATTTTCCCAATGGTGTTTAAACTCTGTACTAAGCATCAATTTTATCTTCCATTAGTTACCTAAATTATTATTAAGTTAATCAATGTATCGCTTTGGTATTCTAATTGTTCATTTGGTTTATTTTCTAATAAAGGTAGGGAAATTATAACTCTATTTTCTGACTGCTTGAAATTAGACTCATGCTGAGTGTAATGTGCAAAATTTCCCTACTGTAGTTTTAACATTTTACACACTCAGGATTTTCAGAAGTCCTGCCCTGACTGGTTCAATTGCTCACATTTTCTCTCCGTTAGTTTAAAAAGTATGATATCACTGTTCAATGCGGTCCTTGAGCCCTGATTTCGACAAAACCGTTGCTAGATTGATGATTGCAGTTTTTTTAATTTGTGTTTGTTAGTCTGTATAAAGATGAGTTTACACAATCTTTTCTTCAAATCAGATTCTTTTTCTTATGTTTGCTTGAATCGAATTCAAGCGTCTACACGGTGGAATATTTTCAAACCAAAATTCAAGATGTATGGAAATAACAATCTCCGTAGAATAGCAATGCGCACATGACGCGAGAGCATGCGCACTGAAAAAGATCATGACATCCTTGGTACGATCGTTCAGATTCTTTCGGTGTTAAGCCTGTTTATGAAAACGTTCTCTTTCAGTGTTTTCTGTTGCAATGTCATCTGTGGAATGCTGGTCGGTGCGCTGTTTTGGATCGCTACCTATGTACCCTATGCAGTTATTGCTAGTGGAACAAACATATACGACACCATGAGCGTGTACGGTTTGCCTATTTGACTTTTGTGAATTCAATTTATAAATCATTTTTTCATTAAATGCAATTTGTTAAAATGATGAGTGGATATAGCTTCGCTCAGTATGACAAGCAAAGGCATGTATTTTTTACCGTTTACTTGAAGTTCTTGATTGTCATTGCAGACAACCAGGAGACCTTCTTTTTTCTAATTATATCATATACATAATCATTTTTATTATCAAAAGCAAAGGACATTCAACTGTCTATAGAATCCAAATATCAGCTTAACCCAGTTAAGCTAAACGTCTCTGTTTCTAGTTCTTTTTTCCCGTTATATCTTAATTTTTCTAACATCTGGAAAGTCATTAGCTGCAGGAATGAAATGAAAGGAAAAATAACACAAAATTTGTAAAATACTTTCCATGAAAAACGACCAGTCTGTTTAGAAAGGTTTGGCACAGAAATTTTGCAAAACGGGATTTTTGTGATGCAAAAAAGGACCTTATATCAAACAAACATCACTGGACAGCTTCTTTCCTGCACAGCTTTATACAATCATCCTTGGATTGGCCTTTTCATTGCTGTTTTAAATTCCTGCTAGAGACTCTTTCACTGAAAATGCCTTTATCCTCCAAGCTGAAACCGAAACTGTACCTTGGGTCATGTCACTGCTATAGTTAGCCCTCTTTCGAAAAATTTTCCCTGTTGTTGGAACTTGTTGGAAGTATGTAAAAATTTTTTGATCCAGCGTGGATTGTGGCTTTAATGGAGTCAAGTATACCATCCTATCTTTTGGTTAGGCAACCATAAGGCTTGCATTCATTTTAATTATTCCAACTTTATAAGAGTTTGGTTGATTAATATTTGTTACTTGTATATTTGATTCTTATTACGATAAACCTAAATGATGTAAAAGACCCAATGAATATAGACGTTATACTTTTTATCCATATGTCAGGGAATTTCTTTTGCCAGGTGAAGGACAAATGGGGCATACCTCATATGTACTCAAAATCCTTAGAGTCCTGACCAGATTGGCAGTATAATGTCATATGCAATTTAATTTTGCTGTCATGTGATTCTTATCAACTTAGGAGCCAAAAAGCAGCTGCTTGTCTACTCCCAAACACGTGCCTCGGAATCGGTATTCAAGTCATGACAAATCTCGAGGCTGCACAGATCGGATCGCAGTGGGATAACATTGCCATGTCATCATCTGTTGATGAAAACTTCAACCTTCTGATGGTTATCATCATGTTCTTCGCTCAGTCGTTGATTTGGTGGATTATAACATGGTATCTCTATTTATTTTTATTCACCGAGAAAGACAGTTATTTCTAAAATGCATTTATAAAGGGGCACTGTTTTTTAATTTTGTTGAAGTTTTCAGCCATGATCTTGAAAAGGACCTTTATGTGTTTTTAAAATAACTACGATTCTGGTTCTTGTTTTATACAGCCATTGTTTTCTACTATCAGATAATTTGCTTGCGATACCCAATTCAGTGCAAATTGTCTATCTGCTTGCCTATTTACATTGTTTCCAAGCAAGAGTAAACTCGTAACATTAAACACCAATAACTTATCATGCACTTTTTACCCAGGTTTTTTACTATTTGTTTGGGAAGGACGTCTGCTGTGCTAAACGCAAAGATTTTTTCCAATCTTTTTTTTCAAAGATACGGAAACAAAGAAAAATTATTATGTTATGTTGAAAAAAGAACGACTATGTAGTGAACCCGCTAATTTTAGATGACATTTCTTTAAAAGCAATCTGAATTTTACTGAATTCAAACGAAGAAGCTATGTCACGAATTTGCTAAAGTGAAGCGACCTCATTACCTCATTAAGATGCGCTGTTGAGTAACACTGAATTTTTCCAAAACTTTTCTCTAGGTACGTCGAGGCTGTTTTTCCTGGAGAATTCGGTGTCCCAAAGCCGTTTTACTTCTTTCTCACTCCCAACTACTGGTGCAAAACTGGCATGTGCAAACAAGATACTGGCTGTCTCGATGAGGTGGGCAAATATTTACCTTAGCAGCATTGTGGTGTTCAAAATGCTTTAATTTTATGGACGTGATGATGGTTCTGCAGCCTCTTGAAAGAAATCATTCCACTATCAATAGAGCAATGGTTTCTTTGGTATCAACAAGATGAAATATCAATAATGTCATTCGTGTATACATTGTTTTATGACCCTTAAGGCCTTTAGAAGAAACTTTAGAAAGTAATTTATTAGCTAAAAACTCAGAAGGGAATGAAATGCATGGCTTTGTTTCAATGCTGTATCAACAGGCGGTTGATATGTGCCATTGTATTATTGTTCCCTGCCAAAAGCTATTATGACACAACTTTTTATCGGGAAAAATGCAATTATATAAATTCATGAATCAAAATACGATTTACAACAGAATTCAGTTACATAAAAACGGTTTTCAACTACTCTAAAGTCTTAAGTAAATGAGACATTTTAATAACTACTTTACCTTATTCCAGCCTTGTTGCCCCACCAATGGAGTTATTTAACTAAGATTTAAAATTTTCTTTGCAATAACTTACAACGTTGCTTTTGAATCTGAATTTCTCGATCCCCGCGTTTATTAAAAGGCCATGTTTTTAAAGTTTTAGACTTGGCAAGGCCCCTCCACCGCCAAAATTTCGAATGGTTCTCTGAGCAGCCCGACGTGCATATCGCTTTCTGAAGTAATTTTTTGCCCTAATTTTTTGTCTTGATCAATGTTTTCATTGTATAAATTTAAGCATCGTTTATTGACTGTTTTCCTACTCCAATTTTCCTTTTTTTCTAACAAGAATTTGGAGATGATGGTAAAGGAAACCAATCCAGATGTTGAAAAAGAATCGAAAGATTGTAAAGTAGGAATTGACATAAGAAACTTGACTAAGGTTTTCAAGGTATGTAATGTCAAGAAACGTTAGTTCCTTTTGTTACAGAGTATTATTGCAACCGTCAAAGTCACCCTCCCCCCAAACTGTTGAAGCTGTTGACTGTTCTACTGGTTATTCATCCCCCTCTAACATTGCATTTCTTTTATTTAGGGAGCGACTGGGAAGAAAGTGGCGGTAAATGGCTTGAATTTGAGAATTTATAAAGGACAGATCACCGCCTTACTTGGTCACAATGGCGCAGGTTATTTATTTTTCCGATACTTAATCTTCAGTCATAAATAATAATACGGGAAATGTTATCATGTGCAAACGACAAACTTTGCATCTGTTTTTCACTTATCAGGGTCAATACCTTAGTGGATATCAGGATAGATTTTTTCGAAGATTCATTTTTGTATGAAGAGTAAGATTATGACGTAAAAATGGAGATTCTTTTGTTAAGGTAAAGATTTAAGTTGCCCAATCCTAACTATTCAATTTCATTATGGTGAATTTTTATTTACAGTAGGTCCTTGCAATCTCAGGCTCCGACTAGTGTAACTTCGTATACGTTCCTTCGAGTTACATCCAAACTAATGGTTTTACATTGTGTCTAAATACCCCAAGCTTTCTATTTAACTTCGTTGTTTATCTTTTAGTATTATTCATTTTTTCATCTTTTTATCGTCGGGGTAGGGAAAACGACAACTATGTCGATCCTTACTGGTCTGTTTACGCCAACAAGTGGAGGTGCAATGATTGCAGGGAAGGATATCAACACACAAATGGATGAAATAAGAGAAAGCCTTGGTTTATGCCCCCAGCATAATGTTTTATTTGATCGACTGACCGTACAAGAACATCTAGAGTTCTTCATTGCTTTGAAGGTATATAATTGCACGTTGTAGGAAAAATGGCTAATAAATCCATTAATTCATTAAGTTGCAAGAGCTTTGTTTATTTATACATTTCCATTGCTTGTTAGGCCTTATTATTTTCCTTTAGCTCTTTTCCCATTTGAAAATACAATTAAATTGTTCAACCTGTCGTTTCAATACACCAATACGACTTATGGTCACCTTTTGTAAATCTCCAAATCTAATTATACGACTTTTTCAAGCTCAGATTTGGTTTTATCACAATAATTTTAGGCCGGATACAATTTTTCATATTGTTTGTGTTCGTATTTCAAATTTTATGGAGAAATGAAGTTTGAAAACTTTTAAGGGATCTAACCGCAAAAATCATTCCGGGTGAAACTTTACCCCCTAGTCGCCAATCACGGTAAAATCCCTTATAAAATTTTTTATCTTTATGTCGTCTTTAAATCAATATCGTGAGCAATACTACAATGAAAACTTAAAAGAAGACTAAAATCATTGCTCTCAATCCGAATCTGAGGTAGAAAATGTTGTACAAAAGAATTTAAAATTTTTTTCAAAATGATTCCGTAAGTCAAATTGGTGTATTGCTTTTTAATTGTACTACCGGATTCAAACTTCAGGGAAATCTTTAGCAAGAAAGCTGTTAATCTGAAAAGTTACGAGGTGTTTTATAAAATTTGATCATTTGAATTCACTGGTCCAAGTCTGTTTATGACATTAATTAATTTTTTGTGTACTTTCAAGGGTACGCCATCAAAGACTGCAAAATTGAAAATTGATGAAATGCTCAATGATATAAAGTTAGCAGACAAGAAAAATGCCCGTTCGATGACTTTGTCTGGAGGAATGAAGAGAAAATTATGGTAACATTTTTGACAAAGCATTTGCCTCAGTTGACGCCCTCTCTTGTAATAGCAAAGCAACTTCATAAATGCAAACAATTTGCAATTTTTTCTTCACATTACGTTCGTTACATTCGATTCGTCTTAGCGCAAAAATTAATTTTATTGTAATTTTACCAACATAGTTTCCTGTGTTCGTTCTCAGCCTAATGCTATCTAGTTTTGAGCGCGATAAAAAAATGCATTTCGTTCTAGCTGTGCTATTGCTTTGATTGGCGATCCAGATGTTGTTTTCCTTGATGAGCCTACAAGTGGTATGGATGCATATGCACGCAGAGCCACGTGGGATCTTCTTGAGAAGTATGCAAGCAACAAGACCATTGTACTCACGACGCATTTCATGTACGTCTTTTTAAAAATTCACTCTTTAATGCATTTGATTGACGTAATGTTGACAATGAATTGCCAGCATCGAGGTTGCATAATCGTATCAGTTCAATGGCAGGATCGTATCATTTGTGTCTAGTTTGTAGATTTGTCTGATTCGTTTTACAAACTTTCAATGACGCTGTAATGTATTTCTTCAATGAGATGCTACCTCTATCAAGACTTTGGTTATATGACGTATCCGACCCCATGTTAAAAGGCATGATGTCTTACGGCGAATGTATGCAAGTCTTTCGAAATTAAACTAGATTGAACCTTTCATACATGTTTGTATTAAACCAGGTATCGCAAAGACATCTTTGCCTTATGTGTTGCAAAAGCTGTGCCAATACCTGAGACCTCCAAACGGTGCTGCTGCTGGAAAGTCAAACTTTTATGGCCTACAGAATTTATGGAAGTTGGCTATCTTTGAGGGAGATTAAGGAAAGAGTGAACTCCGCCTCATAGTATACAACATTTCTTTGCCCTTATGATGGTGTTTCTTTGTGCAATTGGATGTTGCATAACAAGTCTGTCGCCCATCACTAGGCTTCAATGAGAATATAACGACAGGTCTTACCGCTATCAATCCAAGTATTAGGATTCAAAGGAATAGCCTCATCCTATTTATAGATGCAGGTGACATTAGCTGTGTCTATCCTGTTTATTTGGGATTCAATTTCCCTGGCCGGAATGGCAGACAGCCAAGGGAGACGTGGCGGCAGCATGGCATCACCTCTTTATGCACAAACGCTGGTGATATATGCTTACCTGTCACTGTGCTTTACTCGTCTCAAATGTAACAAAATATGAATGGTTTAGTTAGAGGACCCACTTCAAACCTTTTATCGATATTCTTGTTTTCTTTTCGTTTAAAACAGGGACGAGGCTGACTACCTTGGAGACAGAATTGCTATAATGGCGGACGGAGAGCTGCGTTGTTGTGGTAGTTCACTTTACTTAAAGAAAAAGTGAGTGCAGTTTCAACTTACAATTGCGTTTCAGAAGTAATGGTTTTAACAGTCTAATCAGTAAAAAGATTTCTCTTTAGACTTCTTAAGGGTGAGAAGATTTGCTTATAAGGTGGTATATTTTCCAAATCGTTATAATTTTTAATCTTTAACATAACATGAATTCATTTTTTGATTAAAGAATATACCAACAGGGTAGAAGTTGATTTTTATGGGGAGAGCTAAAGGATAATATTTTCCTACCAGAATTTGTACAATCTATTTCCTGCATCCTTATCCTTCCACTTGTCCCTGTTTTTGAGACAGATTTCGGTCAAAGACTATTGAAAATCGCGTATTACTTTTTAATCCCAATATTCGTTTTGTTACATTTTCGTAGATATGGCGTTGGATACCACTTGACGTTGGTGAAGAATAGTGATTTTAATGAAATAGACACTGATAAAATAATTGTAGACGCTGTTCCTACAGCAAAAATGGCAAGTAATGGCCAATCAGAAATCAGCTATCTCTTAGAACACGAGCATTCGAAGAAATTCAGAGATTTGTTTGAAAAACTCGAGGGTATGCTTCTATATCGAATTGATTTTTCCTTCAACTTTTCAGTGGAAATGATGAATTTTTTATATAGTGTCAGATGTCTTGCAGTTGTATTGATGAATATTTTGATCATCATATCGATCATCTTATTTTTATCATTAACGACTTCATTAAGGCACGAGTAAAGACGTTTAACAAAGAAGCAAATGATTTTTTCATGTTAAAAGAAGCAAAAAAAGGAGCAAATGTATTGTCTTTGTGTTCTATCAGATAACTTTATTTTGCAACTCTTTCTTGGTACTAATTTTCACTGAATAAATGAAAGAAAGTATAGCAGAAAAAGGATACATTTAAAATTACATTTTAGCTAAATATTTAACCCTTTTTTGTAAATATTTTCGCACACCTTAGGGAAAAAGGAAGAACTTGGTTTGCGAAGTTTCGGAATTTCTGTCACAACAATGGAGGAAGTGTTCTTAAAAGTTGGAGAAGGAAGTGATAAGGCTTTTCCAGATGGGTAAAATCCTCACTTTTTTGTGCATTGTATACACGAGAGCGTTGTGTGCTAACAAGCAATACTGTGAATCAAATACAATTGAAAATTATCGTATGAAAAACTTCTTTGCTTGGTTTTCAAAAGTATGGTTAACAAAATTTCATGCTTTCAGGCAAAATTGATTTTTATCGCAATATGTCATGGGTTGTTTATTTATATATGAAATAGCATGTTATTTATTTAGTGTTGTTCCAAGATCAGATGAGACCACTATGAAAGGGATTTGCAGCGATCAAGGTCAGTGTGCCATTTGATGCAAGTAACTTAGAGATAAAAGCCATATTTTGTGAGAGATAAATTAGCGGTAGATCGTTTTGCCTCTTGTCTCTGTTCTAGTCTTATGTTTATTAAATTTCGGATTTCCCACGTACCATTCAGCTTGACCTTGAGAATCGATGTATGGTGAAAGAAAATATGATTATAGTGTAACTTTTCTTCATAATATGCATAAGTTATGATTATTTTCATGGGAATCTAGATTCGTTTTTATTTCCAAGTATTATTTTCTTCAATTTCAGAGAAACTGACAGGGATTGCACTCAGCCTTGCACAGTTCCGTGCCATGGTTACAAAAAGATTCTTGAATTCGAAGCGCGAAAAGAAAGCATTTGTAACCCAGCTGTTGTTACCTCTTGTTATGATTATCGGTGGTTTGTCTCTAAATCTAGTGACGTCATCGACAGCAGACCAACCACCTCTTGTTCTCGATTTGTCCATGCTGAGTGATCCAGGACAGACTACGCATGCCTATATCGCCAATTATAAGGAATGGAACCAATCAGATACTTGGCAAACCTGGCAAAATGTAGGAGACTTTTCTTTAAAAGTTACATTTGCTAATATTATATAAACTCTACAGACCCACCATTTTGAAGTACTATTTTCAATGGAAGTGAGCCTTTTTAAGTATATTCCTTTTCTCATCTTGTATGTGAAATCCCCCTATTTGGCCTAAGAAAATTCCATCAGCGGCTTTTCCTTAGTTGTGCCTTTTTTATTGACTATCTTCCGTATCAATTATATGGTTAGCCAAATCAAACATTCTTTGCAAAGTAGTGGACTTGCCATTCCTTCAACTTGAAGAAGCGTATATGTACAATTTTTGTTGCTTTAGATCATCGGAAATTACTTCAGAAGTGTGAGAGTGTCACAGCAAGATATCACCAACGACTCCTTAAAAATACGAACATTGAATACAAATAACAGTGTCACTTACAAAGGGAAAACATACCAGCTAGAGGACACAGACAAAACAGCCTGCTGCAAATATGGAGACCTTGTGCTCAATGCAAAGTGTAAAAAAGCTGTGAGTCTTTCAATTTTCTAAGTAAAATTAGTCATTATGAAACAGAACGCTATAAGGAGTTTAGGTTGGTTGAAATGTAGAATGAAACAGAGCGCGAGATGGAGATATGGTTTCTTCACAATCTTCTTTATCATTCAGGGATTGAAAATGTTTTGATTTTTTGGAACGAAAGTTACTCGATTGTAGATAATTTGTTTTGTTATAACATGTGTTATAGCGACCTAAGCAGCTTTGTGACATAATCGTCATAGCGACTCAACCAATGCGGGACAACAGTCGCTTCGCCAATATGTCTTATCCATAGTGACTTATCATTTAACAAAAATGACGTAAGGGCCTAACCATAACTGCTTGATTGGAGACAAATTCTTTTGTCGATATACGACATGAAGTAAACCAATCAAAAAGAAACTTTTTCGTTAAGTCATATTGGCTATATCTTTCAGGGTTATGTCTTCAAAAGTTTTTTCACTTCAAGGTTGGAATCGTTTGTTGCTTAAATGGTCGGTTTGTTACGCCCCGGTTGCTTTTGGAATGAAATGAAAAGAACAAACTATTTACAAAGTGGTTTTTTGTCGCATATCCTACCGAAACTCTACTATTTTCGATAGCTACAGGGCTCCATCATATTTTAATGTAAACACTGTCTTTAAAATGCTCTCAACTTTACAGTTTATGAGTTTAAATTTATTAAAATAATCATGGATGGATATATGATGATTTAAGAGTAGAGAAATGTAGATCTGCTATTTACTATGTTTACCGTAATCGTTAATTTGTTCAAACGATAATAACTTTATTTTACTACGCAGGTTGATTCCAAAGAGAGTTACGTATCTCTGTGTGGCAAGAATGATAAAGGTTTTGGCTACTCGTCGTGCAAAGATTGTATCAATGGAATGTAATCATACTTTTTTTAGTTTTAATTATACTTTTTATTAGTATTTTATTCAAATAAAGCAGTTTATGGTCTACAAAGGTTCAAACCTTTACAAACAAATGTAAAAGCTTTTGGCACATACTGAAGCAATATTTAAAATGGAAATGGTGGACAGATGCCAAAATGATTTAAAGGAAAGACGTATCATGAGATTAATATCCAGTATATTCTGTAAAAACACCCTTTAATCAAGAAGTAGAAATCGTTTTGGCGCCTTTATCATTTGTTTTCTGTTCTTTTATATGAAGGTTTTTTCTTATTATGGAAGGAAAGAAAGTTTTTGAGTGAACTTATAATTGAATTATTTACTAGTTGCAGCGTATTTCAGTTCCTTTTCAATACAGATGTTTCAAATTTCAGATTTTTCAGATTTCATCAATTTTTGGTAACTTCTTTAATTCTTTTCTGGTCTGTAAAGGCCATATCGAGATTCATTTGATCAGGGGTCCTACTTAGCGTGGCAGATCATTGTATATTGACTAATCCTGTTTCTGTTTATTTTAGCCAATCCCCTTACTCGTGCCCAGTTTCTGTTATTAGCACAGACTTAGCAAATCCAACCACATTCTACACTGAATATGTTTTGGAAAAGAGCAACTCGAAGAGATTTTTCAGGAAGTATGTTGCTGGGATAACTTTCAAGAATAAAACCTGGAAAAGACAATCAAACAGAGATTTCGAAATGAATGTGTGGTATAGTAACCAGGTACGTACCGTATTACCCTTTTATAGGCGCACCTCAATTAAAGGCGCATGCGCTCATAAGTGAATCTTTATCTTACCGATTTTGCGAGAAAAATGTAGAAATAAGAAACAGCCACATGGCTATCTATTTTCTCTCTGACAACGTTCAAATGCGTCCTAGATTACTTTTCTTGCACTATCCATTTCTTTAAATTGTCCTTTGAATATGAACTGACCTGATGACGAGGACAACTATTTAAATGAATAACATCTGAATGAAGAACTGATGATCATTGATAAAGATTCGGATCCCGAGAACAATTGTTACAATTTCCAATTTTTTCTGTTGAAACATTACTCGTGCACATTTATTTTCAAAAAATTTCTTTTTTTATAGGCACATCCACTTGTATCTGAATAAATTTTTGTATCCTGTAAGAAACGACAAGTCGTGAATTTCCGTTTATAAGCGCATGCGCTTTTAAGCGGGGTGATAGGGTATTAGTTTGAATGCACTTTGGCTGCAATATCTTTGATGTTTGAGGCTTGGCATTTTTCTTTCAAGAGCGTGTCTTTTTATGCCTAATTTTTATGGTGTCTGAAGGTATAACTTGAACGAGCACAAAAACCAGCATTCTTGTTTAAATTTTTCTTTAAGGAGGCCTCCGCATCTGCAATGTGCCTTGAAAGATGTTATATCTGAGTTCCGATTCTAAGAGATGCCGTAATTTTTAGCATTTTTCTTTGAAAAAGGCAAAGTCGATTTTGTGAAGTTCTATGTTTCCTTATAAAGTTTAATTAATGTTTTCATGCTATGTTATAAATTGGACACGCAGGTAAAGTGAAAGTATCCGTTGCTGGTGCTTCCCTAACTGCCATAGATTTTGTCATTGAACCATACGACCTCAATAGAATCATTTTAAGCTGATGCCTTCATAGATGTTAGTATATAACTATTGTTGGCTTAATGACATTTTGATTGTAGGCTCTGCATACGCTGCCATCAGTTTTCAATGCCGCCAGTAATATCGTTCTAAGATACCTCAAGGGTGATGAGAGCTACGGCATTGAAGTAACCAATCATCCTTTGCCACTGAGTAATAAAGAAAAGGTATGGTATCTTTTTCGAATCAGACTTTCTTCAATTCTGATTGTGAAGCCACTGATCTTGTTATAATCTCTGACAGCAAACCTTGTTTTCATTTTTGTTTCAATAAAACTGCGTTTTCGTCACAAAACTAGCTTTTTTATTTAATTTTTGTAAACGCCAACTTAACAAATGTAGGTGTGCATAATACTGTATTTCAATATTTTTGTTTTGGTTTATAGCAAAGACAAAGCGCTTTCTCAGGGGGAAACATCATCTTGACAATATTTGTAACCTTGGCGGCTACTTTTGTTGCTGCTAGCTTCATCGTTTTCATTGTCTCCGAGAAAAAATCAAAGGTATATTCTTTTTTTCTGAATTGATTCGTTTTTTTTATCAACACTAGACAAATTTCTCTTACATCTACCCATTAAGCAGGTTATCTTAATGTCTCTAAAGACATGTAAAATGCAATTGTTCCTTCTACACCCCCTCCTTCCCCGTCCTAATTTTGTAGATCATGATGTAAACACGTACGACCTTGCAAAGGGGGTTATCTGTGTTGCGGTGGGGGGAGAAGTTAATAGTCAGCATTGGTAAGAAAGGATAGCTTAAGCTAGACCTGGTTTTTCCAACATTTAAAATAAGATGTTTAATTTTTCGCAAATTAACATGGTCGTGCTTTTTATCTTTTATCTAAAAGGGTGCATATCCAAAGACGTGTTTCAACTTGACCAGCTATTGTCAAAAGACTTAGTAACCTTACTTCTGAGCATGTTCACAATTAAATTGCCTCTTTCCCTACCTTCGCCGATTCTCTTCTTTGTTGGTTTGCTTTCACCGAGGTCGCACAAGAATATGTATCAATTAGAAACCGGCTGTCGTCTTTAACGCGATTTTATTCTTAGCCTTTAAACCTAGTCTTCGCTTGCAACTAATTTAACTGTGCAATATTGGCTTGAAAATCATAATCATTCGCACATCTATTGTGAAATAATAATGGTTTCTAAGTAGCTGCGTCTTGTTAGATGACGACGCCATGAAAAACTTTAAAACGCCTATCAACTGCGCTAGGGCTTTTCCCCCTATATGCTGTCTTTACGATGACTGTATGGGCTTAACAGAAGGGTTCTGTCGATTCGTGACTGTTTAATTTCATTTTTCTTTGAATGGAAATCAAATTTATTCTAGTAAATGAAAACCACACTGTCATGATGCGTTCAGGGCCAATTCATTCTTTGTAATTTTTTCCTTTCAAGGCAAAGCACATTCAGTTTGTAAGCGGTGTCAATGGGTGTATCTACTGGGTGTCTTGTTTCTGCTGGGACTTCATCAATTATTTGCTGCCAGCTGTCGCAATGGCCATCTGCTTTGCCGCTTTTCAGAATACTTTCGTCAAAGGCAATGACCTCTATGCCCTCTGCTTAATTATAGTGAGTTTTTATACTTTATCCATGTCAATTACCCTTTCTCTATGCATATCCTTTTCTGTGAAAATTTGTTGCTGAGCAAATTTAAATATAGTGCATCTTTGTTAATTTTTCATAGATGTATAGTTTCATGTTCATTCTTTATTCAGGGTTGGACAATTCGGTCTCCCGCGCACCCGGGATTACCGGGTTTTACCTGCGGCAGACCGCTTATCGGTAACTGCCGGACCACCAAGATGTCAATGAAATTGTCCGGCCCTATTGCCGGTGTTCCCAGAGACCACAGAGAGCCCATTATACTGGAATTGTCCACCCCTGGTCATTGCAGTTTGTTTTACTGTGCTTCTACAATAACAAGATATTTTAAGCTTGTTTATATTGACTTACTATATTTGTTAATTTGTGACTTAATTGCCAATTGTTTCTTTTTTTAAAGTTCATGCACGGCCTTGCCGCTCTCCCGTTTACATACTTGGTGTCTTTTATCTTCAAAAGTCCCTTCGTTGCATATGCGGTAATGTCCATTATCGGCTTTGGAATCTGTGTGGTGAGTATTTCTATTCAGTTATTTTACATCATTATTCTGCTCATTTTTTATCTCTGTTTGTGTTTGTTTCTAACTAGCATCTGAAGGTAGTTTTTAGGGCACTGAGAAGCCATACTTGCTATATGCTTATCGAGCAGTATATCTCGATGTGACCACACCTTAAGCTGGCCCCCTCCCTCTAAGTGAATGTTTGATAAAGGTCAAAGGCTTCAACCCCAGACTCTTCAATGACCATTTGTCTGCAATTACGTTTTTATATCATCTTTGTAAAATCCGCGAAATAGAACATTTTTATTGCAACATGTTATTACCCTTTTAGACAGTCGCTACCACAACAAAACTTGGTATAATCGTATTCTTTAACCTCGTTTTCCTGTTGCTAAATATATTCTGTAAATATAATCAGTAGCCCACATTTAGTCAGGTCCACGATGATGCTAACAACGTAATGAGATTACTAATAATGTAATGGGATAAATGTTTTGCAGGAAGAAACTTACGCGAATCGAGCAAAGCGTGAATTTTTTCGCAAGAATAAACTTTCACGTTTTAGTAAAAATGAATTCGAATTAGAATTCGTTCAAAACAGCCATTCACCATCAAAGTTTCCAAGGGAGTCAATAGTTAATATCTCTGGACATTGCGAGAATAAACTTCGTGAATTTCGCATTTAAAAAACGCGAAAATTGCAAAGCTCCTTCCCCTAAAGTACCGTAATGCTTACAAATTTTTTTTCAATACCACGATCATCTGGCTGCTAGCACCGGAAATGAGACTTTGATTAGCAGTTTCATTCTGTCCTTGGCTTTTTACTTTTTCAGTGATGAATAAGGTTGCTATTTTAATTTCTAGGCAATGACTTTTGCCGTCTTCATCTGTCGTTTTGAAGGCAGTTCCTGCACAAGTGCTGCTCCAGTAATGCATAAATTGTTTCTGCTAATACCGATGTACGGGTACGTGTGACTTTGAAAATTTTGAAAGTGTCAAAGTTCTGCTAAACATTGGCAACTCATTTAGGATTAAGGGAATTATTTTTTATGTCGTTTTTAAAAAGCACTTTGAAACCTGTGCGATGCTTCCAAGAAGCGTTTATTTAAGTCAAATACAGGGACGTTGCAATCAAAATTGTAGAGACACTGATTGGAAGTCCACATTGTCTCAAAAAAGGGGTTCAGACAGAAAAAGGGCACTTATAAGAAAAGAGGCATTTGTCCACAGGTCTGGGGCACATGCCCTGGTGCCCTTACCGTTCCAACAAAAATGCATGCTCAACACCACTGTTACAATGCATGCTCTAACACCACAACAATGTTCTCTTATATTTGCAAGTATTAGAGTTCAAGAAGAAAACAAGACGAAATTTCTATTTTCTTACCATTCGATGAAATGACAAAACACGACCTTCATTAAATGTGTCAAGACGTGACCATTATATCATGATAGCTTTGTTTAGTATCAAAAATGTTTAAATCAGAAACGACCCTTCATTTAGCTCACCTACCATTCTCATATACCAAATTGTTTTGGCTTTAATTATTTGCTCGGGTGTATTTACTCTTCAGTAATAATATAGTCTCGTCAAGATGTCAAGGTGTGTTTGATATGAACCAATCACCTTCCCACCTTTCATCTTTTATTTTTTGGTAATTGACTCCTTTTTGGTAATTGCTGGGTATCAGATGTACTGTAACGAGACCATCATTGTACGTGCGTAGAAATTCACGAGAGATGACAATTTACCTTAAACTGTGCTAGAAGAATCATTTTTGAACCTATGAAGGTCTTTTGGCTTAGTCTGATTGCGTAGTCTGATTGCTTATGAACGCCATTTTCAGTCAACTGCCTGGGTCCTATATGCTGCTAAAGCACTCCTATGAAATATTTCTGGGCACAAACGTCCATTGACGATAGCTCGGGTCATCGTGGTTAGTTCATTTCTGAATCTGTTATTTTGATTATTTTTACAGTCTTTCAAGCAGTGTCCTTGACATCAGCAATAATGCAAACAACAGGGAGCTCTGCTCAAAAAGCATGTAAGTCATAGAATCAACTTGTCTTGCTTTTTATCACTTGCTTAGTTTTTGTACTTCTCATATATTTTTTACCTTACTTAAGGTGTTGATAATATCAAGATATCTTCACAATCTTCTCAAAAGCATATTTGCAAAACGTAAAAATTTAAATGGTGATCATTCCTCTCATCTAATGTTTAAGTCATCTATCTTTGGGCGATCGAAGTTTTTAAAAGGAATGCATATAAAATATTTTCAATTTATAGTAAAACAACGCATGAATAAAGGGACAAAACACCATTGATTATTTTGTCAAAAGAATTGATTTGGTATCTTCGCAGACAAGTTTTAGGATAATTTTGATCGCATCATTTGTTGTCCTTCATGTGTCCACATCACTCTCGATTAAACGGAAAGCTAAGAATGGTTTAAACGGAAAGCCAATCCGTAAAGCTTTCGATATGGATCAAAAAGTGATCTGTAGCGGTTTAAACGGAGCCTTAGTCTGCTTAGCAATTCTTAATTCAGTTATATGATATCCAATCTTTGTTAGTTTTAACGGCCACTATCTAGGTACGTAGGTTGAAAAGGCTGCTACGAACTGCTCTTTGCTTCAATGAATTTGTTATATGTGTTTGTGGAAGCTGACAGTGATCTGTGTCTCTATCCTGCAGGGCTGCGTGTAAAAGGCAAGGGACCATGTGGCAAAGCAGTTCCTTCTCGACTGAGTATCCAGGTGTTGGCTGGACGTACCTGTACTTCTTTTTCGAATGTTTCCTCTACTTGGCCTTGGTTATATTAATCGAGGTAGCTTTTTCTTTCGATTTGCCGAAATTCCTTACAAAATTGATTGGAACACCTAGCTTTGCTTTGTTATATATTTTCAGTCCTTTTCCCTAATGTTACAATTTATTCCCCCCTCCCCCCTTCCCACATTCCTTTGTTAAAAGATTTGGAAAATCCCATACAAGACACACGAATAAACGTACTTTCTAATCTCCTACGTCGTTTCATAGTGAACCAGCATTGTTCCAAGGGAGAGAACTATTTGCAACGTAATTTTGCCCTTGACAAATTACGTCATTGTTCCAATAAAAGTCTTTTCGCAGGGATTGATTTTGATAATTTTAGTAACACAACTGAGCAGCCATGTTTGTTATATCTGGGCATAGTTACGTAGAAATACATCTAAAAATGCACTTGGCATTTAGATAGGTCTTGCATGGCAAAAAAGATACTCTCAACAGACCATGTTAGTATGACATACGAAAGTGTCATTAAACCGTGAAATATGCCAAAATATGATACAATTATGAGTAAAACCGAAAATTCTTTCTCAAAGATAGCCGATATATTCAGATATATTTTTGCTGTCAAGCCGAGTCGAGAACATGAATACTCGCATTTAAAGATATTCTCAGAAACAAATTAATCCGTTTGTTGCAAATTTACCCAAGCCAACACCAGCGGGATCTACAGTTTGAAGAATCCGAAATTTTAATCCAATGTAATTATTAAAATGTTTCATGCAGTTCAAGGTTTGTTTATCTTCTAAAGAGCGTACGTCTTTTCATTTTAGGAAAACTTCTTTGTAAAACGTCGACCAAAAGCTCCTCCTCCGCGTTTAATGAATCAGTATGAGGTACTTTTAAGTTTCTCTGTTGTGACAAATTCTCACTTTTACAATGTATTAGACTCAAGGTGCCATGTAAATACTGTTGCTGAAAATCTGGATAGATAATATAATTGTATCATAAAGGTATTGGCATATTTGCAAAAACCGATTCTATATAAAGCTCACAAAAGTAAGTTGGATTTCCCATTTTTAGCGTATGACAAACCTAACATGCTTGATAAAATTGTTAGGACCTCCGAAAAATCTTCACAATTTTGTAAAGTTGTTTCCTACCTCTTATGATTAGATGCATATACACCTCTGATGTAGGAATCAATCTGAGGGAAGGGGAATATTTAGTTGAAACGTTGATAACTGTGAAGGAAATAAAATCTCGGAGTTGCAACTTTGAGCAATGTTATTGTGTTAATCCAACTGTTATTTGCAAAGAATTGTTCCAACTATTTTGTTCCAACTATTTTGTTCCAACTATTTTGTTCCAACAATTTTTGCACGCTATATTGAATGTCAGAGGAGCTACAAACAGTTCCTTGTTAATATATTTATCGTCTGGATGTTATCTTTGCCATTTAGAAAATGAGTAAATGCCGCTACAAATAATTTCTTCTCATCTTCAGGATGTAGATGTTACGCAGGAGAAAGCACGTGTTGCCGACCTTGCACCAAATGGTATCAATGAATCTGCAGTTGTCATTAGGGACCTTACCAAGGTGAAAATTTTGTGAACTAGGCCAGGTTTAATTTACTTTCTTATAACTGAATGTAGAATTGTTACTGGGTAAATTAAAAAATAGGATCCTTGCGTAATATCTGTCTGTCTGGTCGTTGGATCTCTCGAACTTTTTTCATAAGTACTATTGGCTAATAAAAGCGACGTCAGACCCCGTCCACGCATATGCGTTTACAATTGTTATCGTTTACTTTTCTATGCGTTTACCCGTTTTGTCTACACGTGAATAGGGTTCCAGATGACCATGAAGGCATACTTCTAAAACTTCTTTTTCGCTTTTCAATTCTTTTTCTAAACGCTGACATCAGAGCCACAAATTTTTAAAGTTTTCAGACGGTCTTTTATTATAATTATTTGGTTGGCATAATTTCTGCATTAAAATTTTGCATACGAACCAAAATTTTCATATTGAGTTTGCTCACGAACTATGCGAGAAGAAAAATTAATCTTGTTTAGCATAGTTTCCTTCTCGACGCACGACGCATGGAAGCCACAAAACTAGTGCACATCAGGAATGCGAGTGATGAGACATGTATCGTCATATTGTTTATATCTGTTGACTCAACTCACTACATGTGCATGAAGGGCTTAGTTCATAGTGCTTAGATCATGGTATGGGATCATGTGACGTCAGTTGCATATATGGAAATAGTACATATATTTGCAGTCGCTTCAGCGTCTACGTATGGACCAGCTAAAACACCCTGTAAGCAATATAAAAGAATCTGTGTGGAAAGTGAAACTTAGTTTGCCTTTGTAAAGGAAAACAATCATAAACGTGTCATATTCAAAGTTCCAAGGACAAATAATTGTCTTCAAAGCAAAATAATTGTTACTTGGTAACTAATTTTGCATAGTATTGTCCAACAGTGTTTTAGGTATCGGAGTCGTGTTTTATCAGGCTGTGTTTTATTTGTATTCTAAGAAACCAAACGTTTGATGTCTAATCCGTTGTAAATTAATTTGACACATAAGAACATTAATTTTGTAAGAAGAACGAAATTTGATCATAATTTCGACCATTACTAGCTATAAAACGGCATAAATATTCAATTTACTTATGATCTGAGCAAAGTTCATCTGACATTTGGTATAAGTAATAACAGACTAATTCTCTTTTGTCGCAGATTTATAAAAGTAACAACGTCAGAGCTGTTGATTCTGTTTCAGTGGGAATTCCTTATGGGCAATGTTTTGGCTTGCTAGGAGTCAATGGTAAGTTAATTGCTAGGTTAATTGCTAATGTTGGTTGAATATTACCAGTATATATTACTAGTATAACTAGCTCAAAAATCTCGATTAGCCATAAGACCTGGCCACTTTCAAACCACACAGTTCCCGATCATAATACATTTTATGTCTGTGCTTGAAGAAATGAATTTTGTCATTGCAATTATGTTGTTGATAAGAAGGGATTTTTCTACCGATCGCCTATTTCTAAAGAAAATACTCAGAAATTTGCTATTGTAACAAACAGTTTTGCACATGAATTAATTTGATGACCGCATTGGTTTCTGGGAAGCCAAACACCAAAGGCAAAAATATTAACAATGATCAAATCAATGGCGATAAACGTTGAACGTTTCATGAGGTAGCTTTGAAAGGCAACGTGATTTTCTTCATCATTTAATCATATCTGCAGCAGAGTGAATTGCTATCTTTTTAGTAAACTGTTTGCTGCTTAGTTGTGATGAAAATAGACTTGATAAGAAGGTTTGGAAAATATTGAAAGAGCTTTGATATTTAGATGCAGCATCAAGAGTTTAATTTAATGGCATTGGAGACATGTTTCTGAATTTCAGAAAGGCTTTTTACAGCTTCCCGTATCAGACATCTAGAACTGCGTATTATATGTGTTGGTTTCATTGCGTCGACTGCAAATTTAGAAAATGCTCAGCTGGCAGTTGTTAAATTGCATTACAGAACTGCATCAGAAATACCTAGAAGATGTTCTTGATAGCTGATTTTTGAGAAGGCAGGCTTCTGAGGAATAACCCAATTCAAAGAAGTTTGTATTTGCCACCTAGCACCCGGTTTTTAGCACACTGAGCAGCTGTGCTTATCAAGCAGTATCCTGGTCCTTCCTCTCGATGTGACCACCTCGTGATTCCTATGCCTGCTATTGCAGAGATCTGGCAACTCTGCCCACTGGGTGGGTGAAAGCTTGGTCCAAGACTCATCTACGGACCCTTGGATCTGTATTCAGCGCATCTAAGCCCAAACCTTCAAAATTACCCTATGTAAATCGTCAAATCTCAACCATTGGGTGACCCCCCTCCCGAATAATACCATTAATTGCAAACATATTTATCGGGAGACATGGTCATTGCTTCAAATAAGCCTCCACAGTGAACTAGATGGTGTTTTTTATGTGTTTTGTGACGGCAAATCTTGAGGAGCGTTACAAACGGAAGCACGTATTATTTGATAAAATTAATAAACGTCGCTGTCGTCCCTTGATGTCTTCAGTAGAGAACAAGTTTTAGCTATGACTTAGGGTTGTGATTTTTTAATCATGGTCTCCATACTTCCAATTGCCAGTGAAAAATATGTTCGTGATTTAATCTGTAACTCTAGAACTGATTTTTATCAAGATTCAAAAAAGTGAACGAGCATGAAAGCCATGATAACTAAATAATGTCTGCAATATCAGGAAACATCCGTACTCGACGGAAAAGGTGTTTTGACATGTTGCACCAAGAAATATATACAAGCCAACTCTAGCAAAAGAGGGCCGCAGTTATCCAAAAATTAATGCAAGGCGAGAATAGTTCAGATTGATTCCACCCTTTTTTATTTTATTGTTATTTTAGTTCAAATACTGATTGTTTTTTCTTGGAAGCCTACGAAAAAAGTTTTACTCCACTCTTTAAAATGCCGATAAGCTCCCTTGAATAAGCCCCCATGTGAAACATCTTGATGAAAATATGCCCCCATGTGCTTATTCGGGGATTTAGCTTAGGAAGACATCCCTTTTTCAGGAAAGCACCGTTTTCTGAAACTGAAAGCACTTCATTTTATTCGAGGTTGAGATAGGTAGAGTAATGAAACATTGCTTTTACTGTGATATAATTTTTTATTACTTTTAAATTCTTTATCTCGTAAGGCGCTGGGAAAACAACGACGTTCTCGATGCTTACTGGAGAGACTAATATCACTGGAGGAACGGCTTTTTTGAATGGTCTTGATATTCAGGCCCACCTACGCAAGGTAATTATTTCACAGTTGTTATTTTGTCACACTGAATTTGAACTTAGAAATTGTACATACATGTATTTATATAGATAATTATGCATAATGAGCATTACTGTTTATCTGGCTGTCATATAGTGCTCGTTTTCGTATAAAAGGGCTGTACCTTGCGCCTTGGTACATAGAATCGCCCAATCTTATGTGCCAGAGCAAACATACACATATTTTTCTGTTGTGGTTGCTGTATGTTATCCATAAAAGTTTCATTTTTTTATTAATTTTTCATTTTGTCAGGTCCAACAAAGGATCGGATATTGTCCACAGGTAATTCTTTATTTTCTTTACAACGCTGTCAAAACAATTCATACAATAATGTTTATTTTGAATCAAACCAGCTAACTTGCATAATTTGAAGATGGCACGAAATAGTGGAGACATTGCATTCAGTATGATAACCATCTAGTATTCTATCTTCACCTATATTACCATCACCACTACAATCATTTTTGCCATTATCGACATCATCACCACTTTTGTCATCCTCATCAGCATTATCAACATCGTCGCCGTCAATACATCATCATGCTTACATTTATGCTGTATGCAACTGTTTTTTTGCACTTTGAAATAGTTTTTTTTCAATGTACGTATGCCACATAAAAACTACCTTGTAATAGTGCGGTTTGTAAGTGTTATGTTTTTCAAAATGAAATGACGACTGGTTTAAAAATTATTAATCAAATCGACGAGGAACCATTAAATGATAATTAAATCTAATTTGAAAATTCAAAAACATTTGAGAATAAATTACAAGTAAACTGATTTTTTGAGCTCGTGTACACAGTGTTTTCAGAGCAAAAAGTTGTCCCTTATACCGGGGCGAAATATTTGTCAACTTAATGCATTTGTTAACTAAATTTTTCCTCTTTTTTTGTTTTTCAAGTCAGATTTAACTAACGTTGGATTGTTCCTTGTCGCGTTGCGTTCGTCCTGTTCATCGTTTTTCCTGAATTTGTCGGTTATGATTCTAAATTTTAATTTTACACAGTTTGATGCACTTATTAACCATCTGACTGGCCGAGAGATGCTCGAAATGTTTGCTCGTCTTCGAGGAATACCATCATACAAAATTCCAGATGTTGTTAATGCTGTCATACATGATCTTAATTTGGAAAACTACTCAGACAAAATGTGTGGAACGTACAGGTATGTCCAATTAGACCTCTACCTTCTCCGCCTCTCCGCCTCTCCGCCTCTCCGCCTCTCCGCCTCTCCGCCTCTCCACCCCTCCGCCCCTCCGCCCCTCCGCCCCTCCGCCTATCCGCTCCTCTTTTCTATTTCCGCACTTGTCTTTGTGTGTCTTTGGTACCAAGGTTAGGCGTTCAATTACAATGTGTTGAAGCAGTCAAGCGAAATTTCCGTCATTTATTTAAGAATCTTTCTTTCCAAGCCACAAGTTTTTCAATTGCCAGGAAGCCCGCATACTTGATACTTAGTTGCATGTCTGTCTGTCTGTCTGTCTTTGTTTGGAGACATTTGGTGATTTCAAGATTTACTTTTAACTATGTTCCCTATAGCAAAAACGCATATGACCCGAGGTACAGGCCATTGTAAAGAGTTATCCGTTCTCTTGGGGTTTTTTTCATTGCTTTGACTGTAATCAAGAAGTATTGCCCATTTGATTGGAGGGTCGGGAATCTGGGGGTGCCCGTTAAAAAGGGTGTCGCTTGTACAAACATGATGCGGTAACTGTGTGTCTTTCCTAACAGATGTTTATTTATTATTCTTTACGCACAGCGGTGGAAATAAGAGAAAGCTAAGTACGGCCATTGCACTCGTTGGTGACCCGCCAATAATTTTCTTGGTAAGTACTGTCTTTCTCATTACAAATCTGATATGAACGTACTCGCAATACTGAACACGAAGTCCTGTTCTTCGTTGTTACTTATATTGTTTTATCTCGTAGAGCCTAAGTTATGCAAAATTTGAATGAGAATGCAAGAGAAAAAACCTGTTATGTTTCTCTTCACCTTCTTCAAAATCTTTGCTGGTATTTAAGTGTTTTCTTCAGCTTCATTAAGGGAATGATACATTCCCCGCACAACCATTCATGTTGTATGTAAAATAAACGTGACTACCTGGTGCAGCGCAAGTATCATTAACCAAATTCTTTGGTAATTTTCCTGAGTGACAGTAAAAGATTTTAACAGACAGTGAAATGAATAATGCGGTTGATAAACTCGCAGATCTTTAGGCATCAAGACTCTCAAAGCTCCATTAAGTCTGCGCATAGACGCTATCGGCTTGCATTTTGATTGGAATTAGCTTTTGCACTGCCCACTTTTAATCCTTTTCCTCAAATGTTTTAAGGGCACTATTGCACCCTATTATACCCTAAATACTTTCCTGTAGAACTGTGTTTTTATTGTAGGACGAACCAACCAGTGGCATGGACCCGGTTTCGCGCAGATTCCTGTGGAATACGTTAAAGAATATTTTAGATTCTTCACGATCGATTATCTTAACCTCACATAGGTACTATATCTTGAGAGGACATGAAGAATCCGGATAGGTATCATGTATTGCTGGATGTCATATTGGTAGGAGAGCATTCCGTGACCCTAGGCGAACTGTGATTCGTTAAACAGTCAAAAAAGTCCTCGACGTGTATAGCTTGAGGTTAATCAAATTTTCCTATCCGGATTCTTCAGTTTCGCCTATGTCTCCTTCCTGTTTACTCTTGTGCTAATTTTTCAATAATATTGCAATAATGATAATGCTAGGTCTAAAATGAGATTTGTATGACGACAAGATATAGTTGTTCTGCCTCAAGTGGCAATCGTTGCATAGAATATTGAGAATTTGTTCCATTTGACGCGCACGAAGTCTTCCTAGATAATCGAGGTTTTCATCAGCCTCATTCAACAATGTGAATTCAAGCGAGCGGCAACCTTTGCCATAACCTCTGAACCTAAGAATTCTGAAGGCTTCAGGAAGCCTTCAACAGATAAAAAGAAGCCTTGGCTGCGGTGAATTAAAAGATTTTTAATTATTTGTGGTCATATGGTTCTTTTTCAGCATGGAAGAATGTGAAGCATTGTGTGATCGACTTGTCATCATGGTTAACGGGGAATTCAGATGTGTTGGTGGGCTACAGCATATTAAAAGCAGGTCAGTTGATGCCTTGGTTGACGAATTAGTTAATGAAAGACCCATTTAGATCATCCAAAACAACCTTCTTCTTTTCCATGTCACCCCTTCCTTCCTTACCCCTCTATTTGTAATAACCAATACAAGACAGCAAGTTCCAAAACTACGACGCTAAAACAAGGCCAAAGACTTGATTAGGGCTGTTGTTTTTTCCATCGGGTGCTCAACGGGTGGTCTGGAACAAGAATTTCGTGGGTGGATCTTAATCGATTAGTGGTTATGATAGCGGACTACCGATCCAAGGGTCTGCGGTTCGAGTCACTGACATGACCAAACTCTTCATAAGAGTGAGGAGAGAAACGAAATGTGGCTACATCAATAAGGAATAACCAGTACCCTGCTCGTTAAGCAAAACTTTCCCGTGTCCAAATAAATAGCAAGATAAGTAACAAGTATAACCAAAAAACCACCATATTCCAATCCACTGTTGCTTATAGTTCATTTAGACAGACCATCACTTCGAAATTTTGTTGGAAATGGTCTTCATCAGCTATTCATGTCATTAACTGGTTTAGTAATTGTTAGCTTTAACCGTAGGTTCGGACAAGGCTATACCATGATGATTAAGATTGGCGATAAAGAAATAGAAAGGCGACATAGCTTCAGAAAAACAGGTTAGCAGAACTATCCATGACTTCTTTGAGCTTATCGTAAGCTGCGACCCTGTCGAGTAAAAAAACTTGCTTATGCAGTGAATTTGTGGTATCAGATCTACCATTGTTGTTACAGGCTCGACGACCAACAGGGCTTACAACGTCAGCGTTTCTTCTAATGATGAGGCTGCAATAATCAACGAGTTAGAACAGGCCACTGGTAACCTGTCAGCCCAAACTGACAATCAAACAAACATTAATCAGTCGACAGAGCGGTTGAAATCTTTCATTGCAAGACATATAAAAGATTCTCATCTTCTGGATGAAAGACCGGTTAGTTAATGCATTATTACGATTCGTTTTTATCAGCTTACCGTTTTTTGTCATTTGTTTTTTTCGTAAACTTTGCCAACATGAGAAAACGAAAATCCAAATATTAATGCATTGTGATGATTCCTAGATAATGATTTATTTAGTCCTGGGCACTAGCCTAACACAACTCAAATATCATGGCTCTTAAGTGCGTAAAAACTACACCAAACTTTTCATGAAACATCGATTCCACTAACTTGTAGATTGAGTGCCATCTGGACAGATGACACAACTAGCTTTTTACGACCGCTAGGAGAAGTGCTAAATCGTTTGAACTTTAGTGGTGGAATCATCAGGATGAACATCCACCCCGTGGCTGGCTTCCCTAGGATAGAAAGAAGGCAAACGCGATGCCTCTATTTGGCTACACTCAGCTTGTTCGCGCGAAGTCGCTTTGGGAGTACAATCACAGCCTACTTCAAAGGCAATTAATTTTCTCTGCGACCAAAGCGATCCCAAATACGCATACGCAATTTCAGTGCGCGCTAAAAAAAGATTGAAGTGGAGGTGACCTGTAGACATTGTCAGATTAACTGTTTTTGCAAACTGTTGGCTCAGAACAGGAGAAGAGCTGAAGTGAAACGTCATTCATGAATATTTGACGTATTTTGGTAGCGTTCGCGCTAATGTACGCAAGGCTGATCAAGATAATCAAGATCTTGAAAAAAAACTTTGTCGTGATTTTAGCGAAGGATGCTCTTCCTCATAGACTGCAGCTATGCAATTGCTTTTTGCCTTAAAAAATCATCACATCGTTTATTACGGTTTGTCACGTCTTCCCTTGATGGGGCTTACCAACAAAAGTTGTTCACCTCATGTCGACAACCAACAAAGGTTGCACGGCGAGTTTCCTATTTTTTTTTCCTATTTTTCGCTGTGACTCAACGTATGATATGTTTAAGAGTCAAATGTTTCAATCGAATATCAGTGCAGTCTGTTGCACAATTGCTAATTTGATATCCTTATTGCACAAGGTATAAATCCTGGTGGCTTTTTGGGATTGAAGGCCCTTTTTGCAACTTTCTTCGTCGAAATTTCACATTGTAACTTGACGTTGATTTCAACCTCTGCTTAGGTATTTTGATGCATTAAGATATACTCTGTCTCCTGATCAATACCCTTTTGCTGCCGTTCTCTGACTCTTTTTACAATTTGAATTCATTCTTTCATCGAGTTTGGCATTTATCATGAAGTCTCGCAGTATGTGCGTGCATAATTCAGAGGCTTTTTGTTATGTACTTTGTTATGCCTACGAGTTCTGGTAGATGGTAATCCAAAGAGTTCAACGTAACAAAATACAACTGACATTTCATTTCTTGATATCCATATACCACAAGACCTCATTTAAGAGGCACTCTCTTTTACATAAATTTTCACTCTCTTCCGAGGAGTCTTCTTTTCAAATATTTATTTTTATTTATCTTCCAAGCTCAAATGTAGATAACAATTTGCTTGGACTGCTCGTTAGGACCTCTTCTCCTCTACTTTGAGTTTTTGACATTTGCCTAAAGCTAATAGCATTGATGCATTTTTTACACCAAGCTACTTAAGCCAGGGTTTAGTACTCTTTTTGATAAATTTTTTATTAATTCTAGTGCTAGGGGTTTCTTAAACGCAACATAAGATTGGCATGAAATAGAGCACCTAATCAGTCACAGAGAATCCCTCTTTCTATTGTCAGTGACAATCGAACATGCCTAATCTTCAAAAAAGAGTAATTTCTATTTCAATTTTGAGCAGTTTTTAAGGTCGAGTGTGATCAGTGCTATTTTTTATAAATATTTTGGCCTGTCTTGGACTTGGTTTCTTTATGACCAAAAGCGTGTATGCTGTATGAAAGATTTTCGTGCCTGTGGTCTCCAGTTGCATATCGTTAATGCGAATATATTTCACTTCTGACCTTTTGTGAGCTGAGAATATCATGATATGTTATGGAACATGTATTTTATAGAGGTTGTGCGACCCAGTGCCGAAATTAGCAAGGCCCATAATCCTGTTTGCCACTTCAGGGTCCACTTTATTTCCTCTTTGCTTTGTTTAAACTGAATAAAAAAATAGTGCTGATCCGCTTCTGTCTTTTTAGAGCAATTAGTTCAGTGCTTAGAATAATTATTGTCAAATAATGTTCGCAAAATTGTTTACCTGCAAACCTATAAGACATTGTGTATAATAGTGATGGGAAAAGAAACTTTTCCGTTATCATTACATTATCACTGTATTTTTACGGTAATCATTACAAATGACGCTTGTCTCGGTCTGTGTTTTGGGTTATTTGCTTGAATTCAGAACGATGCAAATGATGCAAAAGTTAGTAGGTACGGGAAATGCTGGAGTCAGATGATTATCTTTTCAGGGAATGCTGGAGTACCAGATCCTGAACCCAGACATTTCATTGTCGTATATGTTTGGAATACTTGAAGACAATGCTGCAGATCTGGGAATAATCGACTACAGTCTGAGTCAGACCACACTTGAGCAAGTAAGCTTCAAATGTTTTTATATGCACGAATGTAAAGTTTTAAAAAAACTATTACAATCTATAATTCCGTGACTATTCAAAAATTGATGGCGATTCAAACCGTTATTTTTTCATTGCTTATATCGCATGTTGTGATTTGGTACGACCAAGCATATCTGTTATATACTAGCCAAGCAAATTTATTGTAAAACCTTTGTTAATTTTCCTTAATTCTAACTAACCAACACTTGTCGTGGATATCTCTGATTCCCTCAGTGCTGTCTTTGAAGTTTGTTGCTTTGTTAAAGAAATTCTGTAAGCAAAATGAGCAGACGAGTGTTTTCAAGTCTTTTTTCAATTTCTTAATGTTTCCTGTTAAGCATATCTTTTTGGCCTACATGTCAAACCAATATTAACATATAGCAAAAAGATCTATCAATGTTGACATACTTTGTGCTCTCTTTAGGTTTTCATCAATTTTGCCAAATATCAGCGTGAAGAAGCAGCAAAGAAGAAAAAATTATGTGCCTGTTGTTGCACATGATTAAGATGTATTCATTTTCAAGTTTAGTTTTCAATTTATTGGTGAAATTTAAAATTTTGAAATTAGGCCCTTACAACTGAAATAGGATGTTGATTTTGTTCTGATGTTATAAATTTTCTTACATCTTTAATTTTTATTGAGTTTCTATGTTTATTTATGGGCTTTTTGTTAAACACTGTAAAACAAGTGACATTTTTTTAGTTTTTCCTATTTATTTCTAATTCCTTTTTCCAATGTCAACAGCGTCTCTGTTTTAATCCCTTAGTTTTCAAGCAGGTTTCTCTCCGGCCACTCCTCTATCCCTAGGTTCTTTCTGACAAACCTTTTTTGTTTATTTAGATCATAACTGATAAAGTTCTTTAATGGAAGCATTCATGTTTGAATTTGTAGTTCAAAATGTTTAGATGCGATTGTTTGAACAATGTTTGTGATGTTATATACTTAAATGTGGATAGGTTTCAAGTCTAGGAAGGGAGGTTCGCGTATGAACGCGCGTACTTTCTAGAAAATCTACTGCAAGAAGACAATCGTTGAATCATGTAAAGAAAATCATATTATACATGGGTCATTCCAAACCAAACCATCCAACAAAACCGACACATTTCTGGCCTCTAGTCTTTAGGAATTTATACAATTTTTTACACGTTATTTCAATAAAGATAGCGAAATTCCCGAAATTCCTCCAAGAACAATACGTACGAAATCCATGCTTGCAATAACAAAACGTAAGAAATTCATATTTGCATTAATGTTTCTGAATTTTTTCCCCTGCAATACCTTTTTAACTTTACAAATAAAGGTAAAAACGAGACTATTTCGCTGGACGAAAACCTACCCCAACAACCCCAACATGATCAGAGGTTAGTGGCATTTTATAAGGAGGAGGTTGGGGAGCTGCTTACAGTTGCATTGCCAGTTATCGCCATTTTAGCCTTATGTATATCATAAACAATATATCCGATAATGCCTTGATTGTTCTGTAAAACGTTACACAGACTTACAGAGTTCTAGATAATCTGTCTGATGAATGCACAAGCATGAAAATCTGAGTAACGACGAAATATTTTTCAATTTTAATCTAACGAATCCATCATGCAAAATATAATAAATCATTTCTTACGCATTGCATGTACTATATTAAGAGTGATTTAGACATAGATTATTTAGATGATTTTAATTTTTTCATTGAAGTAGATTATGAAAGAATATAGCCTATCAGAGTATCAAAACTGACAATTTCTTTACTTCTTTCTATCTGTTTAGACTTGAATGTTTATTATGGCTTTTTTTTGGCGATAGAGAATAAGTTATGCAGGCGCGTCCTTTCTCTTATTGTGTCAAACACTAATGAGTGAGACGGGTGGGACTCGTTCTCTTACAATTAGAATGGAGCTAAAAGGCCACCTCTTATAGACCTCCTCTTGTAAACATTCTCGCCTAATTAAAACCACACACACGCTTTGAACAAGAAACCGAGCCCGAGGCCTAGTTCATGAAGTTCGTTATTTTTGGACCTCTTTTGATCGAATTGCTGTGCTAAAAGTTCCTTGATAGTTCGTTAGTTTAACTGCACATTTGGTGCCCTGAAGATTGCACATAGTACGTTGAAATTCTTAATTAGTGTAGCTAGATTCTTAACAGTTGCTTAAAACAAAGGTGTTAAACAGAAAGAAGACTAAAAAGATGTTTGGTACACGAAAAAGTGGAAATTAAATCAAGAAGGAAAATGAAACACTCGATAGCTACCTGCGTAACACACAATTTAAGAGATTATCAATTCCAAATGAATGGAGTCAGCTTTCTAATTCTTGATCGTCGGCGATGATAAAAATGTAGAATTAAAAAGCGTCTTAGGGATTTCGTCTTTAGTACTAACGGTTCTTTAATTTTTTTCTGCTTTCTACGTGTAGGTTCTTTCTTAAGTGATTCCTTACAGAAAGAAAGCATGTACAAATGGCCTAAACTCAAATAAAAGGATCCCCTACACGTGAAATTGAAAAAAACGCCCCACCTTTAGACACTTACTGTAAAATGTCTCAATATCATTAACACTGCCTACAACAGAGCAGCCCTGTTATAGAAAATTACAAATGCAAAGAGGTGTGCATACCGTATTTCCCATGAAAAGCGCCTAACCTTGAAAAAGCATTCCCCTTCCCTTCAAAAAACGCCCTTCTCTCAAAAAACCTTGATTGATAAAAAGGATAGAACCTTCGGCTACATTACTACCATATAATCTACACAAAATGGAAGGTTTAACGATTTCATGAATTGAATACGGCTACAGTGATCAGCTATCGGCACTTGGATTTTTAAATTGGGAGTGGGTTGCATCAAAATCCATCAAGTCAACATTGGTGGAACTTGAAAAATAACTTGTAGTTTTTGAAAAATTTGAACCATCCGTCAATCATGACCTTAATTCCTAATTTTATGTTTTTAATCCTTCATCGCTCAGAAATTCAAGGCCATGAAGTATAGTCAAATAATAGTATTGTGATTGTTACTTTACACTCAATTTTGATAGAAAACTGCCAACAGAAACCTTGGCAAGCCCCCCAATAATAGAAAACCATCGGACTGATCGTCATAAATCTTGAGAGACTCCTCGAAAATCCTTAGTTTAAAAATGAGATAGAAATGGTTCTTTTCGACGATCGAGCACCTTTTCCCTGTTCAATTGACAAAGATAATAGAGAGAAGAACTCCTTTGACTGGTTGGGTGTTTTATCTTATGTTACCCTTTATGTTATCATTTTGTTATGTTACTTATCAGGGCTTAATTTAGAGTGGTATTGGTCATATTCATGGATGATGACAATAAAGTGTCGCCTTTTTGAAAAAAATGTTGAAACTATAACTGAGAAAGTTATTTGCATTTTAATTTTAAAATTTCAATGCTGACACAGGGTGAGTTGCTCCACTTTTGACGTTAAAGACTTGCTTATCTTAAATTCTGATTTGCATAAGAAAATCAAAAATTTAAACCAAAGCGTTCTAGAATCATCTGCCCCCTAAGTCTTTATGTTATTTAGCAAGCCAACGATTTTGAGCACGTAAAGCCTTTGAGCACGTAAATGGAGAATTTCCTTCAATCCAGATCATACTAATCAAGCAGTCGAGTTGACTTTCTTCAAGAAAAGATCTCCCCTAAATCACCCACCCATATTATTTAAAAACGTCCCTATAAAAAACGTGCAAGAGCAAAAACACTTTGGGATCATATTGGACTCCAAATTGTCCTTTTCTAGTCACATCAGATCTGCCGTTAGAGCTGCCATATCGAAAGCCAGGCACGGAATAGGAATGTTAAGGTTTCTTTCCAAATATCTACCACGACATACCCTCAACGAAATGTACAAATTGTATGTTTCATATATCACATCCCACATAATATCTGCGAATTTAGTCATGACGTTGTATTACCTAATCTAATTGAAAAACTTGAAGCTGCCCAAAACTTGAAGCTGCACTAGCAATAACGGGTGCCTGGAAGGGTACGTCCCGTGAAAAGTTGTATGACGAACTTGGGTGGGAATCATTTCGATGATGGAGCAGACGCCTCATCCTTTCTTATAAAACAGCCAACGATCTGACTTCAGATTACACAAGATATCCCATTGCTTACCTACAAGAGTCCAGCTATGATCTTCGCAGACGCGTTACAATTTAGCAAATGCGTGCAAGAACGCTGAATTTCAAATCAAGCTTCTACCCGAACTGCTAATCGGAATGGGAAAGGCTCGACCCTGAAATTAGACTACCCAACTCTTTCAATATTTTAAAGAAAAAATTACTGTCAATTATCCGCCCACCCCAAAGCCGGACTATCGTATTTATGCCCAAAAAGGCTTATCCATCCTAACACAGCTACGGGTTGGACTAAGTAAGCTACATTTTCGTAAATTCAAACACAATTTTAGGGATACTATGAACCCTTTATGCCAAACAAATGATGGTGTTGAGGATACGGAGCACTATTTTATGTTCTGCCATACTTATGATGTAAATAGACGTGGTCTTCTCAACAGTGTACATGCGATCCTGTTGCCTCATGGTTTGTTAAATCTATGGCCATGAACAGTTACCAATTGATCTAAATGCAAAATCCTTACGGCAACATTGAAGTATATCCAGGCCTCCAAACGGTTTGCATAACGCAGGAACAAAAATCTTTGAATCTCCTTTCGATTTCTTTCGATTTATCTCTTTTGTAGTTTATTTTATTATAAAATCGCTTTTAATATTGTGTTCTACGTATATTTCTAGTGCTAGGAGGTAGTCATGATATATTGCTCCTTCTGGCCGTTCTTGTAATGTAGTATAGTAGTTTCCGTTCTGTATAGTTTAAGGTAATTTTGTTTGTAACTTTTTATATCGAATAGAAAAAAAATATTGAAAATAAATAACAGCCAAGGGGATATCTAGAGAAACACGTTGCTCGTTGCACATTCTTTATTTCAGCAAGTTACCTTAACCATGAGATTCAGTGGATGTCTAACTAGAAACAAATACAAATTTAGTGTAATAAATGCAATAGTAAATACTTGATACCCGCCTAATAAATACATTCTTATAGAATAAACATCAATAGCCTAATGATACTAAATTGTGCTTTAAATAACACTACCTAACAAGTCCACTGTAAAATAGTTCCAAATACCATTAATGAGTTATAAAAAGTAATAAAGGTATGGCTTAAACGTAAATAAAAAAGAAGAAGAAAGAAAGTGATGAATCAACGAAAGTGAATGAGGAAAAATGACAAAGTGGAGAAAGAGAAGATTGCCAGTTTCATTTTAAGTCTATTCGACTGTACAGGACGAATATAACATTGTATGTTTTCCATCAGATTGTCCAGCTGTGAGGTTTATTACGTAATTTTGGCAATTAATCGCATTGAAGTGCAAATTGACAGATTCTCTAACTTGGGGGGGGGGGGGGGGTGTATTGGGTTTTAGGAAGAAGCCTCATGTCTCCATGGCTGTCAAAACAAAGACCTGAGTAAGAGGACGTCAGATGCAAGAACCCAGTAAGGTATTGCTTTAACTTCTTTTAGTAGATAGTTATATTTCTAGTGCAAAGAATGCCCTCACTTTAACGTGTGAATATTACTCCAGTTAGGGTATACTGCATTGAAAAAACAGCTAATCCTCCTAATATTAAAACAGCTATTCATGCAGCGAATGGCTATATGATGGAAAGGAGAGGTATCTTTAATTAGAGATGAAAACAGTTAGAGTTGATAGTAATAGCTATCCTACGCTGATAATTGGGGTTGGGGGGGAGTTGGGGGGGGGGAGGGGGTTGGGGTTGGGTTCTGGGTGTTGGCAGAATTAAAACTGTTAAGATGATAAAACTGATTAAAAATAAGCAAATATCTAAATATTGCTCCATCCAGAGCATTAAATAATTCACCAACAATGTTGGAGCAACTATTGATTATAAATATGTCGCATCAATGATTGAAGTTACGCTGCAATTATATACATCCACTTAAATATAAAAATGAAGATGTACGTGACCAGCACCAAATAACCTAAATGTTTCAAATTGCATTGCAGAAGAGACTTTTAAATACATATGTCTCAAAACAGTGTCTACACGACTAAAAAAGAGGCCAGCCTTTGCTTCATGTTACTGAGGAGTGAAAGAGTACAAATTCAACGTCTCCTTTTGCAAAATGAGGACAACCTGATCATGGACAAAGGAGATCTTCTCAATAAGTTGGTCAAGGAAATTGATATCAATTGACCCCGACAAGCAAATATTTACATTGTGTATATTTTAAGCAAAAAACAAATAAAATTACAATTTAAATAAGCAATAGATAGTACTATCTATGATGCTCTTAAATAAAAACCCAAATACTTGCTAATTCTGCAACTTTAGTATGCATAACACTTTAGTAAGCACTTTAGTATGCATAACATAAGTATAGGAAGTGGAAAATCCCAAATGAAGCTATTACAGACAGGAACAGCAAAGATTCTTCTTGAACTTTCTGCCTTCAGAATACTGGTCTTTTGCAAAGTTTAAGAAGACCTGGAAAATTGGATAGATTGTGTGAGTAACAAGAAAACCATAAGAAAATACAAGCGTTGTTAGGTTACAGTTTAATAAAGGTCCTAGTCAATGATATATTCCTCGCTTATATATCATTGATCCTAGTAGGAGTGCGTCCGAACGAGGCGAAGGATGGAACAGAGGACACGTGGAGCTGTATTCCGAAAGTAGAACAGGCCAGTTTCATCAGAAGGCTGACGATTATCTGTCGATAAATAAGCTTATTAACATATAATAGATGAAAATAAGAATGAAATCTGGCATGTAACGATAGGCAAGGACAACGAAAAACAAAGGAAAAATTAGAAATTAATCCATGTTCATATATTGAAAATATTGTACCGATATATCTATTATTTGTCGATAAGAAGAAAATTGTAAGTAGCTTTGACAATGTATCACCTGTTCAAGAGAAGTTTGACTGAGGCTGTAATCCGAAATAGCAAGTTCTGAAGCATTTGATTCAAGGATGTCGAACATGTACGACCATCGTAAATCTGCATTATTTATTTGGTATTGCAGCATGCCCTGTAAATAATGACAAAAAAGCTTTAAGAATTATTCTGTCCACTTCTTAGTCCCTTTATGACTTTTTAGCTCATTTTTTCAACGAAACATTTCTTAGTTGTAGATTTGAAAACAAAAATTAGCTATGCACGTTGGGTTAACATCGAAACGTAATTATGACACGATGACCTAGTCCACTCGGCTACATTTACATCACTTAAATCGTATTGATGGTGAGCAGTTTGAACTGATGCAATCCTTTACGAGCGAAAGCGTAGAGTATTTAAAACGGAACTGTCTGACCAATGAGATGGTCTAAAAAAAATGGAGTGATCTCAACAAAATTTTTAATAAAGGAATGGAATTGACTTTCATTGAGCTTTCTAATTCTTTAAAGCGACGGTCTATCATTATTATCAAGTTTCTAATCAGACTGTGCTCCCAATCATTTCTTCGATGTAAAAGTAGTTACAAAGCTCGATAAGCAATGCGATCCAGATGGTTTCGACATTTTATCTTCATGAGTAAACAACACACATTATTCGAACGTATCCCTAGCAAAAATACGAATATAAACTGTTCAAGTATTACTTGTTAAATACAAAGTTGCGAGAAAATAAACTCACTGATCTCTCATCAACAATAGCGGCACCTGGAAAGTGATCTGCCACAAAGCCTTTGACTTTCTCCATTGCTTCAGCTGGGCGAGAGGGTTGCCCAAGTTGAACCTGATCAGCGTTTCGGTTGAACATAACAGGGGGTACCGAGTCACCTTTTTCATATGCATAATTATCTAAAATTTGGATTGCAAAACATTGCAAAACAAAACTAGCAATTACAGAAATTCTTAAAGCTCTTTCAGAAAGACATCCGTCAAAACTCCATTAGGGATATAAGCATACATATAAAAACAGCTTCATCATTAATTCACTTCATTCACCAAGAAAACTAGGTTAGAAAAGCACTATTCTTACACTGCTGGCCAATTTTTCTACAATTATTTAGCACAAATAACACAGCTTTAACGCAAAGAAAAAGATTCAAAGAAAACCAATAAAGTCCTGATGCAGAAAATTACATAATTTTTAAGCGGACTGATAAATCAAACTCATAAAAAATAGATCTGATAGTTTAATTGAATACAAAACGCAGGAAATAAATAAATTACATGCAGCATGCCTACCTGCAAACATGCCATTATCGATTGTCACTCATTTATAATGAAAGTGGGACAAGAAAACAGTTCATATAAGACTAAACAGAATGTATTTATTTAAGGTTTTATAATGTATTTATTAATTATTTTCAATAATAATTCAAAGAGTTTGATAATTTTTTTTTCTTCAAAAAATTAGTTATAACTGCAATGAATATTTTAAAATATTTACTGTTAAAAAGTGTGAGCGGTTAAAATGAAGGCAGAGTGTTTGGAAAATACCACAAAAACGAGGAACTACAGGGAACAGTGTGATGGGTGCATTTAATGTTGATTTAATACCTGCGGGTGCAGTGGAGTTAGAAGCCTGGTCAGGAACACTATTGTTATTTTCTTTGCCACCTTTGCCTAAAAATCCAATCATTACAACAACTGCTGCTGAATTTAAATAATAAGGTATTCTTTGGGTCATGGAATCCTTGCTTTATTGACACTTTACAAAACATGACTTGATTTCATATTGTTAATTAATAATTATCTAATAAAGACACGTGATCCTGATGATAACAGTGTGCTTGTTAAACTGATAGCTTTATTCTTGTAAAAAACTAGTGTATTATTATTGTTATATTTGTTTCTAAATGGTGCGTTGAAATAGCAAGTGGGCTTCATACGGGTTATTTGGGGGATGAGTACAAGAGTTTAGGCCAAAAAATTAGGATCAAAAGCTTAATCAACAGCTTATATCAAAGCTTTAGGTCAAATTATTTGGGTCGATATTGTCATCAATTATAACCTACATTTAACTGTGCAAGAAGGGCCAGAAGGGCCAAAGGACCGAATTAACATAAATGAGTAAAGAGGCTGACCCCCCTCCCCATGTGCAAGGTGGAAATTGATTTAAACGGTTTGCAATTTGATACCAGCTTCAAATAAGTCTCGGTCTAACATCCTTCCTGCAGCCACAGCATAATATCTGCAATTCGTCTTTAGCATTATCTTATTGCTAGAAGTGCAAGGCTATAAGCTATCTTATTGCTAGAAGTGCAAGGCTATAAGCTATCTTATTGCTAGAAGTGCAAGGCTATAAGCTATCTTATTGCTAGAAGTGCAAAGCTAAAACCATTAATCTGAAAAAAAACTGCACATGGGGCATATCAAATGTTTGGTAAAAATATCGTTTTAAGTTTAATGAAAATGTTGCATGCAACATTGGATATGTTTGTGTCCCAAACAGTTTTCAATTATTAAAAAAAGCTTCTTAGTATTTACAAATTTACAGAGTTTAAGAGCAACGCTATGACTACAAATGGGTCATTTTAATGCCATAACATAATTTTTTATGTTCAATAGAAGTGAATGTTGGCAGACACCATGCATGATTTAAGATGTTGCCAGATTGTAAGAAATATATTGACATACCAAAACTACCGTTGTTTTTCATGTCGACTTTAATCATCAAGGTAAGTCCTTTGCCATATCTGAGAGGAAAACTTGCAGCTATGATAGTGAATGACATCACCATGTCTTGTTTGATTTACTTTTACTGATAAATATATGAACTAACTAGCGCAAGGTAAACCGATGTACATATATTTATTTCAAGCGGTTTTGTTTCTAAAGCTTCTCGAGCTAACCCAAAATTTGGAACATAAATATATTACATGGGCACATGGGCCTGATTTTCTAATCCTACATATCTACTGAACTGACTCTATTGCTTTTCTACCCCTTCCTCCCCAAAGTATTACGAGTGGAAAAAGGCCACGGATAACAAATCGTGGGTCCTTGTAGCTTGGGATGGAGAAAACAGAGATCCTTCACACCATTAATGTATCAATTTATTTTCTTACTTGTTCTTTAAATGTTGAATACTACCAAGGCACTTGAACTTTCCATTCACCATAATTGCTAGGCGAGTGCACAAAGCCTCACATTCTTCCATGCTGAAAGAAAGCAAAAACAAGTGAAAGATAAATATTTCCAAAAATATCACGGTTTTCTGGCAATACCTCCAGGGTGAAGATTGTATGAATTACTTTCAAGGCTACAAACTAACTTGATTTTCAGAACAATAGCAGGTCATTTTATGACTCTGATGTGTTCAAGACTAATAAATGCGTCTCGGCCTCTATTTAATTTGGCCCATCCCACCTTTTCTCAAATTGCTTGATTTACAAAATTCAGTTAAAAGGTACCAGCCTCATCTGGATAGTCCAAGGACAGGATGTTTATACATTAGAACACCCTAAAACATTTACCTTTTCGAATTATTTTACTACTATATTATTTGTAACGTTGCAAAAGAAAACCATTTTTAAAGCAAATACTGGAGACATTAAACGTTATAGACTAACAAACCTGTGAGAAGTAAGAATAATCGACCGTTCGTTCGTAAGGAGGGCGCTCAGTGTATTCCACAGGAATCTCCTTGATGCCGGGTCCATTCCACTTGTTGGTTCATCCTGTTTTCCAATAAAGCATTAATTGAAATATCTTCCTTGTATGAGAACGGCTATCGGTGCCATCATAAATTTAAATAGAAAATGCCAACATGGAAAATTTGTTTCTTATTTCTGAATTGTTCTTATGTATTTGAAATGTTAAAGGAAGCGGTCCCCTCCCCCCCCCCTACTTTGGAGGACAATGATCTTTTGCTCTAAAACAATGAGATAACATGATAATATGATTCAAACAATAGGCTTGCCCCCCCAATATTTCTCCGCCCCTGAATGTACCGTCAGATTTGACCAAAGAAATCTTTTTTGAATTCTTAATGGAAAAGGCTGATTGATTTTAGAAGCTATAACGAAATTTTAGGAAAGGCTTGAAAAGAGCTTAAGATGACTGGTCTGAGTTAAAGGCCAGTTCTACAATAATGTTCAGTTTACTGAAATTCGGGCATGGCTGCAAGAACTGTGATGATAATTGATGAATGAGAATCTTGCATGGACGTTTGTTCACCCATTTTGATTGGATGATTATCACATCTACTGTTGGCAAACCGGAAATGCTTGGGTACCTCCTCTTTAAATTTCACTTCAGATTTGTTGGAGAAAGGGATACATGTAGCTCCGTATAATTTATCACGATTGATGCAGAAAGGAGCCCAGATTTAAGGAAACCACAAATTATAACAAACCCACTTTTTTATATAAAATACAGTCTATTAAAATATTAAGGCTCAAAATTGCTGAAATTTAAGAATAATTTAAGAATAATGCGAGGCTGAGACTTCATCAAGAAAATATTTTTTGATTATTTGAATTTTATTGTTATTTTGAGTCTAAGCAAAACAAATGCGAGTTCCTGGCAACATAAAAAAGTTTGTATGCGAAAACTAGACAGTGAAAAATAGTTTGACTGAATTACGAGGGAATCAAACGATCGAAAGCTACTTTTTTGCAGCATTTAGATAATTTCAAGAAAAACCTACCAGAAATATGATTGGGGGGTTTCCAACAAGGGCAAGAGCTGTACTGAGCTTTCTCTTGTTTCCACCACTGAAAAAATAATTCACACGTGTATACTTAATATTCAGACACGAAACTTTACACGCACACACGAAACATGTTCACACACGAAACCTTACACGCACACACGAAACATGTTCACACACGAAACCTTACACGCACACACGAAAAATTTTCGCACACGAAACCTTACACGCACACACGAAACATTTTCGCACACGAAACCTTTTCACGCACACACAAAACATGATCACACACAAAACCTTACACGCACAAATGAACATGTTCACACACAAAACATGTTCACACACGAAACCTTACACACACATACGAGAAACCTTACACGCACACACAAAACATGTTCACACACGAAACCGTACATACACACACAGAAAACATGCTCACACACGAAACCTTGCTTAAACATAGTTCAGTAATTGTTATTTGTTATGTGTACCTGTAATTGCCACACATTTTTTCAGCCCATTTCGACAAATTCAACTGCTTGATGGCTGCATTGACAATTGGCTCCATTTTATCGGATCGGATTCCACGAAGACGTGCAAACATTTGCAACATTTCACGTCCAGTCATTTTGTCAACCAATGCATCAAACTGAAAGTGGAACAAGTCAAGAAATGCATCTTATTTTGGCGGATGTATCAATGCTTCTAATTAGCGCAAATGTATTTATTTCCATTAAATCAAGGGTATTAAATCAAGTAATTCATTAAGGGTATTCTTTTCAAATAAAACTAAACTATAAAATAGCAAAGGAAACTTGAGATAAAAATCAAAAGCAAAATTCCACGTTGAATTATCAAAAATGATACATCCAAATCAATCATTTACTTCCTGAAAGTCTCTAATTAACACATTTGGTGCAAAAAACCAACATTTACTAAAAAAGTTGGCAAATATATCCAAGATTCATAAGAACAGCGGCAAATAGAAAACCAAAGCTAAGGTTTTTATTCCCTTAAAATGAACTATATAGGGATAGATAAATAAGCGAAAGAATTAACATCCTACCTGTGGGCAGTATCCAATCCTTTGCTGTACCTAAAATAAATTCATTTCAAGTTATAAATTTTCTTTGCATTGGTGACACATACGTCAGTCTGTGCTCCAGACCCCTAACTTGAAAGTTAGGGGTCTGAGACACAGGCTAAGATATATACGTAACAAAAAGTACATACATACGTCACAAAGGGTACATATTTGAGTCAAGTAGTCTACACATAAACGTCACATAGAAAACATACAGATGTCAGGTAGTCTACACTCGTAGGATGTCACAAAAGTACATTCATATGTCAGCAATTATGTACTCAGAGCAACATTCTCAGTTTTTTCGTACTCAGAGTAACAACATTTTTAAATATATATATAAAAAAGGTCTAAGCAAATGTATCAAACTATTTTTATGCCTAATTAATAACATAATTCCTTTCAAGATTGCTTTTGAGACTTCTTAAAAACGTCCATGGAAAAAGACACTTTGTCAGTTTTCATGATGTACCAGAATCTGCATTATTTCATTAAAACGGCTTGGCAGCCAAGATATGTAGATGTAAAAGGTATCCAAACTTTAAGATTCGGTAACATTGCATCAGAATGAAAAAGAATTAAAACTAGAGTCCTATTCCTTCAAGATTAAATAATCTTATTCTAAAAAGCTCCATTAGTTTGAATAGCATCTTTAAATTTTCTTTTAGAAGTAGCTATCAAAATGATAAGTAAAATTTTCGTGAAAAACTTGCCTGTCTCAACTGGGTCTGAATATTAAAGCCATCGAGAAATGCAGTACCGGCAGAAATCCCCAGCTCTCCAGTTAACATCCCAAAAGTAGTTGTTTTCCCGGCACCTGATGTTTACAGAAACGAAAAAGTGATTTACAAGGAAGTTAGAAAATCATTGGCATAATACGGTGGCCTTAGTACAGAAATGTTGATAACAAGTCAGGTTAGTAATGGCAGGTGTCTGAGTTTTAACTGAACAGTTCAGTAGATTAAATTAGAACTCAATATTTACGGCTTTATATATTAATGCAATCAACACAGTGGCTGAAAATAATTGCACAATTTCAACATTTGGAGACGTAGAGCACGATATAGAGTTAGAAAACATTCATAATCGAAAAAGCAAAGCTAAACAAAGTATACAAATTGGTTTTTTTAATCGTGCAACACAACGTTCGCCCATGAGCAAGTTATGTTAAATGATTACTTGAAGTGAAATATATATAAATATATATCTATTAATCAGAATTCTAAATCAGAAGTGTTGCAAATGGTGACATAGACTTTGATACAGCGCTCTTCAAATCACGGAGGATGTTTTTTAAAGACAATATAAAGCTGCATTAAAGAATGACGTGTTGGATCTATGTATTACCGTTAACCCCTAAAAGCCCAAAGCATTCTCGTTTTGGTACTCCGAGAGACAGATGATCAACCGCAACCAGCTGATTGCCCCCATAAACTTTGGTAACATTTCTCATGACAACAGCTTCTTTGTCGTAACTGGCCTCGTCCATGGCGAATATTCGTCGTTGCTCTTGACTGACGTCAGAGTCCTTTGAGTGAAAAAAATGAGAGTTCGTCGAAAAACAAATTCAACTGGCTATTGCAATTCCGTAAATCTTCGAATTGCCCCCCCCCCTCAGAACTGGGAGATTTTTATTAAATAATTCGAAGAAGTCATGCATGTCTTAATATCTAAACAAAAATCTTCAGGAGTTTGCTGAATACTAAAATCATCTTGCTTACTACTAAAAACAGTTCGTTTACACTCAGCAGACAAGGAAGCAAAAGAAGTAACAAAGGGGGAAAAAAGTTCCACTTTTTTAGCAATCTTGAAGATTGCAGTACCAAATGAGATAAAAATTAGAAACATACGCTTTCCTGAGTTTGACTCTCTTCTTTCCTGTTTGCAAAGAATTTACTGAGGAAAAAATTTTCCTAAAACAGAAAGAAATATATTGTTTTTCTAAGTAGCATTTCAGAAAAATAATATCCAAGATAATGTGTGCCTAGGCCGTACAACATTGTAAAATTCTTAATGCCACATTTTAGAATGGAACACGTAATAACCTTATTGATATCTTGTACTGGTCTACCAGTAGCATCAATTCGCACGCACACACGCACGCACGCATCCCACTCGCATTAAAACGCAAGAGGCTAATGGTTTTGATTGTTATCTAAGATAATGGCAACTCTTGACAACAACTTAAAAGAAAAGTTAGCTAGACGTGAAGCAAACCTCGATGAGTAACACAAGCACAAAGTAGATCACTGCTTCTACGGCCATGTATAAACAAGCAGTGCCACTACCAGGATAATTCCACGCTAGGGCACTTTCCTCCCACTTTGTGTCCCGTTGTTTGCAAATTGCTTTGATTCTGAAAATGGAAACAATAACATGCATTAAGATACTAGGATTAGGATACATCAAGGTGTTCGCATTTATTTCAATAAGCCTTAAGTGACAACTCATGCTTAAAAGAGCAAAACAGATCCGTTGAAACTATTTCTATCAACTACTTAAACGGATAAAAACATTACGCAAGAAAGCAGTCTTGACTCATTGGGAAAACAGTAAATTAAACTAACGATTCGAAGAGACGCCTGGCAATGTATCTTTGCAATCAAGAGTGATGTTAACGTGTGTAAAGAAGTAGATTTGGAAAAGAAATGATTTTTCGAAAGCGTAAATATACCAGCCCTATACCTTTCATCTACTGTGCATGCCTTTCTCGATCCGTAATTTACTGCAATATCCATCAGAGCTTGAGGAAAGCTACGATAAAGTCATGAAAAATATAAATCGCTGGAAAGGTATCTCAAAGATACACAAATTGATTTTACATTTTTAAGCCTCATCTCTGCCAGTGTCGCGTGCCTTTGGTTTTCAAGGCTAAAAGTGTATTGCATAAAAATACCATCTTCTTTAGAACCTATATAAACCTCCCTCAAGTATGAAGCACTATATTCAATGTCATGCTATTCTGTAGAAAATTCATTGATATTATAGCAAAAACATTGATCAATTATTTTAAGATTTTAGGCTAAAAACCAATTGCAAAATCGGATAGAAATGCAGCGTTATAAAGTAAAGATGCTTTTGAAAGGCCATAATGAAGAGCGCAGCAAAGATATATCTTCACTTATTTACACGGTGTACTTAATTAACGAAAGAAAATTTTTCCTCACAGTACCTATAAGTTGGCAGCAGCAAAAAAATATGATGCATGATTTCTGCTTCTTTCAGGTATCCTAGCTGCGGTATGCGGCAGACAAACACGGCGATGACGGCAGTCTGCAATTAAATAAAATACATTAACCTAAAATTGCAGTGAAAACGTCCCCTGTAAAGATTATAACGGGTACAGAGATGACAAATTTCTGGCACATGCAAACCATTATTATGAACATGAATCTCTTTCGGTAAATATTTCACAGAAATTGTATATCCAAGTATGGCCTACTAACGCTGAAAGTAGAAATGCAGCAGTTAAAAAAGGCAGTTTTCGTACAAGGGAACTTTTACAATTGTTGATTAGATAATCTACTGTGAGATCTTTTTCTTTAAGAAATTCTTCTTCACTCAATCTCCAAATGTTCCTATTTTTGTTATTGTCCTCTGGTGACTTATTCTAATTAATATTGCTTTTGAAAATGAATGTTGTTAAATTCTTCAAACAGAAAATTTAAACTTAATAGAAATTAAGTGATTTACCCTGATAGGCCATGTAAAGTAAAAACATAACGTATACAACAGATTAACATTATTAAAAACACTTTGCTTGAAATTAAAATAAAAAGCATATTGTTTATACTTACAAGACTAACCAGCATAAGCAACATAGACACAACTGAGTATGCAATCAAAGGGCTTTTGAAGGCGAATGAGATGAGATAAACAAACGGCAAAATGCTTAACCCAAAAAAAATCTAAAAGAGATGAAAATACAAAATTACAGGAATTTGTAATCGGTGATTTACAAATCTTTTTATCTTAAAAAACAACTTTCAACTGTCACTCTTATTGTTTTCTTTGCTGTTTTGCAATTGTATATTTTTGTTAGCCTTTTTTCCAAAAATCTGCTTTCCGCCATCTACTCTCCATCCTTCTTCACGGTCTGTTTAAGGCTTGAAATAATTGCCAGCATACAAAGACCAAAAAAATGACAAAAATCAACTTTCTTTTTAGCTTTTGTCGGCCAGAACTAACATAAGGCTAGAAATTCTTACAACCAAAATGTACATTTTCAATGACACTAATTATTAACAAATAGAGAAAAATTAATCTTAAATTGAGACTTCTATGATTTAAAATGAAGCCCCGTAGGGGCAGAATTTGATTATTTGATTAGGCCAAGTTGAGCTGCAATTAAAGACAAATGAAAAATTTGCCAATCAACAATGTTTAGGGGGCGAGGGGATGTTATTGTGTTGTTAGGAGTTAGGTTGTCCGGAGAGGTTTAAAGGGCGCTGTATTGCATAGATTTAGGAATGAAAAGTTAGTACGCATATCTGTTTTAAATACGCTAGGCTGATTCATACAAGACAGAATCATATAGGCCCATTCTCGTTTCCGTGGAGTATCAGAGCGAGGTGTCAACAAAAAAGCTTAGGATGCAGATATGGCCTTACCAGCATAACAACGAAAGCCCCGAGGTCGTCTCCTTTGTAGGTGTCCAGTTGGAAAGCAGCAAAAAGTATTATAATACCAATGGCTGGAACCACGAAATTGATAAGATCCCAACAGTACGTTGCAAACCAGTAGGTGAAGGAACCAACACCACTTACGAACTGGATATGCTTTGCCTGTTAAATAAAAGTGAACGTTGAATTTAAATGTAATTGAATGATAATTTCAATAGCTTTTACCCTTTTCTGATTATACTGCGGCCTAAATTCGCCCTGTATGGCGGGGCGAAAAATTGATCAACTCTAATTCACATAACAAAGTAAATATTTTTTTTTAAATTTTAGCTCTTTTAGTTAATTCTCATTGTTCCTGATAACTGAAAATTGTCATGTTTCAATTCAAATTTTTCTTTTCCCAACATCACTGAGATTATTGTGAAATTCTCACCTTAGTAACTTTCTCAGTAACAATGAAGGTGATGAAGCTGGCCGCTATAAAACACACTGCCATTGTGACAAATATGACAAGCGTCAAATTTGCGCCATTCGTAAGGGACACGTCCACCTGTAATAGGAAGGATAAAGTCTAAAACAAGCTCAAAGGTTTGCTTGCATGTCATTGCTTTAGAGTTGCAGCCTCTAATGGAAAGAATACACTTCATTTTTGTGTACCTAGCTTAGCATAAAACATCGTATTGAAAAATTTAAGTAATGAACGATTTCCAATTTTTTTTTGCATCATTGCCTAACTTTTTAATTCATATGTGTAAACAAAATGAGTATTGCAGTACAAGTTGTGAAGGGGTATCTGAAATGCAGCGAAGAGATGAAGAAAATGTTCAACAGGACGACGCTATTATCGATTTCTGCAAAAACAAGCATTTACGCTTTCAACAAAAAAAGGCAAAAACATCTTTTGCAGTAAACCGACTTTGGGAACTGTTTTGCCATCTATTCTTTATCAATTTACACCTAAACGAGACGCCATCACTTAGAGAACGTAAAACAAAAACGCATCAAGATTTACGACTTTTCGGTGCGATTAAGAACGACTTTGGTTATTTCAGCTGTTCTACTTCAGGGCTCAATATAGTAAATAAAAGCTTCTGCTTGTTACCTCCTCCTGAGGATTTCTTGGAAGAGGGTGGTTGGTGACTTGGATACCATAGCTTGAATCATTTTTCATGTGTGACAGCATAATATTGTTGGCAGCACTATAGGCAGATGCAACGGCATGAAGGGCCTATAAAATCAAAGTATTATTGATGGCAAATCAAAACGAATCTTTTATGTTACGTCGCAAAATTGTTCGCCATTACCAATAGGCATTTCAGAGAGATTTATTTGCGGAATATTTTTCAAACAACTTCAATGAAAATATTGAATCGTCTGGTTAAATAAGTCAAAGGCGTAGTTTTAGTGTTTTTAAAATGAAAAGCAATATGACTTTCCTCCGTTCTATACAAAATTGCAAGGCAGAAGTCATTGAAAACAACTTACTTGGTGACTAAACCAAGATCTTGCTTGATAACCGTTATTCTTATCTTGCAATGTTATTCCAGCCAAATGGGTGTCAAAGAAAGCTTTTTTGCCCTTGCTCTTTTCCAAAATAACTTCCGTGAAGTACGTGAGGTCATCGTTAAGGTTTGTCTGCCTCACAGTGAATGAGGAGCAGTCTTTCCCACCACTGAAACAATGAAACACAATAACGTAAATACGAATAAAAAAAATATGTACAAAAAAAGATGCTAATTGCCTATGATTGCAACAAATTAGGCCTGCATAAGAATTTACACAAAAAAGGATAAAGGTAAACTTGCGAATGCCAAAAGCCTGTTGGGTTGGGTTTATTTGCGATAAAATGTATTGCAAGGTATCAGACTTGCCAAGAGTACTGGAACCTTGGAATTAGGTTCCCAGAAAGTTGTGAGAGTTGACGCGAAAAGTTGTTGAACAAAACAATTTTAGATAAAAATAAATCATATCTTGAATTTTTACAGCAAACGATAAATTGCCTTTGAAATTTTCAAGCACCTAAAGTTGAAAATGCAAATGAAATGAAAAATTCTCAATTTTGGCAGATAATACTTTTTGCCAGGAATAATTTTTGCTGCCAATGCAGTATATGTAAACCTTCCGATCTGGTCTGGAGAAAGACAGAATAGCATTATGGGATTTACGGAAATTAGTATACAATGACAATGGTGTGTGAACAGGCCTAGTTTGAAAGAACACGAAAGAAAAGCATACGTTCGGTCAATTTGATACATGTTATGCATCTTTCCACAAAGAATAGTCTCAATTTTAAGTTTTACAAGAATAATCTAAAAATACTTCATGTTATGTTTGATAACTTCTGTGGCTGTACTTTTCAACGAAAGGAAGGCTGAAGATATTTCTGCTATGAGAAGACATCATTAAATTATCGACTACTTACCCATCTATGCATTTATAGCAGTGTTTGTATCCAAATTGCTTAACATCTTTACAGAGGTTATTATCTGCTATTATCTGTAAGAAGAGAAAAAGATTTTAATTGTGACAATCTTATTGGGTTATTTCGTAGATTTGAGCTAAATTAAAGTTAAAAAACCAAGAAATGAAAAAGCAGCTTTACTGAAATAGGAACAACTACTACTGATCTAATAAAACAATTCGATATAATAGTTCTGTCAACATGAGAAGATGGCTTCCTGATAATAGCAACCATATTTAGCAATATTTTAATTAAAGTTTATGCACACAAGGTCATTCTTCCTTTCAAGGCAGTTGGATGATGCCGATGGTTTCAGTGTTTTGCTAACCTTTGCTTGGCATTTAGAATTCAGCACAATGTCTTGAAAATTACAGCATTCTTTAAAATCTGCTCCGATGGTGTACTTATTTTGATGAGAATAAATGCTGTCGTTTCTATTTTCAGTGTATATTTTTCTTGAATACGCCGTAACATCTTCCACATTCAGTCTTTCCGCTTCGTAGGCCTTTTTAACGAGCTGTAATGAACGATAGCATGAATTGGCCACAGATATTAACAAACATGAAGCTTATAAAACTGTACAAGAGCATCTGAACTTTAGACATAAAAAACTGGAAATCTTTCCATCAAAAGATGATATTATTTTATTTTCCATTCAAAAAAAATTTCTTAACCTCCAAAATGCCTGCCTATTTGTAAGTCAGGCAAAACAATAGAGAATTTTAGTACCATTTTTCCATGACGAAAATGAGAGAATGAGTCCACGAGAGCTAGTTTAACACACTTTGGAAAAGAAGCAATTTAAGAACGACGCTTAAGTGTCTTCAAAAGAATGCAGCAAAAGAGAATGTTTGTCGATAAATCCTGTCTGCAATCAAGAGTAGAAATTGACAAAACCAGTTCAGAGAAATTGTGAATTTTATCAGGTGCGGACAAAATATGTTTGATGAGTGGAGATTAGAGGAACTATATAACAGAAGAAGGAAAATATGTGAAATGGCATAAGTATAATAGAAAGGTGTTTAATAAAACTCAAAAAATTACGAAAGAGCAAGTATACCTTTGAAAAGCTGGCATCAGGACTCAATCGATAGTCGGCAAAATAAGCATTTCCACGAACACCGGCTTGGAGATCAGACGAAAGTTTCATTACTCTTGCGGGGTTTTCCTGCTGCGTAGGAGAGTTCTGGGCCAGCAGCAAACCAAGTAGAGTGATTATCAACGGTAAAAGAACTTGGGTGACGACCGCCTTTTTCTCCCGCTTAGAATTCAGGAATCTCTTTATAAACATGGCCTTGAAGTGACTGAGGCCCAATGCAAAGCCCGTGACCAGCTCTGAAATTACATGAAGCACATAAACATAAATTGATTTATAAGGTGGCTATACGTGTCTCACGACAAAACTGTGTGGTTGTACACATACCTATGATAAAAACTCTCAGAACAGATACAACATAGTGAAGTTTATTATCTCAGATTTGATTAAAGTCAAACGTTTAAAGTCAAAAGTTTCTCCAATACATGTATGCTCGCAAAATGATATGCAAAATTTAAAACATCTTTCTTGAATACATAAAACAACAGTCATTCCCATTCAATAACAACGAATAGAGCTAAGATAATTAACAATATTGTTTACTTGTTTCAGAATTTCGAAATATTTTCACAACAGAAGGTCGAAGAAAGGAAAACGTCATCTGTTGTCAACAAACCTGACTTATTTGTTTCAATATCAACCAAGAGTTTGACGTCATTAGTATCTTGACTTTCTTGCTCCCTGCAAATACAGAGAAAATAACCTAGACAATAAAATCTTTTTTCCCTTATGCCATGACAAAAAAGTTCACACGTCACCGAAAAAATAAGAAAAAGGCTATTAACTCGAGCCGTAACCACATATTAAAATAAAGATTTGAATATCAATATACATTTGCAAATTTTCATTTTATATAAATATACATAAATATATATTTATATGAAAATTACTGATAACCGGTCTGTAATCGACGAAGTTCTCTAAGGTCCAAACAAGTACTGACTTAGAGAGCTTATGGAGAATGAAGGTAAATACCAGTGCATTTCATCAAAAAACTTTGTGCATCAATTCCAGAGCAACTTCCCGCAGTTATCAGAGCCAGAAGCAGCTGCACAAAATGTTTGCTTAATTAAAAGTTGTTCCATTCCTAATTTAAAATTTTGCAAAATGTAAAAGGAATGTTCGAATAAACGCTTCATTGAATTCACTGTCTTATTTGCGCACACAGCTTAATCAGACAAAAACAGTTATTGCCTGATCTACCATTAATCGCCTTCGCAGGTGTTACAATACCTTTGTCCTGGTAGTGTACTTATGGCTAATTCTCTACAAAATGCAAATACTAACGTTGGAGCTACACTGTGATCCAGGCCTTCACCAACTTTCAAGAAAACCTCTTCCATAGTGGTGATTGATATACCAAAGCTACTTATTCCGAGCTTTTGTCCTCTTTCTGAAACAACGATAAAAATAGCAATGCAACCAATTCCTAAGCAGTTTATGATATTATATTTTTAAGGCAACACAATGAATGTCCTAAAGTCCAACTAAAGTCCTTCGAGAAACAGAAGACCAATTAAATCTGATGTTTGAAACTGAAAATTATAGGAGAGAGTAGAATAAAAAATAGCTATTTTGCTTCTACCAACCTCCTTCAAAGGCGGCAAAAAGGTCTTTAAAAACTTTGGAACTCTCATGCTCGAGAATGTAAGACATCTCAGCTCCTATGTTACCAACGAGTTTGGCAGAGGGGACCATCTCTCTGATCAGGGATATAACATCATTTTCTTGAAATAATGGTTCCTTCACAAGCGTGAGATGATACCCAACACCATACCTGTATGGAACAGAAAATATTTCTCCTTACAATAGGTTAATTTTACCTATCGTTGTCATTTAGGCTAGGATGAATCGAGCTCAACTCAAAACGTTCTCACAATTAGTACATTATAAAGTGTATTCGAACTTGCATACGTCTTGGTCACTAGATCATCAGATTGTCAAATTTACTCGAATCAAACATGGCCTAGTCAAATCTATATTTCGTTGGAACATTAAATTACCAGACGAGATTGTCTTCTTTGAAACTAGTGTTTTTCGTCGTGGTCCTTATCTAGTAGGTTAAATGAAGGTTACCATAAAATGGATGTCCTAGCGATACATCAAGATATAACAAAACAGAAAAGTTCCTTATCCTGACCATTTTTGTCTTAAGGACAACAAGGATTGAGATTTTACCTCATGGAACGTTTTGCAAGATCGCATTGCAATAAAGGAAACTAATGGTCGCATATGCAAGGAGCTATAAAGGAAGTGTTTGAGAAATGATTAGCCTTTGCTTGCTAGAAAACGTCATATACCCAACGTACAACGTTCAACGTACCTCTTCTTTAAAAACAGTGAACTACCACAACAACGTAAACGCCCATCAGCCATAATTGCAATTCTGTCACCAAGGTAATCAGCCTCGTCCCTAGGAACATTACAAGCAATGGTGTAACTTCAACAATAATTATGATGATAATGATGATGATGATGGTTCTTTGGATATACATCATCACAGAAACGGTTAAATAATTCTTCTAGATGTTTATAATTCACAGTCTTGAATTTGAGTAGCTAAGCTTTATTGTCCAGTTGCAGCTCGCTTTATGGTAACTAATGACGTCAGTTTCATGAAAATAGTTCGAGACATAATAGGTGAATAACTCTCAGATAAAGGAATATTCTACATATGCTCTTTCTACATATGCTCTTTAAAAACCAAATAGCATTTAATCGATAATTGACATTTTTCTCGCCATGTTGTACAAACGTGCGTCGTAATATACATACAGTCTAAGGAAAACAAAATAACGTTTACATGAAAATACATATAATAATGATATACGTAGTTATTTTTTTTAAGATTTTTATTCCTTAGTGTTGAACAACATGAAAATGTTGGTGCTGCTTACATGAAGTGGGTTGTGAGTACCATCGTTTTGTTTCCCCTGTGCTTTTGCAAAAGATCCCACGTAGCTCTTCTGGCAGAGGGGTCCATGCCACTGGTGGGCTCGTCAAGAAACACTACCTCAGGGTCTCCGATCAAGGCAATTGCACAACTAAAAGCACGCACACAAATTTATAATTTATGTGTTATTAGACAAGATCGTGTTATTAGCTTTGCTCACAAAAATTTCAAAATCTTTGAAATGTAAATTTCTATTCCTAACAGCCTTAACATCCCTGCTCTCTGAATAGTCAGCCTAATGCAGAAAAAAAACTACCGATCCACGATATACCAATGGCTTCAAAAATTTCTTCACTGATTCAAATAAAAGAATTTCACCAAAAAAAGATTCAGGCCTATATTCACCCTCTTATTTAAAATTTGACGGTACAAGAAGCCAAGGTCCTGGTCCTGCTATGGTTCTTATTCACCTGTCTTGTTCTATCAGTTAAAGTAAAGTAATAAGGATGAAATGCTTTGAGCTTTCTTTCTACATACTTTTAACCAGAAGACTTTGATCGATCAATAATGAGATAAAGATCTGGCTTTATCTAAGCAAAACAACAACATAAAGAAGCCTCGGTTGAATTGCCCAGGAAAGATATCAACAAATCAAATAATTGTTTATTTGCCTGAACGCTTGAGTAGAAATGTTTGGTTCTCTCTAGCACGAATAAAAGAATAGAGCGTCTTTGGTGTCTGCCTAGCGTTTTTAAAAGACTCTTGTTTTGTAAGCTTGAATATTATATTCAACAATACCGTTTCAATACACTTTCATAAATGCTGTGTTAAACATATTTTTTTGTAACAGATTTCGAAAAACAATTCATCAAATAAATATTCTCAAGTTGTAACCTCAGTTTTCTTTTCATGCCACCAGACAATGTTTTGGATTGGGCATCCTTCTTGTCGATCAGTTGGATATCCTGTAACATTGCATTTATTTTGGACTCTGCCTCTTGGCCTTGCACTCCCTGTCAAACAGAAACATTTCATCATCATCGTACAACAAACAGGGCAAAAAGTAAGCAAATAAGGGTTTTGGGTTTTTAATAATTCAATTTTGATTACATGGCCAAAACCATCCTATATAAATTATTCAAAAAGCAGTTATTACTTATTACAGAAAGATATTACTTCGAAAGACACGAATATGGTTTGAGAATTACTCGTCAATGATTAAGGAGAACACTTTTGGAAAATTACTAATAGCGAAATCTTGACCCTTCTAAATCAAAGTAACTCTGGTATTCTAAAAATATGTTACAGTAAATTTCAAACATAGCTAACTATCTGCTGATTATTATGCTGCGTAAGAAAAGAAAATAAACCAATTTACCATTGCATTAATCACTTCAAGATAACAAAACAAACCTTGAGAGAAATGAAAAACTTCAAATGTTCTTTAACAGTTAATCGATCAAATAAAACGTTGTGCTGCGGACATAGCCCTAAACTTTCTCTGATCCGATCCATCTCAGTTGATATGCTTCGATTGCCAACGAGCGCTGTTCCTTCAGTTGGTGGATAAAGTCCGGTTAATATTGACATTGTGGTTGTCTTGCCTACGAATAATTGAAGAATTCCATCACAACATAGCAAAATAAGGAGACAAGAGGGTTTCGACTACTACGAAATATTCACCGCACACAGGAAATCTAGAAAGCTGGATGGCTGATCTGTGGACAGACACGTGATCATCGACGTGATCGTAAGGCAGGAAGAATCGCGAAGATCCCAGAAAGAATACCCTGCCACATAATCTATGGTTTTCCTACACTAGAAACAAACTGTAACAAACTCTGGTCTTACCAGAAACGAGACGATATTGATTATTTTCTGCTCAGTTATTGTTGAAGGTTTTTTGAGTTTATTCGTTATAAGTTAAAGTACATTAAAAGTTACAAAAAGGTACATCAAACCTGAGAGAATTTTCCGTATAAAAACAATGTGTTATCTGTATCCATAAATTACATTCGAGATTTTCATGCTGAGCTTGTTCATGCAATAAATGTTTGCTAGTTTATTGACTTTGTATATTTCGTGCAGCCAATTTTTTATTTGCATTAAAGATCTTTGGTGGAACCCATAATTGGGTCTTGTTAAATAAAATCTCTTTCTCATTAACCAGGGAGGGATGATGATTGTTTTCAAAATCTTTCTAATTTTGCTTGTGTTATCATATTCATTGAAGGGATATTGTAGACTTGGTTAAAAAATCACAAATAGCTGTACGTTGTTAATTCGATAATAAAGTCTGTGCGATAACTGACATCCTTTTTGGTTTGCATTTTAGTCTAAATTTAGCGTAATTTAGCTTCAGAGAAAAAAGCAAGTCGCGTTGGATATCAAGCGACTAAACTTTATAATAAAGGAAACCCAACCTGCTCCATTATGACCAAGTAGGGCAGTTATTTGACCTTTGTACATCTTCAGACTTAAACCATCGACTGCCAGTTTCTTTCCTGTTGCACTCTGGTAAAGCAATTGGAATGAAAATATTACACCTCTCTGTGGAGAATTTAAAATCGAGGTAACAAAAGCGGCTTTGATCCAATTAGTACAATTTAAGATATTTATGTCGTTCCATATAAACCTGAATAATTTCCCGAATGAAGAAAAATTCAGTTGGAAGAAATCAGTTTGCTAGACACATCAATAAATTTCTAAACCAATATGGCCGATTGTTACCGAGAAGGTTTTCTTCAGGCCTTGAATTGAAACGCCAACTTCAAGCTCTGCAGACTCTTCCTCAACATCTTCATTCTCCTCCACAGCATCCATGTCTATATCCTAAAGAATCATCAATATGCATGTTAAATGCACGGATTAAAGATGGAAGATTAAATACTTCAGCTGAAAAGAAAGAATAAGCTGTATTTCAATGATTAGATTGAAGATTAAAAAAGACAACAAGATTCAGCATCTAGAATATACTTTTGCTAGGACAAAAAACTATACTGTCACATACAGTGGATAAGTAAGTCAGTCTTGCGAAATACAATTTGTTCTATGACTAGAACCGTTTTACGACCGGAACTTTCAACCGAGCACTCTCCTTTTCTTTCTTTCCTTTGCAACTCTTAGAGGAATGCCCAGCAAACGAGTGTCTGCAATAGGCTAGGATAATCAAACGTTTGTTGTTCAAAACGGAAAAATTACATCATTAATTGTTCAAAGTTTATCAACAATATCATTAGGTTGCTAAGCAATAATATGCAGTATTTGACAAACATTATAGCTTTGTGCTCGAAAAAAACGCTCACAGTAAGAAGTAAAATATTCTCACCCTTACTTCATTCTTTGTGCTTGGTGAAGTCCCGCACCAATAGGAAGATGTAAAAACAAAGTAGAATGGTTTTGGAACACCATATTCACCGGGAAATACAGCCTCAATATACCTAGAAGAGAATATTAAGTAAGAAGCCAAAAATGCTAAGATATTTGTTAAGAATGCCTAAAGGGAAATTTTCCCATATTTCCAATGTGATCTTTAAGAAGAATTCCATACATATATAATTTTTTGTAGCCTTCTTATAGGGGCTAGGTGACGCAACCGTAAACAAACATACTGTGCGGGACAATCTACTTGTAAGAGGAATTTTGTTTGAAATTGTCAAAGCGGACTATCTAACAAAATGGCAGACAGTGAAATCTTGATGCTTACAGCAATGCTGCCAAGTCTGAATCATTCTTACTATTCGTGAACCAGGGCTTCATAGACAGATGTCTCTATGCTATCACTTCGGCTAACAAGCCCGTTATAATGTTTACTACTTGTGTTCCTCCTAAAGTACAAAAGGCTTCTCTGTCGTGGTCAATGAAATAATTTTGAAATATACGTATAAAATCAAGCTTTAAGGCTTTGGCAATGATAAAATATTTATTTAGTATAAAAAAACGTTGAAATTTTCTTGATTCGCTGCGATTTTCTGTCCTACCAAATCTCACTTCAGATGATGTGGTAGATTCATCCCAACAACATTGCCCCGCATCCTTACACGTGACCGAGCCTCTTTAATGTGTGGCATACAGTTTACTCACCAAGTGAGGATCCAACAAACAACAGACTGTACAACCATCATCGCAACAACCATGGCAAGAGAGAAATTCTCATCGATTGTTGGTGGGTCATTAAAATTGCTCCAATTGACACCAATTTGAGCCTCTTCGTACTTTGAAATAATCTGCACTCCAATTCCAAGACATGTATTTGGGAGAAGACAAGCGGCTGCCTTCTCAGACCTGATATCATAGAGACAAAGTATATCAAAATTTCATTTCAAGCCTGCCATTCAAACACTGCAAATATTGCTTATCAAATATGAATGAAAGGCATCTTAGATCAAGCTCATTGAAAACAGGGGTACAGTAGGTTCCCACATATAAGAAACCCCCTTGTATAAGAAACCAGCCTCAAATTCTTTTCAAAGGGCTCAAATTCTTTTCAAATTCTGTAAGAAACAATTTTAGGTCTGAAATTGAAATGTTTCTTATTTTCAGATCCATCATACTTTATTCCTGTATGCCAAAAAATAATCCCCTAAATTTTGTAATGCAATGTAGTGGTCTCAAACAGAATCAAAATTATTAAAACTAAAGATTTGTTTTTTTATAACAAGTTCTGTGCCGAAAAATACTATAACAGTTAATTAAACAAAAATTCAGAGGAAATAAATTTATGTTTCTTTTAATAATAAATATATAACATAATTGGCATAACCAAACACGGTCCAACACTTTAAGCTTAGTTGCTTATTAAAAAAATGTGTAACCTATATATAAGAAACTTTTACCCTGATTATAAAAAGGTATGTTGAAATAAGAAACGTTATGAGGCCTCAATCTAAAAAGTGGTTTCTTATATGCGGGAACCTACTGTAGGTCTAAAGACCATACTACCAATGTAGTTTCAAATGAAGTTCTAAAAAATTTAGTATAAGGCAAATTTTCATGAAGTTCGTGATAGTGAAAAGTAGATCTTATAGATGTCCAATATAGATTAGTTAGATAACAGGTACCAATAAATTCAGAAAACGGGGGGGATTTTTTGGTACTAGGCCCCTTCTCCACCTACTTAAGGACCATTTCAAAATTACACAACAGGGCTTTGTCATGTAAAGAATTACTCAATATATGATATGCTATCTGTGTTGTACGTGTCTTGAAGGGATGCATTTTTATCGATCAATAGAAAGCAAAAAAGGCGTTCTAAAAAACTTCCAATTTTTTATTTGGTTTCAAATTCGTTTTCATGGTTATTATAAACACCGTATGCGAGTTGACGAATGAAAAACAGATAAAAATGTTTGCGTTTTCAAAAACATCCATATACCTGCGGACAGAGTCTTCATCATTTTTCTGAACATTAAAATATGAAAGTATTTCAAAAATTTTGTTTAAATTCAAAGTAGAACATGTCTTGAACGTACGTGCTCATGACATCGTATGTAGCCGGATTGGCAATAACAGTGTATGGTGCATACGATGCAAACCAAAGAACTGCTCCAAACAGCATGCCTCTTATAGCATTTGAAAAGAAGACACTGGCAAGAAAAGTAAATACATGTAAGCATTTAAGTGAAAGCAACCCGAAATAGCTGGGGAAAACAGAATTTGAAGAAAATTCCACAAGATTTTCAAAAGCAGTGATTCTATCTAAAGCAATTCTAAGCAATAAAGAATTCAAGTCAGCAAAGGTACATCAAGATAATAAAAATATTTGGAGTGACGATTAGTGAAAAATTTCAGCTGTGATATTTCCTGGCTGCCTTTGCCTAGGCATACCGTAAAAGCTCTATTAAGTTCTCTCGGGGTTTATTTATTTTTTCAGTCCTAGAAAGGGGGCTTATTAGAGGGGTCTTATATTAATTCAAAGTAAAAATGTTATAAAAACGCCCTAATGCTGTTTTTGCTATAAAAATATCACAATATTATCTCAAAAGACTTTGCAAGCAGCTTCGAAAGTTTATTGAAATTAATCATTGATAGTGTCGTCATCTACATAAGAATCATCAGGATCAATTGATAACCCTGGGACACCTTCTAAACAACTTTCGTTCTCTGGGATTCCTTCGAAAGGATCAACATCAGTATCCTCTTGACTTGTAAGGCACACATAGAAATCTTTACATGGTATTTAATGCACGTGATCTTATCATCATCACACCCATCAAGAGATCAACTCAATGCGCATGTTTTCTTTTTTTGACATCAAGGGCGAGCTAAATAGAGGGAGAGCTTAATAGAACTTTTACGGTATTCTATCTTCAAAACCAAAAAAAGGCGGAAACAAAATGCAAAGAAAAATTCTAAAGCAAATTTGCTCTGGCATGAGAAATTTGATTTAATATTTATATTGCATTCAAGAGATGCTGACTCACCTGATAAGAAAGCAGAAAAATATAGCAGAAACAGAGTAGAAGATCAGAAATATAAATATGACACCACCGTTTGAGAATTCAAATATTTTTGCAACCTAAAATAAGATAAAAACCTTTGATAAAAAGGACACCTACCCTAGAGAAAATAAAGATTAAAATCAGATAATATAATAACTAGAATAACTAACTTAACAGCTTAAATAACAGCGTAAAATAATTAGAAAAGTGAGCTAGGAAGGTCATTAAGATAAAACAAGCTATGCTTTAAAAATGCAAACCGGACGTAAGATTCCTGTTTCACGTTAGATACTCGAGACCATTTTCATTTTCATTTGATTGATCGTGAACCTTTTATAGTAAAACTTTGAGCTTCTCGCAAGCGTGCAATAAGTACGAAGACACATGTTGTTACACAGTCCCACCTTCTGATCACAGCTGCTCTAAAAACGAATCAACCTTGTCTTTTAGGGTGGTTCCAACGACACCATATATTTCAATGGGGACTAATGCAACAGCGATGAATATTTAAGTGAATGATTTGAATGAAGTTTAAAGTAGACCAGTTTCCTCTTACATCGAGTTCGAAAATAAAAAATATGTCTGTTTTCTGAACACTCACTTTAACCAAAATGGTGATCAGGATCGTTGAAAGCATCAGAAAAATGAAATTTTTAATGAACCAAGCAAGCCAGTGAAGCCAATTAGAAAGTCCCATCATTTTCATCGATTCCTTTAAACGATACTGCTTTTCAGCAACGAGTTCCTGGAAATTCAAATCAAGTTGTTCAAACCAATATAAAACAAAGAACAGGTGCATCACTTAGTTGTTCAAACCAATACAAAACAAAGAACAGAGATCTAACTAAAACTCATCGAGTATCTTTCCCTTTCGTGGCTTGTTTCTTAGCAGAAGAATCATTGTTGAACAAGACTATCATTGAACGTGTTTGCATAAACTGAAGCGCGACGCTTGAGAAATAGAACGAAACTCAATTCAGAGGACCCATAATTGAACTTTAAAGTACATAAACAATTTGAAATCTTCAAATTTGTACGTGTCCATCTGTTTCCGATTTTTTGCAATACTTGCTGGTGTTCCGTAAACAAATTGACCTACGCAAAATGCAGGCTTGTAATATGAGAAGCAGAGAACTTAACTACAGAAATTGTTACACTGAAGTTCGATAAAAAATTAGTATTAGGATCATTTCAATGTCACATGCCGAAAATTAAGGCCGACTGACAGACACCATCCAGAAAGCATAACGTTGCTCTATTGATGCTTTTTGGCACGAGTAATCTCGAAAATAGGTAAAAAATAGGCGGTAAAATAGGAAGAAGGATAGGCCAATAAAATAACTTCGAAAAAAAAACATCTTTAAAATATGCAAAGTGAGCGAAAAATTTATCCTTTCACATCGTTAGGTGCTACTACAAAAATGAACTAGCTTCTAAAATCTTCATGTGTTCTTTTCCCAGAATTAATAATTGATCCTATGTGCTTAATTTTTGCGGCAATTAATGTTGATTTGCAGCAGTTTCTACTTTCAAAGACTGCGAAACTGTCGTGTTTTTTATAAGCGGTGGGCGTTGAGCGCACGCACTTTGAATCGAAAAATCAAGTTCGCCTTGGACACAAAAACAAAATTTAAGTGTAGTTAGTGCCCACGTGAATGTAGAATCTGCACTGACAGGACATACTAGAAAATAAGCACGCTTTGCGTCTTAACTATAGACTAAATTGAGTTAAATATTGTAAGGGTCGCAAACTGACGGTAAGATTTTCCACCAGTTAAAGGGCAAATCTACTTAAGATAAAACAATTTTTCCTCGAGCATTTTGAAAAATATCAGCCTGTTAGTAGCAAGATATTCCTTTGGCGCGTTGCCAAGGTGCGCCTCCCGCTTCTACTATTCTTCTTTTTACTTTTGACTTTGAGTTGCAATTTAGCAGAGTCCAATATAATGAATAAGATTCCTTGCATTTGAAAAGATCCTTACCTTGATAATCATGATAGAGGTGTAAATAAATGCAAGTGTGAATAGCAAAGGCAACAATCCACGGACAGCGGCTATGAATGGGTCGTTGAAATACGAAGGAAACGGAAATTGCTGCAAAGATGTAAGAATACAGAAATCAGCATCCTTGGTGCAATTGACGTATGATACAAAAAGTAATAAAATTTTGATCACAATTACAATCCCAAATTTATTGTGTCGTATCAACACTGGATAGCATCAAGGGTTGGGATAGTGGTGATGCTCAAGATCACGTAATCTACGGTGGAAACGGTTTGGGATTTGGATAGCGATATAACTCAATGTCCGTTTTACATGAACATTCCCTTGAATAAAACTGTCATTAACGAAGCAATGAGAGTCGGTTAGTTTTCGTGCAATCCACTGTATAATCTAAAATTTATAAAAATTTAGCCCGCCTAATTACTTCAGAACAAATACGGATAAGAATCTGTTGTAGGAATTTTAAGAGTTTTAAAACGAACTCACGTTGATTGTCGTTGCAACAGTAGCGTTGATGTTGTTTGAGTGAATGCGAGCAATTGTGGTGTCAAGCGCGTATTGCAAAGGAAGAAAGCGGCGAGAATAATCACTGTTGAACAAGTCAAATAGTATCAGTAAAATTTAGAAAAAACTCGATGAATACATTATAACACATCAATTTATAACCTAAAGTTAAATAAATAGAATAAAATCCTACACCCATTGGGTTTTTATTCCCTTTCTACCAAAGAATTTTAGTGACCGACTCAAAGAGTGATGAAAGCTTTAATCTTACGGGAGTTCGTCGAACTTTCTCGGGCCAGCGGCTTTGAAGAATGGGAATGAGCGCTGTGTTTGCCAAGAGCCTCGTGTTGACGCAGAATTCGATTGCAGCTGGTGACTGAGACGAATCTTGTACTTTATAAATTTTGGCATCGCTGTTTCTGAATGTTCAAATATAACAGCTGAAAGGGAAATTTTTAAAGCTCAATAGAATAAAGCATCAAATTCAGTTGTCCTGATAACTTTACCATTAAGAAAACATCTCTCGTGCCTACTTTGCCTGGCTAAAAAAAATCGAAAAACCAGATTCACCGATGCTAGAATTTAAGGCATCTAAAACCAAACAATGCCGTTTATTTCAGCAGAAACCGCTCTCTTCTATAAGATCTCTGGATAGAAATGGTCTTAAAGATGCTAAAAATCTGAAACGTCGAACAAGAACGAAAAGCACGAGACAAATTAAAACTACGATAAACATTAAATGCGTCACTTGAACCATTTACAAGCAGACAGTATTTCAAACCTCAACAGAACTGAAAAAATAAGTAGCTTGCCTCCAAAATATTGGCTAAAGAAATCTGAAGCCTCCTTTGCAGCATCTCCTTCTGATGTGAATGATTTTCCACTTAAATCTTTGTCGGTTGCCTTAAAATTCGGTCCTAATAATGCCGATACTTTTGTCGCCACATCCTTTGCTACAATTATAAGAAAAATAACCTTTAGAGGCGATGTTTAAGCAGGTATTGATTTAAAATAATAGAATCTTGACAACCTTAAATACCTAAAAAAACTCATAATTACGCTATTGGATCAAAGTTATAAAGTTGAAATCATAAATGATCAAATCATTCTTTTGTAAATGCAAAGTTTGTTCTAAAGCATTGGAATCGTAAGACGATGGACATTTGAAAAAGAGATTCCACTTAATCCAAAATAACTGAAACTTACTCCACGCATTTGAAGGATAGAAGGCTAAATATGTTGTTGTGTTTTTTCTGACAAGCGGCAAAGGGAGGCTCAATATCTGAAAGTGTGGAACAAATCTTGCATCGAATGTTGCTGTGGACAAAAAATAAGAAATAAGAATGCTTCGCAATACAATTATCGGAAATAACAACGATTTTTTACTAGTAACAAGTTTTAACATACAAATTACCCACTTCACTGCGATTATAAATAAACGATTCGATTTTACGATCATATAAACATTTCAAAGTTGAGTTTACGTACAGAAACATTTCGTAGCTGTATCTGTTTTCAGGCCAACCCTAGGAAAGAAAACGCTTTAATAATGAACACTGAACGAGGCTAATCACGAAAAGCACATTGCGAGCTGCTGATATCTCTCGTTCGAAAATAATGCAGATAATTAGTTGAATTGGAATAACCACAGTCTTCCCTTCTGTCTGAAAACATTGTACCGGGAAGGGCCCCCTCTTAATGGAGTGTTGCCTGTTGAAAGTAAAGAATAGTCAACCAATGAGGTTACTTCGATATAAAAACCTTGAGCAATACTCTTACATTTTGAGGGCAACTTTTTGGTGGGAGTGAAATTTAACACTTATCCTCATACACTTACACTTATACAGGGCCGTCATTATACAGCTGTAATGTATCTTCTTTATAACAGTGTACCGAATGGAAAGCAATACAGTGGGCAGCCCCCCCCCCCCAATAAAAATTTCATTCTTATTGCACTGTTATAAAGCTTTCTAGAGGTACATGGTTTCGGTACTCGAAGTGCACAATCGAATCCTATATAGTGGTGTATGATCCATAAAATACTTACTTTGCAATTATGAGAACTGCAGTCAAGGCAACGGGCAACAGCAGCTCGATGCATGTTCCAATCGGCCTTCGGAACTAAAAGAGAAAAAATCATTTCAAGGCATTAAAAGAAGGCTTTATTGCCAACATGCCCCTCAAGACTACACCCCTCGACAAAGGAGTCTCAGGGTTTGGGGATGTAGCCCCTTCCAAACGTTAATCGCGGTCTTGTTAACTTGAGTAGAACGGCTTGCCACAAAACATTATTCATCCTTTGTAAGGCAGTTCCATTGTGGAAAGGTTGGTAAATAAGTTCACAGAGTTGCGCAGAGCTTACTTGTTTCATTAATAATTCTAAAATCCTATCAACAAAATGTGTGCAATGTACGCAAATTAAGTGTCCGGTGAAACAGGAAAAGGGAGCTGTCGTACACCAATGTCTTTTTATTTATGCAAAATCACATTCTTGAATCAATCTTTAGCAGCGAAAAATGCACTACAATGTGGTATATTTTGTTTGTTTATGCGAACCGGACGTTTTCGTTGCATCTAAAAGTAAAAATCGGCTAAAAGGGAAGGCAATATAGGATAGGACACGATAAAAATATTTTTGCTAATTGTTGGGGTGGTTTAATGAAGATGTGCAGTTAGTCATGATCAGAATATTTAATCTGGACTTATTCAAAGATTTTATTCTTTTTGAGGGCGGTCATGGTAACCGGTAACAACAAACAACAACGTGCATGGTACCACCTGCAAACAGAAAGAGAACAGCCCTTACAAAATTTGGAAAGATTTACAGAAAAATTCTTATATTTTAACAACTTCATGCGTTGTTCCAACGTTCTAAACTAATTAAATATCAGCTTATTTAATAGCAAGAGGCAACGTGATTGTCTTGCTCTAAAAAAAACCTACTTTCAAAATAGACTAACATTAAGTAGAGACAGGGTGCAACTAGGAAGGGGAAGATAGTATAGTATCTACTTCATGAAGTCCAAATGTTCCTGGCAGTGATCTTATTTCACGATTTCTTAATTTCACATGTCTCTTTCTCATTTTTTTCTCTGCCCAATGAAGGTAAAATAATCACAGTTTTATTCAACAAATGTTCATGGATAAATTGTGAATGCAATGCATATGGGGTGGATGTCTTTTCGCTAGCATTTTCCTTAAAAATGTTTACTTTATATAAGTGAAAAAATAAGCAATATCTCATTCTCAAGTTAATCAATTTTGATACCATGGTTTGACCTGTGATGATAATCTTAAATTCCTTACGAAGCTTATTTCTACGTTGGGAGTTATCAAAGCTTTGTAAGAAATTCATAGGGCTTATACACTACAAAGGAAAGTAAATGTCTTTTTAAGATAGCCTTATTCCACCTTATCAAAAAAGGACATGTCAGTTAATCACAAAATAACAGATGGGCTAAAAGACCTGCCATTTGTCCACATTGAAAAGGCACCCACAGTAAATATGAAAAATAAAGTCATCAGAAATATATACTTAAAATCAGGGTAATGTTTCTTATACGAAAACCCAGATTATACTATTGATCATCTACTCAGACACAAGCTCAATGATTGTGATAAAAATATCATAATATTTTGAGCTGTATTTGTAATTTTTCACTTTTAGGAAAAACTACAATTATTCCAGAAAATGCTTTTGCTTAGTTTGCATTCAAAATTCTTCTTCATTTGACCAGGCTCAGTTTGATTTGTTCTGTTTTTCAAAGGATGAAGTTATATGAAAAATTTTGAATAAGAAACAAGCATTTTTTCAGACCTTGACCAGTTTCTTATCAAGGGGTTAATTTTTTGAAAATCAGGGTCTGTGTTTCTTAAAATTGTGTTTCTTATATACGGGACCCTACTGTGGTCATTGAAAAAAACACTGGTCACTCAGTTGTATTAACAAAACCATGAACAGGACAATTTTAAGTTGCTTTGTGAGTTTCACAGATCGGGAGTACAGCTCTGCCTTTATGGCATCAAGCACTTTATGATAGACTGGAAAACAGTAACTTTCATTACTAAAATGTAACAAAATGTTAAATGTTCAAAACAAAAGGGGAAGGGTCAATTTGTAAAGAGCATGACTTGATTGGCTTTCAATTTCTTAATGGAGAGATGGATCCCAGAGAGATGGGACACAGAGGCTGCAGATAATAAAATGTTTTCTGATAACGCATCAAGAAAATTTTACAGTAGAGTCTATTTATAGTCACACCAAATGTTGCTTAAAAAGCTGTGACAGTAAGCAGGTGTGACTGTAAATGGAGCATAATTTAATAGGTTTCTGTAAAAAGTGGCAGCCTCGAGATGGTTGATCTGGACCTGCAGATTCAACTGTATGATGTATGCATTAGTAACAGTGATAAGATGGGAAGAGAAAATAGGGGTTCATTTTCTGTAAAACGGTAAACCAACATAAAGAAAGGGGAAAACTCAAAAGACAGGGCACACCTTTAATATCCTTCAAACTTTTCATAGGCTCCAGATTGATACTTTGTCATAGAAAGAAACTCCCTCTTTTGCTTGTGATATGAAATGAGGCTATTGGGATGGTGAAATGGCTAAGCTTCTATTCAAGTAAGTCAAATTTTATAAAACAGACGATTTATAAAATATTTTTGCAATTGTAGATTATCTCATTTAGTGTATAATATTAATGGTAGAATTTAGGGTTACCAAAGCCCACTAATGTTTTTGCATTTTCAATCGAGCTATTCTTTTAATCTTTATCTTTTTAAAGGCATCAAATGACTAATATTAATTGATTAAACACTAAAATCTTGAATTAATAAAAAAGAAATAAAGTGCTTTGACTTTATTTTGAAAGGTATAGCAGCTAGGTTGACATAGGGGTTCATAAGCTTAAGCATTCCCAATAACTTTTCAGAAGTTTTATATTGCGTCATTGGGTTTCTTTTACATAGTTTTCTGAAGACTATGTCAAAAAATTCTGAAGAACATAGTTTTCACAAGGCAGTTTTCAAGATGGATCAAAGGATGGTCAATTTTGCGTAATTCAAATTTTTGGGGTCAATGCAATTTTCTAAGAAACTTTTTACAGACAAGGAAAATACATTTCCATTTTTTACCACTGAACTGGATATCATTAAGGAATTCAGACAATCTATATATGCATAAATACAAGTATGGCTCTGTTTTTTGGAACCACATTTTTCAGTTCCTTACACTGTGGGAATTCACAATCTTAAAATGTACAAACTTATGTGAATTGACATAGCACCCTGATTTCACAGAATAAAAGAGGGATACTCTTTAAAGCCTAAGATTTATCCTGCATCCATGTTGTTAAATCTGCTGTTCAAGAAAGGTAAACCTATTAATGCAAATACAAATTCTTATGGCAGAAGTAGATGGCCTACACTTTAGTACACATTCACTGGTCTTTCAATGTCTCTTACAGGGTGTTCAACAACTGTTTTTTTATTTCAGACTATTGGTACATGCATCCATGTTGCTAATGTGACTGTCCAAGGAAGATAACCTTTTTTGGCAGTACGAAACTTGAAGCCCTGCTTACTATCACCTTGCCCCCCCCCCCCCCCAATCAGCAATGTTGTCGAAAAATTTGGGCTTTTGTCGGCTAATTGACAACCGTTTAACGTGTCAAAATTACTCCAAGAAATTGTTCTTAAAAGAAACTTTAAGCTAATCTAAGGGGACTAATTGCCAAATTTCCTGCTCGCTTTGCCCGCAGGTGATCTGATCTGCATTTTCCTTTTTTACCCCAGGGGCCACTATAACCTCTCTGTGCCCTTTTTGCAAAATTTGAACATAGCATAGCTGATAAAATATTAGTAAGTACTAAATAATCAATCAAATAATACATGACCAAAACTGCTTGTGAATTGTACATAATAAACAAATAAATAATATATATAATATTTAATTTCAATTCCGAAATTTTCATCAGATTCTTCCAAATAAAAGTTATTTTCAAACGTATTTCCCACTGACGAAAACAAGATAAAATGCATAAAATGAACGTACAACTTGTCAAAAGTGTAATGTGTTGACTTATTGTATCATCAATTGCCTTAGCCTGCGTCACAGACCAAAAACTTCCGTGAAGTGTATGTACATATCGATTTTGATATCAAAAATCATAAATGGATTGTTCTTGGTACTTAATTATGACATTGTCAGCAAAGATTTCTGAAGGGTCTCGTCAGAAAAATCATCTATTTTTATCAAAATGTGCAGTTTCTTTAAAATTAGACATGATCCAATATATTATCTTGTCGGAAAATCGTAGGCCTGCCCCAACCCCCCCCCCCCCCCAATGATGTCATAATGTAACACCAAACTAAACTTGGAAATGAGCGCATATTTTCAAATTGTCATGCTGACTGCTTTTAGTTTTGTGTCATAACAATACCAAAGCACGCAGAAGGAAGTTGCTTTCAATCTACGGTCTTGCAGTTACGTAACATAAAATCAAATATCCCTTTGCGATTTTCAAACATATCATGAGACTTTCTCAACTCAAAACCACCTGTAACTTATTCTATTAAAGGCAAAAGCAAGACAGAAGAATTGCATCCATGAAATTTGCCTTTCGCCCGAGCCTTGCAAACAGATTATTTTCTTACTAAAACGTCTCAATTTTGTTTCCTCGGAGATTCAAGCAAGTCAAAATATTTAACTTCAAACCGATTAAAATGTTAGTCCTTCTATTCAAAATAAAACGTAGAAATAAATTTTGCTTATTAAGCGAATTCAACATAGATTCAAACTACGAAGGCGAAGTAGTTAAATGGAGCCGTGATAAAACTTGAAATAACCTCTCGATATTAAGAAAATAGCAATGTTTTCAAACCTGAAGAACAAAGTTTTTCCAAAGGAGAAGCAGCAGCTGCCTCAAATTGCGCGACATTTCCACTTCTTAGTACAGCAGGTCTGGCGGCTTGTTTTGGAGGAACTATAGCCTCGCTTGCACACAATGTAATTCACAGATCTAATGAAACGAAGAAAATCGCATGTTACGCATTTCACGACGACGGGGGAGAGTGATTATAAGAAGAGGCTCCAGGGCCTGATCTGACAAAACTTAGATGAAGAATGGACAAACAGTATCTTAAGTACACACATTTTAAGCTCAGATCAGATAAGACAAACTCATAACTCGTATTTTTTATCTCATAATGATAATTTTGATCTTTCTTTATTTCAGGATAAAAAGTTTCTCTAAATTTTTGCTTTATCAAAGTTTTCAGCTCTAATCTATGTAAAGAATCAGATAGAGTTTGTAACTTCGTTCCAGTAAAATGAAATAAGAGACCAGACCCAGTCTCAGCTTGATAGTTGACACAATTTTATAAGGAATTCTAACATAAATATAAGTAAATGAAATTATAGGGTTTTTCTCGACCGTGACTGTAAAATTAATCTCTTCAACTAAACGCATCGTTTGAAGTCATAATGATTTCAGAAAATATATTTTTACATAAGGGGTGCTCTCTCCTCGATTCTTTATACATTCTCCGTCTTTGTAAATTTATCGATTTATATATCTTGTATCTATTGTTTGTGTTTTTTATACTAAATTCTTTATAATGAATGTATATTATATCGAAACTTGTCTATTGTGAATTGTGAAAATGAAATGATCTGGACTGAACTGGAACGAACTGGTGGTTGTTAATAGTATTGTACAGGGGCAGGGGGTGTTTTTGGTTAGAGGTAGTTGCAAATTAGTTTTTTTAAATTATTGCATAATAAGCAGTGTCGGGGCTACTGTAATACCGCTACTCCAAGCGCTAAGCCTCGCTCTTACCTGCCTCTTTTGCGCATTTCCTTCGCCCCATTCATCCACTCTCCCAGCGTTAGTCATACTTGTTTGTGCATATTCTTTTACATCAACTTGCATCGCACTCTTTGTTGCATTGCGTATACTAGTAGGAACACTTTCACTAAGGAAACCCACCCTCTATTATAGTATTATTTTAAGAACTACACTACGTCCCCCCAATTTTTCAGGAGCTGATTCTTTGTGAAGCCATAAAATTGTCAGTTATTTTGTAGATTACCTTTTTTGTTTCTTGATATTGTCTGCAATGCTCTAAAATCTTCTTTTAATAAGGAGCGAGAGAGATATTTCCAACAGAATTGATTTATCGACTCTTCGAAAATATTTGCCGTCAAATCGAGGAAGCTGATCTTATAGTCCATAATACTAAACAGCTGAAAACTTGGTCTATCGATTAGAACTTTGCATCCTCTCAAAAACTTTCGTGAGCTATTTATACCTTGAACAGATCGTTGTATTAGATTTCGTGACAGTGTAGATTTTGAAAGTTTATACTAGTAACACTTGATTATAGGTCTTTTCATTATTTTTACACAACTAAAATTTCTAATTTCAAAACTCTAAAATTAAGTTTCAGGCAATAGTGTTCATTGCCAACGGTAAATTAAATGACAGTTCTTGGGAGACAAGGGGTGTTTCCTAAGGAAGAAATGCTTCTCGTGGGAAAGGGGCGTGGCCCAAAAGAGCGTGGTCCCAGACCCCCCTTTTGTCCCTCCCACTTATCCCGGGCTGGAGCCGCCAATGATCATAATTAATCATTTGTTACTCAATTTGCTTTCTTTCACAGACATAGGCTGGGGAAGGAAGAATAACAAGCATGATATGCAGAGCAAGCAATCCCCCCTCCACCAGCGTTCATTTAACAAATGACCCGTGTCAATTATTACAGTGTTTTGCGGTATTGTTTGCGGCGGAAAATTATACTATTATAGTATACGGGGGAAATATCAAATTGAGTTCTTAAGAAGTGACGTCACAAAATGTGCAGAACCAGTTAATTATGTTAGGAATCTGAAATCTAGTCACATGAGCACAGGCTCTTTCCAATGAATCGTCTGTAATTTGGGCTCAGCAAAATACCAGTAATCCGTTTGCAAATCACACATCTTTCAATGGCCATATCTCACCCGCTTTTTGACATGTTAAACTGACTTCGCCTATTTTGAAGTATTTCGTGGTGTTTTTTATATTTGGATAAAATTCAAAAATTTTAAAAATAGATTTTCGTGATGCTGATCCAGAGTACTACAAAGATAACATAACCTCCCTCGAGGGTTAAATCACTCCAAGAAAATCTCGTACACCTTTTGTGAAAATCCTATTGTTTTATATGAAAATCCCAGGAAATCATTTTGTTTTAGGGAAAAATCTCGTACGCTATTTGCAAAAGTGAATTGTCCCTCGACCTCTTTAAGTGTAGAATTTTTCCTAAATCTACCACTTTTGAAATAATAGTTAAGGGAATTAAACATTGAGGGCATCAGAGTTTGAAATGTGAATCGAAGGACAAGATACAAGTAAAGACAGTTCTCTTCACTTTAAGCAGGATTTTAGAAACAATTCTCAAAATAATTTGCGAATAGCAATTCATGTACTTTTACGAAAAGCAATTCACGCGTGTTTAGGTTCTAAAAAACTTTCATTTTGCTTGACCAAAAGGCTTTGTTTTTGGCCAAATATCATGTGGGTGAAAATTTTGAAAGAACGCTTGTAAGAGCTTGTAGATAGTAACAACATATTGTCACAATGCTAAGCACACAGTCTTGCTTGTAGGCCAAACATTTTGGGTACAATATATTTTGAAAAATGCTAGCTACATACTCAGAAATGTGCTTAAAACAGGCTAAACTATATCATCTACGAAAATGTTGTTGGGGATTTCCAATTTTCTGCCATGCCTAACAATCTACTTTACGCATTTAAGCGACTATGTAAATCACGTATGAAGTTACAGTTTTGCTATTTTGTTGTTTTAATTGATACAGAAAGCCTCACTTTGGTAATGAGGCGCATGAACCAATGATATATAAGCGAAAGTTGTCTCATTGGTTAACGTATATCTTTTTCTAGTATTTAACTGGTTTTGATTTGTTTGTTGGACCAAAAACTCAGTTAGTTGACCTTGTTTAGAAAGCGCATGGTCAGGGGCGTAGTTGCCGGGGCGGGGGGGGGGGGGGCGTGGCCCTCTCTGTCTTCAAGATTTGACGGATTTTCAGAAAAATCATTGTTATGTCGGAAAATTCTTATACTTGTGATGTTGGTAGAAAGGAGAAGTGAAACAAACCTTTTAGAGACATAAATTAACTGGGCTAAAATACTTTTCGTATTGTCGAGGGGCAATTCACTTTTGCAAGGGCCAAATTTGGTCATGGAAATCGGTCAGTATTGGACATAAATCATATCTTTATTTTATATTAAAGACCAATAAAGACCAGTAAAGTGCCAATTTTGTGTCTAGCTTCAGATTTGAAAAATGTTGTCCCATATTTGAAAATGCTAGCTGTTTTGTTGCACAAGGTAAACATTTGAAAACGAGAAGAAGGAAGTCGATAAACACAATAGCTTTCCACCAGTGGATATTCATTTTTAGAATAAGATTTATTTGTTAAATTTTGCTCCAAAGAATGCAATTTCCGGCGAACTTGGAGCATCAAGCATATGAATTTTTTTTGTTAAGAGCAAACGAGTTTCAGTAATGTTGTATTGCATCAAACCCCCTCTGTTACAAATATCATAAATCGCACCCTCGCTTTCAATAACAAATCGTTATCTGATGGCTAAATCAGTCCCCCGTTTTTCGCTATCTGATTCAGGGTGAATTGTCTTAAATCATCTACTATAGTTTGCGGTTTCGGCTATAGATATTTATGTTATTTTAATCAATACTGATGGTCAGGAACTTAGCAATCTACGTAACAGCTTTTACATTACTCGAATTCACCGTACGTAAGTCGCATTTCATCAGCATTACCATTTTATATTGTCGAAAACCATTCCCACAAAATAACGTTGAATCTTTCCTCTTACTCTTTAAATGAGTCATTAAGTGCACTCACAGAGAACGACTTCTTTGATAGAGTTTTGGATAAATGTCCTTTTGGTGCGAATTAGTATTATAGGTCGGAGGCTGCAAACAATGGGGGAACTCGCCTGTGGTTTGCTGTGGCATTAACAAGACCCACGCATCCCTACAGAACAGTTAAATGTTTTAGGCGAATGCAAGAAAATGACGTCAGGAAATCATTCTTTAGTTTAATTGCCCGCAACTCGCGCGCGATAGCGCGCGAGTGAAGGGCTTATAGTCTGCCCCGCGTATAAGTAGCATATGGAAGCTTCAGTTCATGTTGTCAGCACTTTGTCAGCAGATTTTGTCACTTTTCTGCTGCCATGACAACTGTCAATCAATTTCATTGTCAATCAATCGGCTTTGTCGAGGAGGTCGTTAACCGCCACCTCTTTGTGCGGAGGGGAATTATCTTCGGAGCGTTGCTCTGCCAAGACTCTGTTAAAGGCCTTCGGTTTTTTTGGCACGAAAACGGTGCTGCATCACAGCTCGGTTCTCCGCAATGGATGGAAGTTTTGATTCGAAGTTTTGGGAATCAAAACCAGTCGAATGCCACACCTTTCTCCCAAAAACTCGAGACCATACGAGCAAAAGTTATGATTGGCGTGACTATCGAAAAATAAATGTCAAACCCTTGAAAAACTTTCATGATTTTCAAAAGGGCGTTGGACTTAAATCAAAGGCAAACTGAACGCCAAAAATTCTTGATAAAAAGAATAGTTTAGCATCAACTAGAGCAGCTGTTTTTATAAAATTGTGAAAACCCAAGATGGTGTCTTCTTCGAATATCCTGACCTGAATTTTCAAAACAATCATTATCAAGGAACTAATTGTTTGCGGGCAGTACTAGCAAGAGCTATTTCTAGTAAATATACAGGGGCGTGTTTGCCAGATTTTCTGCTTACTTCGGGGAATTTTCTGCTAAAGCTGGAATTTAGCTTTTTCTCCAAGGGTTTTCAATTCATAGCACACACAAACAGAGAAAAACGGGGAAATGTGTCTATTCTATTCTAAAGCATTAAAAAGGCCCTGTTTTGGAGCACTTTCTTATAGTTGAATCTAAAGAACTTGTTTTACTGCGTGTGCAGCTACGAAAGCTCTCTCTTACGTTTTCGCCTGAGTCAGAGTAACTACCATTGATAATTATGTATGTTTAATTATGTATTAAGCTCTTGCTAACATTTCAGATAACTGGTTTTGCCGCATAAGAACATTATCAAGCGTTTTAAAGAGAGTTCCCCGACAAAATTTGCTGTAATCAAGCCTAAAGTCCCTTTTAGAAGCATTGCGTCAGTCTTCATTTTCCATAGTTTAGTGTTAAGAACATTGACTGAGATGAGGTATTGGCAATTGACATAGAAGTTGAATTTCATGCCGCTTGCAATAAAGTTTTTCGTCAAATGGTTGGAATGCGATGACGTCATACTACCACTCGTGCATTGGTTGCCATAGTTTGTATGACGTCATGACTATGATCTAATGCCGACCAAGATTAAATATAAGTGAAATCGAGGTTTAAATATTTCACATTATTAAATACCATCAGAAAAGCATTGTCAACATGTACTCTATACAGAACAAGAGATAAAATTGGAGCATATCTATCAGTAAATGAGAGTGGATTTAGACCCTTCAGAAGCACATCTGATATAGTATAGACTCACAGATGGTATGCAGCAAAAATAGCTTTGTCAGAAATAGACATACATACAACAGGAATAGATATGTCATCAGCCTTTGATACAATAGATAGAAAGCTGCTATTGGACATTTTGAAAAGTATATTAGATGAAGATGAGATGAGATCAATGAGGTTCTTATTCGGAAATACCATCTTTACGTTTTTCATCTTCAAACATTTTCTTTCTTATCTTCAAATGCTGTGGCTTTCTCTTCCTGTACTTCATTTCATTCTCTGCATATTTTCTTCTTCATTTTTCTATTTCTTTTCTTTCTCTTTTTTTACCTTCTTTTGTATCTTATTCTGATCTATCTTAATCTTCTTCTTATGATTTCTTATCTTAGGCATTTGTAGCATTTGTTTTCTATTGTGTTTGAATGTATGTTTACATTTCCTTCTTACATTTCAAGCGAAGTCTGTAATGTTTTACTGCACCTTGATTTGAAGGGTGTACTTGCATAAGCTGATTGTGAATGCTTAAAGGAGAACTGACACGCAAAAATGACTTTGGCTTATTCGATGCAAAATTTTTCGCTGACTTCAGATCTGGAAAAAGTTTTCTTCTAAGATTCGCCGTTTTTCTGATATTTGCACTTTTATCCGTCGAATACGTCACAGCCAGGACTCGGGAATTTCCCGAAGCGGAAACAAGATTATCGCCAGGAGTTGTTAAAATTCTCGGTTGACGTCACAAGTGACATGTGTAAAATGAAGTATTTTCTTTTTTAAAACCAAGATTCTTCAATAGCGATCGTATAATCAGCAGCAACCAACAACTACAAAATGACGACTTTATTCAACGAAAACTTCGACTCGACTGGACTTGCACTCAAAGAACATACGCTTTTAACAACACGAGTGACGCACATAAAACCCTAATGACACAAATTAACGGCAAATGAACTAATAACAACTAAAAAGAGATGGCACGATGACAAACAAAATTACTGACGCAAACATCGAAAGACATTCTCATTAACAATAACGAACCACAAACACGATGCACGACAGACAAAACTAGTTGTATAACACATGTTAACAATGCCGTTGTAAAGGCTTTCACCGCAACGGTGAAAGTACAAATGAAGTTTCGTGTTTTATTGAAAATAATCCGCGGTGAAAAGACAAAAAATTGTCAGGCATTTCATTTATAAGTATATCGAAGCTAGAAAATCCTAGCTACATGTCTGCTAAGACGCTTATATCTACATACAATTTATTTTTGTGCCATGATATCTTCGAACCAGCATGCTTTGAAACATTGAAAGAACCTCTAAGCTTATGAAAAAAGGAGTCGACTTTGTTTGAAAACTGATACCGTTTCTTCAAAGTTTTTATTTTTACAATTACAAATAAAATCGCAACATGGGGGTGGGGGGGTGTGGTTTGAAGCATTAGCCAAAAGACAAACGAAATCTAGTGGAGACAGCGGTAAAAGTGATCCTGCAACCTGCTTTGGGTGCAGAAATATGAATTCAAGAAAAAGCCTTGGTTGTTGGGAGCTGCGAGTGTGACTAAATAATAATTTCACGGAACTTGATTATTGTATTTTAACAGAGGTTGAGATACTAGGGAATAACCTAGTCTTCGAAAAGACCATCCCCCACCCAAGTCAAAATTGATTGCAAAAGAAGATAATGTGTCAGTTGATATTCCTATGACAGCTAAACAGCATTTTCTTCGACTAAGAAATCAAGTTCTTTGGCTAATAGCTAAGAGCCTATTTCGTAAATCCAGATTTTTCGACTGCCAGGTAACTTATCAGTTCCCGAAACCCTTCACGCCCGGTGAAAATGGCATATAATCCGCACAAGTCGACTTTTAACTCGCCTTCACTATTTAATATCACTATAGAGTTAACGCGTTTGAAACATTGAAAAACAATCATAGAAAGTTACATTAACAATGAATAACTTGCAGTTCCGTTTAGGGCATCATAGGCATTTCAGCAAATTAGGCCATATACAAAGCAGTCTATCTGAAATCTGAAATGAAATTCTAGTTTTAGGATACCTGATCTCATTTAGATTGTAGCAATAGCATTGTTTTTAATAGAAATTCCATATCAGTTTATACATCCAGTCTGTTTTTGTTCATAATATCGTCACTGTTGAGCCATGGGACGACTGTCTGCCCAAGCGGCAGCGCTGGTTGGTAGCAAAAACTCAGACGGCTGAAACTCTCCATTTGTTTCGAAATCAGTGTAATAAAACTCCGATTCAGAGTCCCAAACCATTGAAAAAGTCAATTATGTGTCAAAAATGCAAAATTAGCACCTTTCACATGCACAAAATAAACATTTGTCCGCAGCATTTTGTTAAAGGTTTCTATAGAGAAACACATTACGTGCTGAGAACATGTCACTTGTGACGTCAAAGATGATCGCCCACTCGTGACGATTTTCGCCTCTAGTCTCAAGTTGTCGGAATATTTGTCGTTTCTCAACTTAAAACGCCTGTATTTCAAAAACGGTAACTGTGATTAAAAAAATTTTTTCGATCTCGGAATTTGCTTGTCACAAACTACCGTTTTAGCCAAACTTTTTTTTGCGTGTCAGTTCTCCTTTAATGACTGTCTTGTGATAAAGGCTTATAGTCATTGAATTGTTTATGTTGCATAGTTATGTTAGACTGCAGCACAGTGTTGAGTATATGATTGGTTGCTGACTGTGCTGTTGACTTCTCTCTCGATGTTTACTCTGCCGGACTCATATGAACTCTTCTCTATTGTTTCTATATTCTAAAATAAAGCTTTCATAATTAAGTATGCCCTAGGTACCAGAGCCACATAAATTCACGCGTGGAAACAGAAAGGAGGAACGGAGAAGCGGAGAAGCGGAGAAGCGGAGAAGCGGAGAAGTGGAGAAAAGGAGAAACGTAGAAGCGGAGAAGCGGAGAAACGGAAAAACGGAGAAGAGAACGCTTCCACTTCCGAGGTCGAAATTTTGTAGCTCTGCTATGGTATTCAGGCCGTTTAAAGATATAGAAGTCTTTCAATCAAAAATTTGCAGCGAAATTCAATAAAACCAAATTTATTCTTGAAACAATTTATAAACATCACAACCTTTTTATTTAGAAAAACCATTTTGCTATTATCACCGGCAAGAATAAGGATCTTTTTACTAAGTCAAAGTGAAGAGCGTAAACATGATGTTTGAAAGGTTGAAAAAAAATGAAATTGGAATGTTTTAAAACGACGTGTTTATGCATTTCTGAGTAAATAAAAATCGATCAATTATGTTTCTGTTGCATGGCATTGATTTTTTACGCTTATTTAAAATAAATAGCGGGTGGCTTATTTGAATTGATCCGTGGTGTTTGTGGCAATGAGGGTTTAAAAAGAAGTCAGCAATTAATTATCTCATTCAAGGCCATTTTTAACGAAGCCATGTTCTGAAATCTGACTACAACATGTTTGTGTTCAATAGAGGATCCCTGGAGTCCTTCTTCGCTGCATTTTTTGCTCTTCTCACTACTACTTCATGCCAAGATGTATCATTTTTTGGGATAATTAAAAACCAATCTGGCCAAGGTAATTTTCAAAATGCATCGGAGAAGCTTAACATCACAGAAAGCAGTTTTTACTCAAATTGGAACTCGAGTCATGGCTTATCATTTGTAATATCGCAAATGGAAGAGCTTAGAACGAAAATCAATCGGAGTGATTCCAGCAAGAATATTGTGTTTAGCGATACTCAGGGCATGCAAAGCGAGATGGTCAAAGAGCTGTTGCTGATTCAAGAAGATATGACGTCGCCAAGTTACAACAAGACTGTTATTTATGACGATTGCTTAGGAGGCAATCATCAGGTAAGACTCGCCTACTTGTGATTGCAAGGCAATGTAGGAATTTTTTTTATTTTGAATTTCCTTCTTGTTTAAGAGATTTATATGATTTTATTCGAAAAGAAATAAAGAAAAGAGGATTAATGGAACTTCTGAGCTGTAGCGCAATGCAATTTAGAGCGCACCACAGGGGCCCCTCAAGCGATATCTACAGCCGTGTTTTCTCAAACTCACCCTATTCAATCTTTTATCAAATTCACCCTATTTCCTAAGTCCCTAAACATTCTTCAATTTCAGCACATTACTCAGCTTCCCATACTTAGCGAGTAAAATTAGCATTCTTACATTTGCTATTGTGGTTGTTATACCTCACATCCTTAGATGGGCATTCTTGCAGTCCGTAAATAACAGTTCCCTACTTCAGATTACTTCAGGCTGGAGGTTTGTACTTGTGATCCAAAAGGTTATGTTTTCTCTACTGTCCTTCCTCAGATCACAACACTTTCTCCAATGATTTATTTTACATACTTCATGACCTTTTGATGTCTATTTTAATCATTTTGAAGTAATTCTTTACAGCTTTTTTCACAGAGAGAGAATCACCATCAAATGGCTAAGGACATGCTCTCCTTCTTGAATACGTTGGTTCTTCCTTTGAAAGACATCACAATCGTCACAGATTGGACAGAAACCGGCCAAGCCATCCTAACACAATTGATACAAAGTGCCTACCATGTTGGAAGGGGCACGATCACTATTCAATCAGTCGAAAAGCTGATTGCAGATCAAAACAGCGTATCGTCAACTTTTTTGGATTGCAAGCTATTTCTTGTCGACTGTAATGGAGCGTTGGCTGCAAAGATGTTTGATATTGCTAAATCGATGGGCCTAACTGGATTGATGGATTCAATTAAATGGATACTATCTGAACGCACGATGGAATCTCTGCCTCAAAGCTGTTCTATTCCTGGAGGTGAATACTATGGACGAGTGCCATCCCAAATCGCCCTTAACGGATCTTACATCTTAAGGAAGGTCAAGCAATATATTAAGGAGGATTTTATGGCGCCGAATTGCTCGAAAAGGCAAGTGTCTTTTGTTTTCAATACGTAGGAAAGATCAAACAACTTATGAAAGGTAGAAAAGGTAAACTAAATAGTTATCAAACTATCAAGAAGTATGACTTAAAAAACAAAATTCCGAATTTGTTTTGGAATGTATATTTCTAATTCAAAGCGGCTCAAATTGTTAAACGCATACAAATGATGGAAATAATTCTTTGACACGCTCTTTTTCTGATAAAGTTTCAATGAATTTTTTTCCCAATGCTTAAAGCCAGGAAAACCATCATACTATATGAACAATTTTTTGCATCTTTCGTTAAAGTTATCACACGAGAAGTATCCGCAATGATTGAAGATAGGCAGAAAATTAGTCACTTCGATGCTGTATAAAACAGCTGTTAATTTTATATTTTGTCATATGATTTCGACAAGCAGTTTGGAAGACTGGTTTATGAAAGAACCTGGTACCAAAATTGTACGTTGTTTTGGCTAAATTCAGAACACTTTCTTTGAAAAACCATTTCCGTCAACGTCATAGACATTAAAAACATTTTTAAAGCTACAGACGTCAACCTATTTATCATTGTTTTATGACAAGTAATTCTTCTAGACAGAGATGTGCCGATCGGGGGGACGTGGGGGTGGAATGTGAGGAAGCGTTACGCCCCCTCAATGTCTGCAAACTTCAAGAAAGTTAGGCATGCAGCGGGAACCTTAGCATTAAATAGGAAGTTTGATTCATTCTTTTTATTGGTCATGGTTGGTGATAGTCAACTTTTTTTTGTAATACAATCTTTTTTATAAGAACAACTTTATCAAAACACGAGCCTCAAAATTGGACAAAAGTTAACTCTAATTCACTGGTTCGTACAAAAAAAGTGTACTGCAAATAACTTGCTATAAGGAGCAAGCTAACGATTATAAGAAATGACTACAAGAAATAACCGCAAGAGTTTTCTGAGATGCATTTTGAGCTAATCTAAAGGCTGTGGTCGAAAAATTTTTCTACTCGCTCCGCTCGCAAGGGCACCGTTTTTCCATTTTGCCCCAGAGCCTCTGAAACCTCTCGGCTACCTTCCAGCCATATGTGCCATTCAATTCTTATTTAATTCTATAGATTTGAGAAAATTATAAGCTGAAAATATTGTTATGAGGAGCTCAAAAGAAGCTGTAGTTCATTTTTTCAGATAATCCTAAAATTGGCTTTTCGCAAAAAGATGCTCATGGATTCAGCCAAAAACGAGAAATCCAGGAATATTAGTTTCTGCAAACTTAATTTCCTTATACTTTGATGCCATAATTTGCTCTTACTTGCTGTCATTAAGTGTTTATATGAACATTTATTTCATTGTTAATGGATTTTATATGGAGAAATAGTCGGTCAAAAACGCAATTTTGGTCACTTTTTTTTCTGAACGCTCCTCCCAAACAAAATTGTCTAGGCACATCACTGCATACTAGAAAACGATAGTCCTTAAACCCTCGACATTTCCAAACACAAATTAATTTATTGTGGATCCATTAGTTTGATTGATAAAGACGCAGATGAAATATAAATTAATGAGCTTATTAATTTCTAACTTGTAGAATAAAGCCAAATAATCAAGAAAGAAATGAACCTATTGAGAATGTGATTTGAGAATGGCCAATATTGGCAACATTATTCAGAAGATTTGGTTTGACTGAAGAGAAACTGGGAAGAATATCGATTGAAGATTAATGTATTTTTGTTGTAGAGCATCGGAAGCAAAAATATTTAAACCTTTGTCAATCCGAACCAATGCGTTTGGAAACATGTGGAAAGAAGATATGGAGATGTACGATTATATGGTGAGTATGATCATAAACAAACAAGGTCTGAACCCGAATGCACCAAAACTTAGGGTATCAGTCGTTGAGTTTGGACAATTTGTCATGGTTTACAAATACAATGAGACGTCAGAGAGCAACCTTCCTTGCCAAATTTCTGGAAAGCTAGGCATAAAGAGAAGACCAAATGCATCTTACGAGTTAGTGTGTATGAATGGCTTTACAATCGATATTTTAAAAGAGCTGGAAGCCATTTTAGATTTTGTTGGTATCCCAATGTTGACTAAGGATGGCAAATATGGCGGTTATAATTCAAGTACTGGAGAGACAGTCGGATATATTAGAGACCTTGTTCGCAATGAAACTGATATATCGATCGATCTGTACCTTGATAAAAGACGAAGCCAAGTAATAGGTTACACTGCGCCATATTACATTAGTTCCATGGGTTTTGCATACCTGCAGAAGAATCAATATGAAGAAGCGGCTGTATTAAAACCATTCAGCCTTCATCTATGGCTGTGTATAATCGGAACCATAATTATGCTTATTATTGTCTTGTGGTCCTTGGAAAGGGTCAGTCCATATAGCCAGCATCAAATTAACAAGCGGTCCTTAGACGACACAAAAGAATTCACCATCGTCGATAGTGTTATTTACGTATGGGGAACATTTTTCACCGGAGAAATCATTAGCAACAAAGCAATGGCTGTTGGTTCTCGTTCTATCGCCATATTTGTATCATTTGTGTCGATTTTGGTGATGTCTGCATATTCAGCAAACTTGATTTCGTTTCTTGTGGTATTAGATGAAACATCATTGGTGACTGGCCTGCTAGATGAAAAGGTAAGAAACTGAAAGGTTGCAGCGTTTGAAAGTTACTTGCAGTAGGGCTACATCCAAGGGTTGGAGGGGGTGGGGCAGCGGTGAATGGGGGCGAAGGATATTTTATCTGAATGTCAAGTAGATTGTTTGAATAGATTGCTAAAGAAATTTTCAAATAGGCCTTGTTATTCATAACAGTTTCGAGTTATATCTAATTGCAAATCTTGACCTATATCCGCGACCCTTACAAAGCCCAGTTTCACCCCTTTTAAAATTTAATCACAAATTTGTTTTTTTCATTCTAATAAAAGAAAGAATGATATAACGAGATATCAAACTTGCAAAATAATGAAGGCCAAGGACATAAGGAGAATCACAATGAGATTCTCAAAAGATTAACAAAAATTGAATTTCAGTTTGCCCTAATAGGCAAAATATTTTCTCTACGAATTTTTTCCAGTAATGGTTACTTTTGTAGCTTATCAAAAGATCGAGCGAACTTCGCATGGGAGTTCAGGAAAGCACATTCCCGGACAATTTCTTGTTGACTCATTATGATCCAAGAGTAAGAAGCATGTCGAAGACGAGGGTGAAAAGGTACTCTAGCTTGGATGAGTTACTCATCACTTTAAAAAACAAGTAAGTATTTTAAATGTTCATCTAGATATGCAAGCGTGAAGAACGTTATGAAATGTATCGCTTTCTTCTAATTATTGACTGCAGTTATACGATTCTTTCAAGATCTAAATTTGTCAATCCTGTGAGACTAGTACCATAGTGATACCCACGATATTTCTGTGAAAAATTGTTTTAAATTCATGGACAATTCTTATGGCCCATTTTTGTAATGTTATGTTGCAATGCAAACAACACACAAAACAGACCATTATTGTTACTGAATTTCAAAGCAAAGAAGCTTGGAATTGCAAAGAGGTTTCTTAAGATAATTTTGAAGATTTAGCTGAGTCAATCCAGCAGGTTTAACCTTTGTGTTGTATGCATCAGCCAGGTTCTATTACTTGTTGTATCTAAAGATTTTCATGTTTAGTTAGCGGCAATAGTTTTATTACGAAATTGTGAACTTTTTTAAGATATTGTGCTTTACATTTTGAAAGATAAAGATCAAGAAAAGATAAAAACGATTTAAAATAAAACTATTTTTATTCTTTACTTTTTTATTATCTCAAGACAGCAGACAAAAAGAGAAAGTTCCATTATTTTCACGATTGATTAATAATTTTGGCGTTCTTCATCTTTCAGAATTTAACGTGGAAGTAAATTATATTTGTTGTAAATGAACCGAATAATGAAAAATAACAAACATAATCTGCTTTAATTTCTGCCACAAGAATGGATTTAGCGAAAAAGTCAGTCAAATTTGGTAATTTCCTGACTGATATTTATATGTAAATTATTATAAATTTGTTTTGTTTTGAATAGAATCAGCTCTTTGTATGGAATCAGTTCTTTTCATTATTGATTGAAGATAATTATAGTCAAATCTTAAAGCAATTCAGGTCTTAAAATATCTGACGAAATCATATTTTTCCAGGAATGTTGATCTGATATTAAGCAATTTCAACGCTTTAGCATTGAGAGCAGCTGAAGACAAAAGTTGCTCGATAAAAGTTATCTCACTGAAGGAAAAAGAAGTGGGCATGGCGGTATCATACAACAACAAATCGACATGGAGTAGAATGCTAAACATGGGAGCATTGGATCTAGCCCATTCTGGGAAAGCTGACTCAATAGCCAAAAAGTGGTTCACTTCATCACAATGCACCCATGCAAGTAATTTTTCTGCCCTTGATGTGACCAGAATGAAGGCTTTGTTCATATGGTTATCTGCTGGAATTGCTGGTTGCCTTGGTATTCTTGTTTTCACTGTCTTGTTGCGAAAATGTGAAGCATTTCACAAGAAAATGACAGAAGAGGAAGATGGATAACGAATGTATGAATATTTAGCAAATTACAATATCGAGCTTCCTTTTAACCGTATGAAATTGGCAATCTGACTGTAGACTGTTCATTACAATTAGATCATATCTCTACTATGAATAAACTCATTTTTTATAAGGAGGACACTCGCTTTAAGAAACAAGAACTCGGAAGTCGGAAAAATAAAAATCTGGTTGCCACAAAAATTTGGACACCGAGAAAGAAAACATATTTCGAAATAGGCCAGTCAGAAACACGAACACATGACTGTTGGTAGCATTCTCAATAGGCAAGCGGCACTGATTGGTCAACTTCAACAGTCATGTGCTCGCATTTCTGATTGTCCTATTTCGATCCACAACTGGGTATATAAATTTCCTAGCGTACAGTTTTCGATCTATCTTCTGACGTTTTAAACTCCGAAGAGTGTCAGACGAAAAGCTTTAGTTTACTCAAATGTTTGCTTTTTTCAAAGCCATTTTCAAGTTTTGTACCACCAAAAGATTGTTTAAAACATATTTCCCTGATCTAAGCAGGACATTAGAACTTGATAGAATTGTCACTATCACTTTAAATAGCTGCAAGTCATCCCAACAAACATAAACAATTAGATATAGGGTCCCAAATGTCAGAATTGATTTCATTCATCTCAATAAAGAAACTCTTAGGCAACAATGGATTCTGGAAATTCCTGAAGCACTAAGAAACTGGAGTACTCGACATTGACCTATATTTCTTATAAAAATTGAGTGTATTTTACAGTTTTTGTTGTACTTAAATTATGATGTATTTAGGAAATTTGCTATATTATGAAGCTCAACAGATTTATTCTAATGGAGGTTACTAAAGAATAAATGCAAAATCTAACGTTTCCGAGTAATACGCAACGAATAAGCAATACCTTTTTTTAATTAAAGTGTGTTGAAATCGTAGTTGTAATTATGAGAGCCATAATGAATGACGGAAATGGATGAATCGATTAATAATTTAAAAGAAATCATCTTTATAGATTATAATGTTCAATGTTTTGCTTCTGGGACAATGTTACGAAAATGAAAACCTTGCTCACTAAACTAAGTAAGCATTGGCTTAGTTTTTTAATTGTGCATGTTAAGTAAAAATGTGATCTCTCATCCAATTTTCTTTTTCTTTCGCACCTGGTTCTCAAGCATCACTTAGAATGATGGCAAACAAAACTTTGCAGTGAAAATTTAGCAGTGAAATACTTCCGGTTTATTTAAAAATTAGAGTTTTCATCGCTTTACAAAATCGAATTCTGAAAACTTTTCAATTTTCCTAAGAGAACTATTGTCATGATGTCCTGTATTCACAGCCAGTATTCTGCTGAAGGAAACCTGTTGCTAACAGGATAAAACAAATAGTAAAAAAGCAAGAGAAGCAGAGAGAATGATGTTTTGAATAGCATCAAAAATGGACTATTAAAGACTGATAGTAATGAATTCTTATAAACTTGTCTAGATGAAAAGGTTGGAGGGACATGTTCGTCCAAGCTCCTGCGCATGACATGTAGTGAAGAAGAAACTCTAGAATCTGGTTAAAGTGCCACTGAATTGAGAAAAATGAAATTTTTTTTATTGTTGATTCCGATAGACTAATTATCGCTAATTTCGAAAAAAAGTTTAGTTTCTTAATTCATGGCACACAACCAGGAGTTCTGGGGTTCTTTTGCGAGTTAGTCTTGCGAAAAGAGGCTGGGGCGTGTGACGCATTAAGATTTATATAGTCAATTCAGCCATAGAGAGGGCTGTAAGAAGATAAAAAGTTACAAATTGTGTAAAACATGACACAAGCATGAAACCTGATAGAGATCGGCAGTTTGATACGCCGAAAAAGATAGGGTGTGAATAGACGCTGCAAAATATCCCCTTGTGCTATTTATAGAGTGGGGTACTAGGTTCCAAACGTCTAAGCAGTAATTGACATAATTTAGCCATTAGATCGCGATACCAGCATGGAACGTGGTAGTAATAAGAAGTTTGATACGCTGATAAAGATAGGATATGAATTGACGCTGAGGTACTTGGTTCAAAACCTCTAAGCAGTGATTGTCATAATTTAACTTTTAGATCGCGATATCAGCATGGAACTTTTTAGAGATAAGCAGTTTGATACGCTGAAAAAGATAGGATGCGGATAGACGCCGAAAAATTTCACTTGTGCTATTTATAGACTGGGGTACTAGATTTCAAACATCTTAGCAGTAATTGTCACAATTTAACCATTAGCTCGCAATACCAGCATGGGTTCATGCGTGGAAACAGAAGAGAGGAACGGAGAAGCGGAGAAGCGGGGAAGCGAATTAGCGGGGAAGCGGGGAAGCGGAGAAAAGAGCGCTTCCACTTCTGAGGTCGAAAATTTGTAGCTCTGCTATGGTATTCAGGCTACTAAACATAGCTACTAAACAATAAATAGTTGATAAAAAAAGAGAATCTTCAAAATTTATGTGTATTCCTAGCTGCAATGTGGGTATAATTATCTACAGTGGTGTTGCTGCACTTCAGGAAAACTTATTTAAAGACAAAATATAGTCTTTAAATCTATTCAATTGGTTTCATGCACTCTGAGTCATAAAGTTTAAAGATATAGAAGTCTTTCAATCAAAAATTTGCAGCGATATTCACTAAAGCCAAATTTATTCTTTAAACAACTTATGAGGTCACAACCTTTTTATTTAAGAAAACCATTATGCTATTATCATCAGCAAGAAACAGGATCTTTTTACTAAGTCAAAGTGAAGAGCGTAAACATGATGGGAAGAAGAAACGTAAGAGCGTAAACATGGTGTGTAGATTGAAAAATATTTGAAATTGGAATGTTTTAAAACGACGTGTTTATGCATTTCTGAGCAAATAAAAATCGATCAATTATGTTTCTGTTGCATGGCATTGATTTTTTACGTTTATTTAAAATAAATAGCGGGTGGCTTATTTGAATTGATCCGTGGTGTTTGTGGCAATGAGGGTTTAAAACGAAGACAGCAATTAATTATCTCATTCGAGCCCATTTTTAACGAAGCCATGTTCTGACATCTGACTACAACATGTTTGTGTTCAATAGAGGATCCCTGGAGTCCTTCTTCGCTGCATTTTTTGCTCTTCTCACTACTACTTCATGCCAAGATGTATCATTTTTTGGGATAATTAAAAACCAATCTGGCCAAGATAATTTTCAAAAAGCATCGGAGAAGCTTAACATCACAGAAAGCAGTTTTTACTCAAATTGGAACTCGAATTATGGCTTATCATTTGTAATATCGCAAATGGAAGAGCTTAGAACGAAAATCAATCGGAGTGATTCCAGCAAGAATATTGTGTTTAGCGATACTCAGAGCATGCAAAGCGAGATGGTCAAAGAGCTTTTGCTGATTCAAGAAGATATGACGTCGCCAAGTTACAACAAGACTGTTATTTATGACGATTGCTTAGGAGGCAATCATCAGGTAAGAACCTGCCTACTTGTGATTGCAAGGCAATGTAGGAACTTTTTTTATTTTGAATTTCCTTCTTGTTTAAGAGATTTATATGATTTTATTCGAAAAGAAATAGAGAAAAGAGGATTAATGGAACTTCTGAGCTGTAGCGCAATGCAGTTTAGTGCGCACCACAGGGGCCCCTCAAGCTATATCTACAGCCGTGTTTTCTCAAATTCACCCTATTCAATCTTTTATCAAATTCACCCTATTTCCTAAGTCCTTAAACATTCTTAAATTTCAGCACATTACTCAGCTTCCCATACTCAGCGAGTAAAATTATCATTTTTACATTTGCTATTGTGGTTGTTATACCTCACATCCTTAGATGGGCATTCTTGCAGTCCGTAAATAACGGTTCCCTACTTCAGATTACTTCAGGCTGGAGTTTTGTACTTATGATCGAAAACGTTATGTTTTCTCTACTGTCCTTCCTCAGATCACAACACTTTCTCCAATGATTTATTTTACATACTTCATGACCTTTTGATGTCTATTTTAATCATTTTCAAGTAACTCTTTACAGCTTTTTTCACAGAGAGAGAATCACCATCAAATGGCTAAGGACATGCTCTCCTTCTTGAATACGTTGGTTCTTCCTTTCAAAGACATCACAATCGTCACAGATTGGACAGAAACCGGCCAAGCCATCCTAACACAATTGATACAAAGTGCCTACCATGTTGGAAGGGGCACGATCACTATTCAATCAGTCGAAAAGCTGATTGCAGATCAAAGCAGCGTATCGTCAACTTTTTTGGATTGCAAGCTATTTCTTGTCGACTGTAATGGAGCGTTGGCTGCAAAGATGTTTGATATTGCTAAATCGATGGGCCTAACTGGATTGATGGATTCAATTAAATGGATACTATCGGAACGCACGATGGAATCTCTGCCTCAAAGCTGTTCTATTCCTAGAGGTGAATACTATGGACGAGTGCCATCCCATATCGCCCTCAACGGATCTTACATCTTAAGGAAGGTCAAGCAATATATTAAGGAGGATTTGATGGCGCCGAATTGCTCGAAAAGGCAAGTGTCTTTTGTTTTCAATACGTAGGAAAGATCAAACATCTTATGAAAGGTAGAAAAGGTAAACTAAATAGTTATCAAACTATCAAGAAGTATGACTTAAAAAACAAAATTCCGGATTCGTTTTGAAATGAATATCTCTACTTCAAAGGGGCTTAAATTGCTAAACGCATACAAATGATGGAAATATTTTTTTGACACGCTCTTTTTCTGATAAAGTTTCAATTAATTTTTTTCTGAATGCTTAATGCAAGGAAAACCATCACACTACGTGAACAAATTTTTGCATCTTTCGTTAAAGTCATCACACCAGAAGTATCCGCAATAATTGAAGATAGGCAGAAAATTAGTCACTTCGATGCTGTATAAAACAGCTGTTAATTGTATATTTTGTCATATGATTTTGATAAGCAATTTGGAAGACTGGTTTATGAAAGAACCTGGTATCAAAATTGTACGTTGTGTTGGCTAAATTCAGAACACCTTCTTAAAAAACCATTTCCGTCAATGTCATAGACATTAAAAACATTTATAAAGCTACAGACGTCAACCTATTTATCATTGTTTTATGACAAGTAATTCTTCTATACAAAGATGTGCCGATCAGGGGGACGTGGGGGTGGAATGTGGGGAAGCGTTACGCCCCCTCAATGTCTGCAAAATTCAAGAAAGTTGGTCATGCAGCGGTAACCTTAGCATTAAATTGAAAGTTTGATTCATTCTTTTTATTGGACATGGTTGGTCATAGTCAACTTTTCTTTGTAATACAATCTTTGTAACACAATCTTTTTTATAAGAACAACTTTATAAAAACACAAAATTGTATAGATTTGAATTTGGACAAAAGTTGACTCGAATTCACTGGTTCGTACAAAAAATGTGTACTGCAAATAACTTGCTATGAGGAGCAAGCTAACGACTATAAGAAATGACTACAAGAAATAACCGCAAGGAGTTTTCTGAGATGCATTTTAAGCTAATCTAAAGGGTGTGGTCGAAAAAATTTTCTACTAACTCCGCTCGCAGGGGCTTCGTTTTTCCAATTTGCCCAGAGCCTCTGAAACCTCGCGGCTACCTTCCAGCCATATTTGCCCTTCAATTCTTATAAAATTCTATAGATTTGAGAAAATGATAAGCTGAAAATATTGTTCTGAGGAGCTCAAAAGAAGCTGTAGTTCATTTTTTCAGATAATCCTAAAATTGGCTTTTCGCAAAAAGATGCTCATGGATTTACCCAAAAACGAGAAATCCAGGAATATTAGTTTCTGCAAACTTAATTTCCTTATACTTTGATGCCATAATTTGCTCTTACTTGCTGTCATTAGGTGTGTATATGAACATTCATTTCATTGTTAATGGATTTTATATGGAGAAATAGTCGGTCAAAAAGCAATTTTGGTCACTTTTTTTTGAACGCTCCCCCCAAACAGAATTGTCTAAGCACATCACTGCATACTAGAAAAAGTCAGTCTTTAAACCCTCGACATTTCCAAACACAAATTAATTTATTATGGATCAATTAGTTTGATTGATAAAGACGCAGATGAAATATAAATTAATGAGCTTATTAATTTCTAACTTGTAGAATAAAGCCAAATAATCGAGCAAGAAATGAACCTATTGAGAATGTGATTTGAGAATGGCCAATATTGGCAACATTATTCAGAAGGTTTGGTTTGACTGAAGAGAAACTGGGAAGAATATCGATTGAAGATTAATGTATTTTTGTTGTAGAGCATCGGAAGCAAAAATATTTAAACCTTTGTCAATCCGAACCAATGCGTTTGGAAACATGTGGAAAGAAGATATGGAGATGTACGATAATATGGTGAGTATGATCATAAACAAACAAGGTCTGAACCCGAATGCACCAAAACTCAGGGTGTCAGTCGGTGAGTTTGGACAATTTGTCATGGTTTACAAATACAATGAGACGTCAGAGAGCAACCTTCCTTGCCAAATTTCTGGAAAGCTAGGCATAAAGAGAAGACCAAATGCATCTTACGAGTTAGTGTGTATGAATGGCTTTACAATCGATATTTTAAAAGAGCTGGAAGCAATTTTAGGTTTTGTTGGTATCCCAATGTTGACTGAGGATGGCAAATTTGGCGGTTATAATTCAAGTACTGGAGAGACAGTCGGATATATTAGAGACCTTGTTCGCAATGAAACTGATATATCGATCGATCTGTACCTTGATAAGAGACGAAGCCAAGTAATAGGTTTCACTGCGCCATATTACATTGGTTCCATGGGTTTTGCATACATGCAGAAGGATCAATATGAAGAAGCGGCCGTATTAAAACCATTTAGCCGGTACCTATGGCTTTGCTTCATTGGAACCATGATTGTTCTTATCGTTGTCTTGTGGTCCTTGGAAAGGGTCAGTCCATATAGCCAGCATCAAATTAACAAGCGGTCCTTAGACGACACAAAAGAATTCACCTTCGTCGATAGTGTTATTTACGTATGGGGAACATTTTTCACCGGAGAAATCATTAGCAACAAACCAATGGCTGTTGGTTCTCGTTCTATCGCCATAGTTGTATCATTTGTGTCGATTTTGGTGATGTCTGCATATTCAGCAAACTTGATTTCGTTTCTTTTGGTATTAGATGAAACACCATTGGTGACTGGCCTGCTAGATGAAAAGGTAAGAAACACATCAGTGTAGAAGAGAGGTACGACAGTCTAGTGTAGACATACGGCAGTGTAGCGAACCGATGTAACCAAATCAACTTCCATTTACGAATGTTTTGCTCATGAATCTTTTGATATGAAACATTTACAACGATGCTTACTTTTGCAGCTTATCAAAAGCTCGAGCAAACTTCTCATTGGGGTTCAGGAAAGCACTTATCCTGACTATTTTTTGCTGATTCATAATGATTCAAGGGTAAGGAGCATGTCAAAAACTAGAGTGAAAAGGTACCCTAGCTTGAAAGATTCATTCAAAGCTTTAATAAACAGGTAAGTATTTTTAATTTTCATCTAAAGCAGTGGTGTCAAACTCAATTGAACAAGGGGGCCAAAATCCAAAACACGATTTAGATTACGGCCCGAACAGAATAAACATTTATTGATGACACTATATAAACAAAATAGTATATAATGATCTCACATGCCGGATATAATTACACGCCGGGCCAGATGTGGCCGGAGGGTCTTGAGTTTGGGAAATATGATCTAGAGAATAAAGCATAAAGGCAGTTATAGAATATTCTGTCTATAATCATCGCAGGCTAGTGAACTTACTTCACTACTTAGTTCCCATAACGAACACATAACATGTGTAACTCAAGTATACTTCTGACTTCATTGTATAAAACGTTGGATGGAATCATTGTCTTCGTGCGGATCGCAAGTGGCGTGTGTGATTGATTCCTTGTTTTTAACCAATCCACTACCGTAAACCTACCACGTATCGTGTTTCCCATAGTCCCTCGCATATCGCCGTGACGTTAACTGAATTCCGAAAATTTTTAGATGCGTTTTATTTGGGACTCGCCTGCAAAAGTGGGAGGTTTCTATTTGAAAGTAAAATCTGAGGATTTTTTTAATTGAAACTGCAAACAGAAGGCATATTCTTATAACAATTTTAGTGAGCAAAACATCAATTACCACAAGAGCTGTTATTCCAATAAGTTTATAGTGTAACTTTTTTTTGTCATCGTTCAGGTAAACTAAACTCGTTTGTATTTACTCTATATTCTCTTAAAAGCCGCCCAAGATGCTATGTTCATTAAAAGGAGCTGTCTTTTCATTGACCAATCTGTAAATGCGGTGTTATACTTTAGTTTAAGATGGTGTTTGAAGAAAGAGAGAAGGTGTCTTTTTAAAAAATTGCGGTCTGTCAATTGCGGATTTAGAAATCGATGAGAGAATGCTACCAAAGGCAGCATCTAAATGATAAGAAATGATATATTTCTAGGGACGTTGATTTGGTCATTAATGATTTCGACGCTTTAGCATACGAAGCATCGCATGATAAGAATTGCACAATGAAAGCCATGCCTTTAAATGAAAAAGAAATGGGTTTTGCGGTATCATACAACAACAAATCGACATGGAAGAGAAGACTAAACATGGGAGCAATGGATCTAGCCCATTCTGGGAAAGCTGATTCATTAGCAAAAAAGTGGTTCACTTCATCAAAATGCACCCATGCAAGTAATTTTTCTGCCCTCGACGTGACAAGAATGAAGGCTTTGTTCATATGGTTATCTACTGGAATAGCTGGTTGCCTAGGCATTCTTGTTGTCACTGTTTGGTTGCAAAAATGTGAGGCATTTCACAAGAAAATGACAGAACCGGAAGATGTACAGGGAAGTTAACAGACAGATGCACGAAGGCTATTTACGTTGAATGAAAACTAATTATAGAGCATGTAATCGTTATCAAGTTGATAACGAGTACATGCTTAAAACGTCGTGTTTTTAACAATCAAGCTATCATATTTTCATTCTGGTACTAAATACATTTGCTAACTGTATTATCGTTATTCTGGATGAAGTACCACATGCAACGTACATATTTACACGCACATGCTCTTTCTGATAAGACCTTCAAAATAGCATACTTGCGTCTTTCTCCCCTCAGTTTTAAAATCCCTTTCACAGGCCTATGCAGTAATAACTATATTTTTCACATTCATAACTTAACCATATATATACAAAAAGGAAATAGAAAAGGCAAAAGCCACTTTCAAAAGTTAAAAAATTGGCTGGATAGGCCTATCTATTTTGTCAATATTCAACAGATTGTGAAGAAAATTGATATTGCGCACTGTGTTATCTCATGCTATTTGAGTTGTTGATCATTTTTAGCATATTATAGGCATTGTTATGTATAACTTAACCATACATAACTTACACATTTTTCACATTCATAACTTAACCATATATATACAAAAAGGAAATAGAAAAGGCAAAAGCCACTTTCAAAAGTTAAAAAATTGGCTGGATAGGCCTATCTATTTTGTCAATATTCAACAGATTGTGAAGAAAATTGATATTGCGCACTGTGTTATCTCATGCTATTTGAGTTGTTGATCATTTTTAGCATATTATAGGCATTGTTATGTATAACTTAACCATACATAACTTACACATTTTTCACATTCATAACTTAACCATATATATACAAAAAGGAAATAGAAAAGGCAAAAGCCACTTTCAAAAGTTAAAAAATTGGCTGGATAGGCCTATCTATTTTGTCAATATTCAACAGATTGTGAAGAAAATTGATATTGCGCACTGTGTTATCTCATGCTATTTGAGTTGTTGATCATTTTTAGCATATTTTAGGCACTGTTATGTAATTGCTATATAGAAAATGATACTTTTCACATCATATAACGGTACCTCATCTTAAGGCTAACGAGGCTCAGCGGCCTCCAACCAGTACACGACGAGAGGCAACAGTGTTTGCCACTATGCTACAGAGCTACGTCACATTTTATCTAAGCCAATAAATTCACTTTACAGTTAAGAAAACACGACAATGCTTTAAATATTTTAAGCATCTATTTATTTATGATCCATATCAAATCTCTGATAAAGATTATGTTTTAGACACTTGAAAATATCGTATCCGCCACAATTTAAAAATAATTATTTAACTTTTCTCTCAAGCTGCAAGTTCACATTATGGTACATCGATCTGAAGGCCAATTGGATTTTTTAAAAACTCTATTTGACGTTATTGCTTTCTATCACATAAAGTGTAAGTCAGATATACAGACTTTTCCCATTCTTCTTTAGGTTTTCTACGTGACTCTACTGATTTTGTTGACGAAAGGAATTTTGCAACCGAGCTTAAACTTTTGAATCGTTTATCGTTTATCTATAAATGTATTCTATCACTGTAGTAATGATATTAGGGTCATAACGATGTATCTTAATATAGATAAAACCAACCATGAGTATAATGGTAGCTCAGCTTTAAGCAGAAGACGACTTCAAAATCAAGTGATGAAACTAAATGACAAAATGTTCCCATAAAGTGACCTTAGACAACAATCCATTCTTGGAAATCCTGATGTCGGATAAAGAAATATCACTCTACGAAATGAAGAATACATTCAATCATCTAATTATACTTTATGAATGTCAAATTTTGTATTTTATCATTTACTCTACGGCAGAATAATCACACAAAAAACACCAATTCCGGTATATTACCAAAAGTTTGAATAGTTCAATTTGCATTGTTTGTGAACCAGGTGCTATGTTTCAGTTGCAAAGCATTGAGAAATCTGTCTATGTTCTACACTCAGTTTAAGCCGAAAGCTGGTGGTTGTATTTGGCCTTACTCCATCACGTTAATACAACACAGGCTCTGTAGCTATGATTGACGAAACAACGGAATTATACATTCAAAGCATAATTTCATAGAACCTATTACCGGATCTTGCTACAATAATTTTGCATTTACAAGAGAGAGCATGGGACCTTTCTTGGCTGTATTTATTGTTTTTATCAGTACTTCATGTGCAGATGTATCGTTATTTGGGATTTTTGAAAACCAATCTAGCCCAAAGTATTTTGAAGAAGCAACCGAGAAACTTAACATTACAGGAAGCAGTTTTTACTCAAATTGGAACTCGAGTCATGGCTTATCATTTGTAATATCGCAAATGGAAGAGCTTAGAATGAAAATCAATCGGAGTGATTCCAGCAAGAATATTGTGTTTAGCGATACTCAGGGCATGCAAAGCGAGATGGTCAAAGAGCTGTTGCTGATTCAAGAAGATATGACGTTGCCAAGTTATAACAAGACTGTCATTTATGACGATGGCTTAGGAGGCGATCATCAGGTAGACTAACACTCATATCTACTTTAAGAAAACACAAGAATTTTCTTTTGATTTGCTTTACTGTTCAGCAAGACAACTACTTTGTACTTTGTAATTTCTACTTTGTAGAATTAGCTGGTGTTTAAATGAAAATTATTCTATAAAATTAATGCCGCTGATTTGTTGAGCATTAGTTTACAAGCCATTTTTCATGTCTATCAGAACTTCCAACTTTCTTCTTTGTAAACAGATTCTTTCTTGATCATCAATACATACACTGATCTTGAAATTAGTGTCAAGAAAAATTTTGAAAATATATTTTATTTAATGTATTAATTATCTCTTTTATAACGCCTTAGCATCAACATAAAATGGCTAAGGACATGCTCTCCTTCTTGAATACGTTGGTTCTTCCTTTCAAAGACATCACAATCGTCACAGATTGGACAGAAACCGGCCAAGCCATCCTAACACAATTGATACAAAGTGCCTACCATGTTGGAAGAGACACGATCACTATTCAATCAGTCGAAAAGCTGATTGCAGATCAAAGCAGCGTATCGTCAACTTTTTTGGATTGCAAGCTATTTCTTGTCGACTGTGATGGAGCGTTGGCTGCAAAAATGTTTGATATTGCTAAATCGATGGGACTAACCGGATTCAAAGATTCAGTCAGGTGGATACTATCGGGACGCACGATGGAATCTCTGCCTCGAAGCTGTTCTATTCCTAGAGGTGAATACTATGGACTAATGCCATCCCAAATCGCCCTTAACGGATCTTACATCTTAAGGAAGGTTAAGCAGTGCAAAAAGGAAGATTGGCAGATGAAGTATTGTACGGAAAGGTAAATATGTATTTTAGACTAAAATGAGTTATATATTTTGATGACTTTCAAATAATGATTTTGTTTAAATTGGATATTCAGGAGAAAGCTGTTTTGTGAAAGCAAAAACAGCTGTCTTGATAAAAAGAGTTTTATAACTGAAGTCTTACTTGCTAACAAATTTAAATGACTAATAAATCATGTATTCTCTTATAAACCTAACAATGTATTGCTATGTCGTAAACAATTTTGCAGAGCAAAAATGATTTAGAGCGTGATACATTGTGTAGCTGTTCAAGAGCCTTTTTTGCAGCTTTTTTTAAAGACCTTTTAGTAGAATTCACTTTAAATTGCAACTTATGCTGTTCCAATTCTTTACGGTTGAATTTTGCGGTAGTTCGTTGTTACGGTTGGTAGGGCAAAGTTATTGTTTGTGGCTTGACGTAACGGTAATGTTTTGTGTTTTCTTTAAAGACGTTACATAAGACCGGTGTACAGTTGTTTTTTGTCTATTTCGTTCATAAATGTTGCACATTCCACTTTATGGCAGTTGTGGAAGTTCCTGACCGAATCTTCTTGGCAGGTCCTGAATCAGCTTGAAAACCTGTGAACCAAGCCAAACTACCCGTAATCTCTCAGTAAACTTCAAATGGCCATATCGCACAAAGATGCAACATATATGCCTAGGTTTGCACATTTAGAAGAAATAAAAATTTTCAAAACAATTAAATTTATTGCAAATTCCATATTTTATAGATATATATTTAATGCAGAGCACAAATTTTCCAACCTAATGTCAACAATGCCGCTTCTGCTTTTATTCCAGTGATGCTCTCATTATGGGTCAAAGATTTACTTCTTTTAGCACGAGGCCCTATAAAACAGAGAGTCCTAGGCCATGGCCTAGTTGGCCTTTGGGTTAATCCGGCCTTGCTGTACACATAAAACAGGGTAGCTATACAGATAGAGATTATGTGCAGTAATGTAGTTTCTTTCCCCTCCTACGATCAATTAATCATGGATGTGTAGTCTTATTAAGCATCGTTGAATTAAAAACAGAAGAAACCTTGTCAAAAGGATTTTACTCCAAAAAGTCTGGTTAAGCACTTATTTGCAAAACCTCTAATTTGCAACACTAAGTCAATGCAAAACCTGTAAGTGAAATCGCTTGAAGGATATTCACAAGTTTTGGTTGAACAGAGCCTTGACATGTTGAAAAGATTTAAAACTTTGACTCAAATTTAAACGAGAAGACGTGCCTGAGAAAGCATATAGTAAATTTATATAAGCATGTGTTGTTTTGCAGGGACTCAGTAGGGAAGGCATTCAAACTTTGGCCAAATGAAAATGCAACTTTCGGAAACAACTGGGTAGAAGTAAAGAAGGGAAGTGAAACTTTGGTGGACCACATAGTCGAAAAAGAAGGTAGAAATCCAAACTCACCGAGACTCAGAGTATCAGTCGTCGAATTTGAGCCGTTTGTCATGGTTAACGGATACGATGAGGCATCAGTAGATAACATTCCTTGCCAAATCGCTGGAAAACTAGGCATAAAGAGAACACTAAATGCATCTGATGAATTAGTGTGTTTGAATGGTTTTACCATTGATATTTTAATAGAGCTGGAAACCAGTTTAGGTTTTGTTGGTATCCCAATTACTACCAAGGATGGCAAATACGGCAAGTATGATCCAAGTACCGGGGAAACAGACGGTTATGTTGGAGAAATAGTTCGTAATGAATCTGACATATCAATCGATCTTTACGTTGGTAAAACACGCAGCCAAGTAATGGGTTTCACTGCGCCATATTACATTGGTTCCTTGGGTCTTGCATACATGCAGAAGAATCAATATGAGGAAGCGGCTGTATTAAAACCATTCAGCCTGTACTTATGGCTGTGTATAATCGGAACCATAATTGTGCTTATTGTTGTCTTGTGGTCCTTGGAAAGGGTCAGTCCATATAGCCAGCATCAAATTAACAAGCGGTCCTTAGACGACACAAAAGAATTCACCTTCGTCGATAGTGTTATTTACGTATGGGGAACATTTTTCACCGGAGAAATCATTAGCAACAAACCAATGGCTGTTGGTTCTCGTTCTATCGCCATAGTTGTATCATTTGTGTCGATTTTGGTGATGTCTGCATATTCAGCAAACTTGATTTCGTTTCTTGTGGTATTAGATGAAACACCATTGGTGACTGGCCTGCTAGATGAAAAGGTAAGAAACAGTCATATCCAAAGATCTTTGAATCCAAAGTTTAAAATTTTTCTATGGTTGGAATAGGAAGAAAAACGAACAGGTGATTTGAATATTTTTTTAAATGAAAAGACTTATACAGAGAAATGCACAGTTCAAATTTTTGGAGGACGTTAATCTTTAACTCAGAAATTGCAGCGCAATTAACAGTTCCTTGAAGAAGCCTGGCTAAGGTCTTAGGGTGAAATAGTAAGTTTTTTATCCATGATTATGTGCAGGGATTCTGAGTAGCTAAATGGAGAGGGTGTCAAATGTTTACTTAAAGTGGTATTTTGTATTGGAAAAATAATTTTTTTTTAAAAATAGTACAAAATTTAATTTTGTTGCGCAGATTGATTAAGCGAAATTTTGCAAAAATGCATCCATTGGTCAGTTATCAAACCGCAAATGCCACAAAAGCTAATTGAGGATCATTGGCATTTCACCATGAACAACGAATCGAAGTTTCGATTTAAAATGCATTCACCTCTAGTTCTTGACATAACATATTCTTAACTATTTTAGGCATATTTCCAAATCGTTTATGACTAAAATTATGTTCCAGCTTATCAAAAGCTCGAGCAAATTACGGATTGGAGTACAAGAAAGTGCCTATCCGGAATATTACTTGTTGAACCACGTTGACCCTAGAATGAGAAGTATGGTAAAAACTAGAGCAAAAAAGTACGCAAGATCCAAAGATTTAATGCAAGCATTGAAAAATAAGTATGTTTTACATATGTTTATCTATAAATGTTAGGATATTGACATTTTTTTATTTTAGACCATATTCTCCTTTTATTCCCGGCCCTGAGTGTTGATTTCATAAAAAGAACTTTTTTGCATCTAACTGTTTGGAAAGCATCAGTCTACCAAATGCTTTAGTTGGTGAACATAGCATATCTTTCCAGAAAACCTGCCTATGTTTTGCTTTATTATAACTTTTTTCCCATATAAGAACTTTCCTCCCCTAGCAGTAACCGAATAAGACTTTTAATTGACCATGGATGTACTATTATAAACTTTGCTTTAAGGCTACAATAACGTATATTTCACAATCAAAGGTTATCTTCTTAAAAGAAATATGCTTTTAACATGTGACTTTCAAATATATAGCCTGTTGTAAGTTTAATATAGAGTGCATGTGGTAAGACTATAGGATGTTATACTTTAACAAAATCAGCAAAGACAAGCTCCTTTGTGTATCGTTGTTGAAGAAGCAGGATTTTAGTGCTGAAAAATCTTAATTGATGGCGTTTTATGAATAGGATTTGTTTACTGCTATTGCAGTGGAACGCTTTATCAAACTTACAAGGGTTTTAAGGTTAATGTCATGTTTCTTTAAGATTTTAACTACATTTAAAAAGCATTTATAATGAAAACATCAATAAAAATTGGTGAAATCATACTTTTCCAGGGATATTGATATTGTTTTTGGTGACTACCTCGGTTTGGTCTACGAAGCAGCTCGAGATAAGAATTGCGCATTGAAGGAAATGCAACTGAAAAACATGGAATTGGGTTTGGCGGTATCATACAACAACAAATCGACATGGCGTAGAAGGCTAGACGTTGGAGCGATGGATTTGTCTCATTCTGGGAAAGCTGATTTGATAGCAAAGAAATGGTTCTCTTCACCAAAATGCAACCATGCAAGCAATTTCTCTGCTCTTGATGTGAGCAGAATGAAGACGTTGTTTATGTGGCTAGCTGTTGGTATATTTGGTTGCCTAGGAATACTTTTCTTCTCTGTTTGGGTGCGAAAATGCGAGAAGTTGTAGTATCTGAAAGCAGAACAAGAAGGCAGTTGAATTTCTTAAGAAAAACTTGATACTTTAATGAAATCTGATCGTTGACAAAGACTACACGACCTTCTCTTGAGAAGCTTGGCAGGCCATGAAGTTTATAATATACGGCAGACCTTTGAAATTATGACCTCCCAGAAGTCAGACTTTAGTTGGTTTAGAGCCGTCTCTATCGCTGAAAGACTTTTAAATTTTTTTGTTTGTCACCTAAACATAATTTTGAAGACTGTCCTTAGAGAAACAACGAGAACAGAAAGTGGCAGGGGACTGCCGTATTTATTCGACTATAAGCCGCTATTTTTTATAAGTTGCAGCGAATTGGGTTCTTAAAAAAATGTAAGCCGCATCAACAAAACCACGCAGGATACTTGGTTCAAGATGACGGACCAAAAACTGATAAAACCTGATTATGTACTTAAGCAAAAGAATAGACATTAAATCTTCAACCAACAACAATATTGTCCAGATAACAAATCATCAATATCGTCCAGTAGTATTTCTTTCTCATCTTCCATATATAAACCTCAGCTTCAAGGTACCAGGAAACTTTACGGGATCTGGATAAGGTAATCTAAGCCTCCATCTTTTATAAGCCGCCCTTGGTTTTAAACCACAGAAAATATTGCCAAAAATAATTATAAGCCGAGGCTTATATTCAACTAAATGCTGTAGTGATGGAATTCTATTGAGTACAAAGACGGTTTTCCCAGTCGCTGAACATGCAACTGCTACCTTTCCTCGACTCTGCGTCTGTCAAATTTTGGTAGATTCTATACTCAAAAGCATCCTTCTTTGTCAAATAATCGATTCTCGGTCGATAAGACAAAATGGTATCGATGTAATTTGCAGAATAAAAGTCATTTTTAAAGCAGAATGAAAGACTTTTAAATATAACTTCATTGATTGCTAATAACTGAATATGCAACACGCTTTACGTAAAATTCTTTAATAATTAGCATTTAAGTACAACCACATTGCCTAAATAAAAAATGTGCTCAATTTTTCAAAACGCATTCATTAATTTACTAGCAAATATCATTATGCAATAAAAAGTTTCATATGACGATGTTTGCTTGAAACCATCTTGCAACAGGTTAGTATTTATCGCTGCTTTAAAAGGGATGCTCAAAGATATCCTACGGTGCTAAAGAGAGGGTTTCAAAAAAAATCCAAAATTTTTGGTTTCCTGTATTTGTAACATAAGGAAGCAACTTAAATAAATATCAGGTAGCATTTTCTTTTCGTGTCCTTTTGTCTCAAACAACATATTTTAAGTATTTGTTTGAGAGTTTTTATGCATTTCTATTCTGGTATTTGTGATCAGCTCTTAAGAACATCAACAATGTACATAAAGGATTTTAAAGCGGGTGAATGATTTGTTTAGATTTAAATCAGCGGCACCTTCAGTATGTTTCAATTGTTTGTTTATGTTGCTGGTGGTAAGGACAGTCGGCCATCCATTCTCAATAGCCAGATTTAATGAAAACAACAGAGGAATCTTTGGTATTTTGATAATACAAACATGGAAGCCCGGTGATTGAAAGAAATCGTTCATTCACATCAAATTGGATTAACCACAGGAGTAAAAGACGTTTGGGTTTGGCTTGTATATGTAAATCAATATATCCTTTCAAGTTGTCACCGTTCAGTCTAGTTCGGATACAGGAAGCATGATAGTGATCCCAGTTCGAATACGGTAGGTGAAACTATGTTGACGACTTTTTCAAAGAGCATTGACTTTTCCAATGTTGATGAAATTTCGTAGATTGCTAACGGATCATTTCATTTCAAGGAAGTCAGTCTTTCGAATATTTTTGCTATAAGATTTGTTTGTAGAAGCTTTTTTGTTCTGAAATCAATTTAGAATCAGCTTTTTCTAGGTTGAAAATCTAACGATTTCGCTAAACTGGTTAAGCACCCCATCTAAAGTTGACTGTAAATTGACTTCACGTCTCTCGTCATCCTAATCAGACATCTTTTTCCTTGTATGATAGCTTAGCATCCATAGATTTTGTTGAAACATCTTTTGAATCTTATTTCTTTCAGAAAGTTCATGTTCGTTTATCAGCATAAAACTAGATCAAAGACATTCATTGAAACATATCTAAAATCCCGATCAACAGATTTACAACAATGTAAATAGACCTCTGTGAAGCGATTCCTTTGATCAATGGTTATGAACTGTCCAGCTGATAAAGAAGATTACTTTATTTCAAAAAGAAGAATCATTTGTGTAATTAAATTTGATGCTTTGATTTGATGCAGATGTTTATTACTGCTAAAATTTGTATTTTATTCTTAGGAAAGCCAGCATTATTAACGTTTCTTTACTTTAATCAAGACATTTCAGCATTCAGTGAAACAAATTTGTAGCATAATTTAGTGTTGTCTACATATTTTTATTTCACGTGTAACATAATCTCGTTCCCTAGGCGTCAAATGCGAAGAATGGATGAAACATACACTGTGCAATATTTGTTTATGTCATGTATAAATCTCTTATCTTTGGTAAAAGATTCAGACGTGAAAGAAAGAAATTAATTCAAGCATGATATGGGAAGCAGGAAAGAAAGACTTGGCTACCATTCTACTGCTGGGTTGTTTTTTTGGCCATGCAACTTGTAGAGACGCTGTTTCAGTTTTTGGAGTCTTTCAAAACACCTCTATTCTTTCTTCATTTAAAAAGGTGCTAGCTGACGTGAATGCAACACAAAGTATATTTACCACAGACTTGCATTCCAGTCATGGATTGGCGAATCTAGTAAATAGAAGTGAAGAGGTCAGAGAAAGAATGCGTCAGAGTGGTGCTAAGAAGAAAATTCTGTTTACTGACACCTACGGTATACGAAGTGAGATTGTTAAGGAGATCTTGCTTGAAGGAGGTCAAAGCATCGATTATGACGATTCACTAAACGGCCATCAGCAGGTTTGTCATTAAAGTGAATAATATATGAAAAATAGGAAATCTAAATGCCAAATTGATAAGCACCGGGGCCTACTGCAAAGGGAGCAAATTTCATGTGTATGCCTCTATGATGTTTTGCTTGATGTTTTACTGACCAATAATGTAGGTATCAAATTATGTTTGTGCTTCGATTAAAATATGTAAATCAAAATAATAGTTTCCTTGAAGTATTTGTTTAAAGATTCATATTTTTTAAGTCTTACATTAATATGTAATATCACATCGATGTTATCGTCAAAGATCCTAGAGGTACTCATTTTCCTTTTTGTTTGCGATCTTCCGTTAAGATCTAGACTTAGGCCAATGGCAAGAAAAGGGAACAAGTGCTCTGCAAGCTGATTTATATATTTATATCATCTTATAGTTTTGTTTAATAAGCCAAAGACATAAATAAAAATACGAAATTTTTTGAGTGCATAGCTTGCAGACTGGAAATAAAAATAATAAAACCTTTGAAACATTCTTTGAAACAAGATTTTTGAAACATTCTAATGTTTTTAATCTCACACTTAGATCAAATCCTATATCGGTGCTATCTTCAAAGATCAAAGAATAATCTGTTTTCCTTACTGCCTCCAATCTTTTATTCTATGAATGATTTGCAAACTAATTCATCAAAACGCCAATCTAATGTTAACTTCATTCACAGGCGTATCTTCAAGCGGCTGCTGGTATGCTATCTTTCTTGGACACACTGGATTTTCCATCGAGGAGAATTTCTGTTTTTGTTGATGATACAGAGTTTGGCAAGGCCACTCTCACCCAATTGCTCATAGCAGTGCAACACAGCCAGAGAAAAATAGTCTCCTTTGCTACAGTCAAAGAGCCTTTCAAAAAGGAAAATCTAACCCCTTTTATTCTAAAAGGGAGTGGTGTCTTTCTGGTCGACAGTGAAGGAGGCATTGCTGGGAAATTGTTCTACATAGCGCAGCAGCTAGGCCTAGGTGGTTTAAGGAACTCTATTACATGGATATTGTCAAAGCGAACAATGGATTCTCTATCACTCACTTGCAGCTTTCCTCAGGGAATATACTATGGACTGCAGACACGCGGAGCTGTACCAAATGAAAAGTACATTGCACAAAAGGTGACAGCCTGTAAGGAACAGCTAAGCAATGGAGAAGATTGCCCTAAAAGGTAGAGCCTTGTAGAGGTGGTTTAAAATATAACTACATCGTAGTAGCTTTAAACAATAAAGATTTTAGTTGCAAGAGAAACTGTCTTGAAAAATAAGATTTTGCCGCATTAGAAATTATGACAAAAGGTAACATGTCAAAGTTAAGTCTTTTTCAAAACTCTCAAACTTTGTAAATGCATACTTTCGGAAACGGTTTATTGTTACCTAGCAATGGGAAGATACGTTGTTGTCTATTGCTAACAAAATGCTAAAATATTCTCTTTCTGTTATTTAGAGAGCAGTTAACAACAGCCTATCAGTTATGGTCAAATCCGAATGTTTCAAGTGGAAGTGCTTGGTCTAGAGTGACACAGTTCGACCTGGAAATGAGCAATGTGATCGTTCACAAGCATGGCAGGAACCCTTTTTGGCCACGGCTAAGAGTGTCAGTTGTAGAAAATTCACCATGGACAATTATCACAAAATATAGAAAAATTTCAAGCAGTGAGAGCCCGTGCTCTCTAGGAGGGAGACTTGGTATCAGACTCGCGTTGAACTCTTCAGAACTCATTTGCTTGCATGGTTTCACTATAGATATTATCAAAGAGCTAGAGAATCGACTACAATTTGTAGCGATCATCCATCTCTCTAAAGATGGCAAGTATGGATCATTTGATGAAAGTAAAGGAATGATAGATGGAATAGTTGGTGAACTAGCCAGAGGAGAGGCTGATTTTGGCGTTGAATTGATCGAGGACAAAACTAGAAATCAATTCATCAGTTACACCAGCCCACACACAATTACCTCTATTTCAATGGCTTACTTACAGCGATACGATTACAAAGAAGCTGACATATTTGAACCATTCAGTGTCGAGCTATGGTTGTGTATTCTTGGCACAATATGCCTTTTGGTGGTAGTAATTTGGATTTTAGAAAGAGTCAGCCCATATAGCCAATTCCAACTCAACAAACGAATTCTTAACGCTGCGAAAACGTTTGATATCGATGACAGTGCCAACTATATCATGGGGACATTTTTCACTGGAGAAATTATTGATCAAAAGCCGAGGACAATCGGCTCCCGTTCTACAAACATCGTTGTTGCTTTTGTCTCTATTTTGATTATTTCTGCGTATTCGGCCAACTTAATCAAGTTTCTTGTGGTTTTGGACGAGGAGCCTATTGTGACTGGCCTGAAAGACCAAAAGGTAAATACTTTTCTTGCAAAGTAGTAATTGAATTTTTTTCTTAGAAAATAGAACATGAGGGGGGGGGGAGGGGGGAATTGATGAAGGAAGAATGAGCATATACCCCAAACTATGGTAGAAAATCTGTTAGCTTTCTCGGTCTAAAGATATGGAATAAAGTCATCCTAAATTGCAACTCAGTTCAAAATGCATAAAATTACAATGCTTGCAGTCAATAGAACCCATGAAGCAATCTTCTGAATTGCTGAATTGCTTTTTGCTAATATACTCTACTGTCTCTACCTTTGTAAAACTATCAATAAAAATCTAATCATCATTATTATTATCATACCTAATTGCATACTGGATGCCACCTACAGATCGCTGTAGATCTGAGGTCACAGAACAAGTGATATTCTACTACATTATGAAGGCTAAACGAATACGATATGAAACTGTGCTGTATACGCCTCCCGTTTACACTATGCTGGTATAGTTTTCACTTAATTATGGAAAGAATTGAATACGGCATGCCAGCTTGCTTTGTTGTTTAAACCGTTTACTGTAAACGGCGAAAACGGCATCATTTGATCTCGATTCATATCGAGGTCATAATCTCGCATTATTAAATTATTTATCTCTGTCTAGGCAGGGCTATGGCTGTGAAAATCTGATTTCTCACATAAACGAGATGATCTCGATGGTTTTATATACCGTAGAGTATGGAGATTCAGAATCCAAGATGGGACTAAAAAAATTTTGCCTGAGCATCACGTGATTGATGACGTCATCGATAACGGCAAAAACAGTCATAAATCCGCCATATATTTCAAATAAATTGTAAAAATTAGCAATTCTAGGTTTTATGTGAATGCGCATTTCAAGAGCGTTTAATTGATGTATCATATAATTAAGTTTGCTGACGTTTTCTTATTTTGTGACGCCATTAGTGGATTTTCCCAAGTTCTGCCACAACATTTATGCTGATAACTAAATGAGTTGGAATCCATTGAAAAGGCACTATAATTATGTTGATTTAAATATGTTTGATACCTCTCGACATTATTTGACTATGCTTGACACTAAGAAGTCATAATAATCATCATAATGCACCTATGTTGTGCAACAGCATTGACGAAAAAGCAGTTTATTTACAAAGCCACTCTACACCTGGTCACTGCAAGCGTTTTTACAAGTATTGAAACAGGATTATCTAGTATATATTATTTGAAAGCTAATCTAATTCCAGTGTTGAGCTAAAAGTCTTCTCTTTGCTTCTTGGAATAATTGCGTGCGCGTTGGTAGTGAAAATTACGTTGCAACCTTAGCTTCCATAATTCCTGCCGGCAGTTCATCGAGGAGTTCTGCCACATCCTTCCTGGAGCTTTCTGCTCAAGACGCACAAGACGACACAACTACCGTCGCAGAAATGGCTGTTCCGCTTGTTGTATTTTCTTTAAGCCATATGGCAATGTAGTTGGGTTTTTGCTGATCATGTATGTACTTAAATGAATGCTTAATCAGATGCCATCTTCTATGTTTCTTCACTGGCATCCAGTCAATTGTACCACTTCTTTCTCTTTGGCGTATCGGCCTAGTAGAATACCTGTATTTTTTAGCCCTTTGCCATCATTTTAGGAGTCTCAACGGAAGAGGTCGAAAAGGAACGTCAGTATAGTCCAAATTGGACATAGCGAGAAGTTCAGCAGCTTGTCTCTATAATTTTAATGGAACGAGTTTTCTCTGATTTTTGCTATTATGGATCCATGAAGATGTTACATTGGCTATATGGTTTATGATCCCTCGATATTGCAGCAAGCAATTTACTAAGTGTTCTTCTTCAAGACCCATTCCCCCAGTCTGTAGAACTTGATTATAGTCTTAAAGACTGTGATGCTTTGACAGATGTTTTGTACACAAAACCATAAACTTTGTCGTACTTCGGTTTAGAACGAGATTTGTGGATGAAGACCAAGAAATATACTTTCAAAGGTGTTCATTTAAGGAAAGGTCAAAGATGGAGATATTGTTTGGCCTTCCATGAGCAGGTATAGCTAAATCGCCATAGTACTGAAAGCAGGGTAGCTGGATTTTATCTTTAAGGTCAATAACATGAAAGTTGAAGAAGAAAGTGCCTTGAGATGATTTTCACAGCCATAGCCCTGCCTAGTCCTTTGAAACTGTTTCAATTGCATTGTCTGCTGTCGGACATTTTACTGCATTTTCTCCAGCTAGACACCTTCAAACTCGGGAAAACTTGAATACGGTATGATTTTGTACCGATAAAGTGTTAATGGGTCTGGGAGAAAAAATAGAGATAAATTTGCTTCTGTGCATTGATCCTGACAGTTCCAGAAATTGAGATACCTGGAAATATTAACTTTAGAAGATATTTAGATATTATACCGTCTATTAAATGAATAAACAATGCATGTATTGGGAGGCTGATACATCAGTATTTTTGAAAGTCATCGTTAACACGATCTTACTCGCAACTTGTGATAGAAAGTTATATTAGAAGCAAAAAACGTGTTAAAACATTGATTAAAACTGGAAAATAAATTCTACATGCTGTCAGTCATGGGTTAGCCCTTACCAAGCTTAAACATGCAGGAAGACAAACATAACCATTTAAGTATTGATTAATGGCTCTGTAGAGTCTATAGAATATCCAGTCTCCAGTCTTCAATTTTCTCTATTTGCAAAATATAATATGAACATAATATAAATAATGTGAAATTTTTAAGTGGATCTTGTCTTCGTTAATTGGGCTCTGTTGGATGCTTTTTTATATCCTTTCTGTCAAATATTCACATCGCATACCCTGAGGCTCAAGCTTCTTTGGAAACAAATGAATGATTATGTGACTCAAGAAAGATTCCTGGCTCTTTTTTTGTGAAATAAATAAGAAGATAAAATCGAAAAAATACAGTGTTTGTTCCAATTATATTTACATGCGTAATGCGTAATGAATCCTCAATGCGGTAATTGCTATCATTTTAAACGGAAAATATGATTCATGATAAATTTCTTTCGTATGCATTATTCATGAAAAAATTCTAGCAACGGTCATGGAACTTTGTCTTCGTGTGATCCAGATCTGGTGCCATTTACAAAAACAGCGTTATAAAACTTCATGTGAATGCGAGGCTCGCTTTGTGAAGAAAGAGGTTTCACTCCTTCAACAAAATTAAAAACATTGCGTCATGTCAAAGGTTGTTTAGAGCCATTTTAAATAGTTCTGAAGGCCACTATTCATTCATTGACTTTTACTTTGCAGTTGCTGAGTGACTCAAGTCAGCTGAAAGTTGGCATAGAAGACAGCTCGTTCCTCCCAAACTACTTGAGAACCAACTCAGATGCCCGGATACGAAAGCTTTACTCTACCAGAGTGATAGGTTACGCATCATTTGCAGAGTCGATAAAGGCACTAAAAAACAGGCATGTCTAGATTATCCTATTCTGCTATGTCCTTCATTCCATTTTTATCTAAATTATTTTGATCATAATATTTGTATCAAGGGTAGGTTGTTGAAATTACGAAATGAAATGGATTTTATCACGACAACTAGCAAAAAAACTTGCTAAAGATTCAACAGTCTTGGCTAGTATGTCGTAAAATAAAGTGTACATGATAAATTTGATAAACTTTTCAGCAAGAGAAAGCTCCCGGAAAACAACAATACTCGAATTTGTGAAAGCATCTGTTTCCCATGAACAGCTTTCACAGTGGCGATGCCTACGCATAGTGTTGTATGCTAAGAGAAAAGTCAAATTGGACTACCTTAATTGTACGTTTACTGGGCTCACCTATTTTATCTCTGGGACCACCTATGTTTTTGGTAACTTAATCGTGAAAGATGACTAGCTAACAAACTTAATCGCGAAAGATGATTAGCTAACGAACTTAATCGTGAAAGATGACTAGGTAACAAACTTAATCGCAAAAGATGATTAGCTAACGAACTTAATCGTGAAAGATGACTAGATAACAAACTTAATCGCAAAAGATGATTAGCTAACGAACTTAATCGTGAAAGATGACTAGCTAACAAACTTAATCGCAAAAAATTATTAGCTAACAAACTTAATCGTGAAAAATGACTAGCTAACAAACTTAATCGCGAAAGATGATTAGCTAACGAACTTAATCGTGAAAGATGACTAGCTAACAAACTTAATCGCAAAAAATGATTAGCTAATAAACTTAATCGTGAAAGATGACTAGTTAACAAACTTAATCGCGAAAGATGATTAGCTAACAAACTTAATCGCAAAAGATGACTAGCTAACAAACTTAATCGTGAAAGATGACTAGCTGACAAATGTCCCAGGATAATTCCTGTCCTTGCCAGAATTTCCCAATCGCAGAAATATCTAATATTCAATAAGAGTTATTTTATCTGGATTTTCACAATTAAGTTCAAGTAAGAAAACAAAACTTTGACTTCGAGCAACTTCTATCTAATACTCGTGGAACATAACACAACTGCTGCAGGTGTTTTCTTATAGTAAGTGCTTAAACTTTAAGCACTTACTATAAGAATTTGTTTCTTTTGTTTTAACTTTTCAGCATTTTGAGACCGGGTCTCTTAAGAATCTTTCGCGGGCAAGCTCTACTCACTCCTCCTTCCTAACGTATCTTTTGTTTCCAAAGTCTAAGAGTTCTGACTACCCCACTGTAAAAAGTACAAGTACAAGGTCTTGGATTTGTACAAGGTCCTGTAGTTGTACGAGTGAAATATTGCATAATGAAAATTGTCTTTTGTTTTATCATGGCTCCCTCCCCCCCCCCCCCCCTCCAAAAAAAACAACAAAAAGTAATACCATTGGACTGACTATTATCAATATAGAAAATGCTTACTGTTGTCCTGTTTGCATCTGTGTGACTATTTAATTGGTTTCCTCTTAGGAGCGTTGACATCGTTCTTTACGATTACCTTTCACTTGTATACACTCAATCAGTGGACAGAGACTGTTCTCTAAAGATACTACAGCTCTCCAATGCTATAATGGGGATCCCAATCTCACTAAACAACCAATCAACGTGGAAGGGAAGACTAAATGCAGCAGCAGTTGACCTCACTCTTTCAGGTACAGCTGACAACTTGTTGAAGACGTGGTTCAGCCAACAATTGTGTAAAAATAGTAATATATTTTATTCTCTTGATATCAGGCGTATGGCAACATTATTCTTTTGGCTATCAGTTGGAATTCTATGCTGCATTGTCTGCATGACTGGCATAATTCTATTGAAAAAGTTAAAAGAGTTCTTCACAGGCAACATATAAAGTACCTGAGAAATGGAAGGCCTTCACAGAACGGCAGAGCAAAACCCAGGAAATAAAGATCTATGTTATGCTCCTCTCTCCAGAAAAATAGCAAACATCATGGCAAATCAGTTTAATTTCACTTTCTATATCAACATCAATGGGTTTGGTGAAATGTTATGACACCGAACAATCTTTTAAATTGCAGATTCTACTGGTCTTTTTTAGCTACAAAAGCTACCTAAGCAAGAATGTCAAATATAGTTATTTAAAGAATATTACATGTTATTTTAAAATGGATCATTTATCAAGTAATGACGTAACTGAATTAGTTGCCACTAAGACCAACCTTAACGTCTTGTTTGCATAAAGCTTTAGATTGACTTTAGTGACAATGCTATAGATAAATCTGCCAAATTGATAATGTTTTCTGTATCATAAGCATCATAGAGTGCCAAGGCGTAGGTAAGGGCTCACTGGGTACAAATTTAATTGCCTCTTTTACTTGGGCGTTCAAAGTTCGGGAAATCTGAGGTAAAAATTAAAGACGATTAAGACCTTTGGGCTTAACAAACTCTAAACGTTTATGATGGCTAAGCCTTGGTCTTACTCGAATATTGCTGCTCCTTTGCGTTACAATTGCATTAATGAGCCTAAAATTTATTCTTTTGACTGATTTAAGGGGTGGGGAAGGGGAGGAAGGATTGCAACCCTCGTAGCCCCTTTTTTTCCTACGCCTATTATGGACTAAAATATAATGAGAGCTTCTAGGACCTTGCCCCTGGATTTAACTGAAAGTCTTTTCTGCACCCAGATCGAAATATTCCAGTACTCGTTTCGTGCTCAACGGTTTTTTCAAAAATTCTTGCAAAAATATGAACCCTCAGAAATACTAACGCAACATGATCTATCACGGAAAACGCCTGTTTGAATATAAAGCAACTGATTGAATATACACGAGTGTTCCCAAACAGGTGTTATTGCCGGTATGGATCGTATTAGTGGTCATGATGCAATTGTGAGATATCACATAATAGACTTACTGAAGGCTTTCGTTAAAGTGCTTGAATGCTTACAATTTGAATGCTTACAATGCTTACAATTTAAATTTTAAACATTGTAATGAAGAACCAAAATAATGGTCACGCTAGAAAGATTTTAATCAGGATGTTTTGTTTTTCTTTAAACATATGCGACCAAACACGATAAAGTTAAATGTGCAACAAAAGATTTTTTCCACGCTAACCTCTTGCAAATGAATAGGGCGCTGATTGTAACGTTAGAAATTATTCATCAAGTACCATGGGTCTTCGGATATCCATATAAAAGTAGGCTATTTCAAGTGACATAGAAAAATAAAAAAAAATGTTTTCTGGCGTAAAATAGGCACTTCAAGGCTATTTTCTTTTTCAGCAGTTTGGTTATTGTCCAGAACTATTGCGAGCCCTTCTTTAGCTTGAAGCTTGGTCCTGACAAGTCCTTAGTAAAGTTTTCCAGGTTTCACACCTACACCCTAAGCGTGGATATCTTTACAGTATATGAACAAAGACATAAATAACTTTTATGAACCGCAAGAGACAAATGATTTATGCTCCTTCAAGACGATGCTGTGAAAATTGGAATGTTCAGTCATGTTTCTTAAACTATTGTTGTCAGTAGTTTGTTAATATAATGTTCATTATAGTTGTTATAGTTTCGTAGATGTTTTTTTGTAGATATCATCTAATAATCTTTACCTATTCTTATCTCAAGCGATGTAAACAAAGCGTTCGGATAAATAATACTTACAGTTCCTTCCTAGAGGTTATTTCTGTTGTACCCCAAGGATCTGTGCTGGGCCCAATCCTGTTTAACTTTTATACAAATGATTTGTTTCTTTTCATAAAACAGGCAACTCTCTATAACTATGCTGGCGACAATACTCTTGCTTATTTCTCTAAAAGTTTGCCCGATCTTATCAATATTGTGGAAAAAGAATCTGGAGTTGCTCTAGCTTGGCTAGAACAAAATGAAATGATTGCTTATCTTGAAAAATTCCATGTTTTACTGCTTAGAAAAAACCAAACAAATACTAGTGGAGAACAAATTAATATTAACGGTAAAATAATCAAATCTGAGGAGACTGTGAAACTTTTAGGAGTCATTTTGGATTATAGACTTGATTTTGACCCACATGTTTCGAATCTTTGCAAAAAGGCTGCAACGCAATTAAATGTTCTCAAAAGATAAAAGACATTCATTGGCTTTCAGGAGAAGAAGATCCTTGTTCAGAGTTTCGTATATTCTAATTTTGACTATTGTCCTTTGGTTTGGTATTTCTCATCTTCCAAATCATTGCAGAAAGTAGAAAAATTACAAGAACGTGCTCTAAGATTTCTTTATAATGATCATACCAAAGAAATCCAAATAATTTAGCACATTTTAGGCTTAATCAAACAACTTTCGAGTCCAAGAGTCTCAAACCCATTGGGCCACAGATTTGGAATGGCCTACCGAATGAACTAAAATCGGCAGAAGATCTGAAAAGTTTTAAGGTTTTAATAAAAAATGGGACGGTCCCAACTGCAAATGTAGTGCTTGTGCTTGCCTACCAACTTAATTGTATTATTAATTGTATTACACACAATTTAATCCAGATTGACAGGTGTGGGTATAGTATTTGGTCTATCAATTGGAACTTGTTGAATCTTTGTTTAATATTTCCCACTTCAATACTTCCCATATTTTTCTTTGTGACAGATCACTGATAGCTTGGCCTTTTGAAAGCAGCTGTCTCTGAAACTTTGCTGGTAGGATTTAATGTTTATCCTCTTAGATGAGAAAAAGGAGCAAAGAAATGAATGCTATATTCAATGCTGTGGCTTATGCTTTCGATCTCAATCAATGTAAGCAAAAGAAACCTCTTAGGGTTTCCCTAACCAGCTTACCAGTTCATAGTGAAATGATTAATTATTGATGCTTCACATTCAGTGAAGTAGTTTGTTAGTTCTTCACCAAGGGTAAAAGCAAATAATTTGTCTGGCTTTGTAAGCAAAATAATTCTCCATTTGAATCGGTATACGCTGTTTACTTTTATCAGAACAAGGATATACAGAAAGGCAGCACAGATACCTTTACATGCGGTACTGCAAGTTGCATATACCTGTCTGCAACAGGAGAATGATATAAAAAGTTTACAAGGGCTGATGTAGTTAACGTATTTGATGATGCAGATGGTGATGCACGAAATAGAATGATGTAACACGCCCTCAATATGCTGAAAAGGACATCGAAAGCAGTGTTGATTATATCGACATTGCTAAACATTTATTCAAGCGCAGAAGTGTCATTATTTGGAGCATTTCAAAGCCAGTCTGGTATTGAAAAATTTCAAAATGCTACAGCCAAGCTAAATATGACAGATAAAAGTTTTTACACAAAATGGAACTCCAGTCATGGCTTATCCTTTGTAATATCGCAAATGGAAGAGCTTAGAACGAAAATCAAACAGAGTGATTCCAGCAAAAATATTGTGTTTAGCGATACTCAGGGCATGCAAAGCGAAATGGTCAAAGAGCTGTTGCTGATTCAAGAAGATACGAAAACAAATGTTTCCAGGAATAAAACGATTTGCTATGACAATGGGTTAAATGGAAAATACCAGGTTAGCCAAGTACAGCTGCGTAGATCCTAAGTATTTTTCTGGTTTGCCTTCAGAATTGATAAAATAACAGCATCGTAGAAGCCTCGCAATAGGAGCTTGGCATTGTAGGGTATCATGCATACTAAACAGATTTTTCGTTCTTCAGATAATTTTCATGAGATATCTCTTTAAAATCGTCTCATTTTCTTGGTTATGTTTACATATAAAACCCATTGCCATATTTCTAACAAAACAGCCACGAAGAAAAGGCTATTAATTGTATGACAACCCAAACAGATTGACAAGCACCTGGGTGACAAAATGCTTAAATTTTCTGACTGAAAGGGCTTTTGAAAAATGCGGCGTCCTACCTTGATTTACTCCTTTATAATGTTGTCTTGATTTCTCAACTCTTTCGATTTCACACAGTTAGTTTTGCAGGTAATTTGGACACTTTGCGGGTTAGATTCAGCAGAAGCGTCATAATCTTGATAAAGAACAAAAAATGAGTCTTGATAAGAACAGAAGTTGTATAGACTATCGCCTCATGAATATCTTTGACCGAGTTTTCTAGTTTTTGCAATTTGTATACAATTTCAACTTTCGTAAAGTTTTGATGCTATAAAGACTAGAATAAAATCTATGATAATTCAAATAAGGAATAAATTCAACATTGAAACTAACATACAAGAGATGAAACCTTCATTGAAATAAATAAACATGCCTTTTGTTTTTTGTTATAACAGATTGTATTACTTTTGTTGCTAACATTTCCATGTTCTCAAGATTTGAAGTACGGTAAAATCACCTGTAGATACTTCTTAGAAATATCATTTTTTCCCAGCCATCTGGAGCAGACAGCCTGCTATCCGTTCTGAACAAGGTCAGTTTCCCATCAAGTTATGTTTCAATAGTTGTCGACAAAACAAGATCTGGTGAAGAAACACTAACGCACTTGATCAAGAAAATGTATGACATTAACAAAAACGTTGTTACAATCTCATTACTCAAAAAGCCGTTCACAAAGGAAAGTTTTGAATCTTCTGCATTGACTGGCAATGATATTTTTCTGGTTGATTCTGACGGAGTCTCTGCTAGACAGGTATTCGATTTAGCCGAAGAAGCTGGTGTATCAGGATTGAACGATCCTCTGAAATGGGTATTATCGAAGCGTACTATGGACACGTTATCTTCAACATGCCGCCTTCCAGATGGCAAGTATTATGGTGCCCGACAAGAAGCTGTGATACCTAATGAAGGATACATTATAAACAAAGTAATGGAATGCCAACAAGATACCTTTGCATGTAGACGTTGCTCGCAAAGGTATTTAGATTGTCCTAAAATCTTCTACCCTTGAATCAGCTATGAATAGTATTTTAGTAAACAATCAGTTCTGAGTTGATTGTCAGCGAATCATTACTATATACTCTATGGAATATAAACAAGTTTCACGCGAACTACATTCCGGACCAGGGGCGGACTGGCTGGTCGGGCTATTCGGGCGATCGCCCGAAGGGCCGGTCGGTTTGAGGGCCGGCTGATAAAAGTGCAAAAAAATAAACTAGCTTAAAAAGTGAATGCGAGGCAAACAGTATACCCGCGTGTTGATCTGTTTGCCTTGAATTTTCAGAGACTTTGTGGGAAAGAATAAAGATACACGCGAGTACTCGAGAACCATTAATATTACGAATTCATTTTTGTCACGGCAGCCCAGACACACTTCTTCAGGAAACATGTTATTGTTATATTTTCACTTGACGGTATTTCCTTTTTGGCGACATACTATACTGTAACACCCTTGTTTCAATGCGATACATAGAATTTTAACCTGCCTTTTAACCTGAAGGATCCAGCTTGAACTCATACAAGTTATGGAAAGTTTATTAGGCCTACACTATCGTACACTATCATAAGTCAAATGCACCCCCTGCCCAACAGGGATATGGTGCTACAAGATAAAATTTCAACAGGGGTGCCCATGTTTTCTTTGGATGTTTTTTGGTTGCTGAAAATCATTGTGGTTTTCCGGAGGATTAGAAAATTATTTGTCACAAGTGGAGTGTGATAGGAGCTTTTCCACTTTAAAGATATAAAGAACAGGTTACGTAGTAATTTTTCGCAGTCAAACCTGGAGTCCTTCATGTTAATGTTCTTAGAAAAACACCTGTTAGATGACATCCAGAACGATCACATTATCAACATATAAGTTACTGTATTTAGAAAAAGAGTCAAACCAATGAGTTCAAATTTTTGTTTATTTACCGTTCAGTCAGCAAATGACATATTTAACATTTTCTGTTAACCAGCATTCATCCATGCACAAAATTACTGAATTTAGAAACTTATTTTCCTTACAGACAAACATTTACTTGTATTTTCCGAGGAGTTTTTTATTTGCTATTATTGCGGGCCGGGGTGATCAAAATTTGCCCGGGCCAAAATAATTAGCCAGTCCGCCCCTGTTCCGGACAAAATTGTTGAGACAAAATGCAATTTCGGTAATTTTGTACTTTATATCGCCCCTATAAATTCGAACCCCCGTTTTCCCCGAATCAATGTTAAATTTGTAGTTCTATCATTTCTCCTTCAAATCATGCATTGAACATTGAACTGGGGGAGGGGGAAGTCTTTTTTTAAAGGAGAGTGAAAATATAAACTTTCCTTAAATGTCTCAGCCACTTTTGTCCGGGATTGTAGGTTCAAAGTACAAAGACAAAAATGCTTTAAAGATACATTGAGGTTTTATGGAAAATTTTTGCAATTCTGTAACAGAAAAATATAAGAAGTATTTCATCAATCTTGCCTCACTATTCAATGATAGAATCGACGTTAAATACTTTGATAAGTTGATAAACAAAGAGATTATTTTTCAGCTCCAATTTTTCAACTGCTTATCAACTATGGACAAACACAAATTCAACGTCTGGGTACTCCTGGATAGAGCTTATGAAAAAGAATCAACCTTTAGACGACCATATAGTTTCGATGCAAGGCTTGAATCCTCTTTTAAGAAGATTTAGGGTAGCAGTGGCGGAAACTGCACCTTGGTTGATGGTAGCAGAACTCTATAAGTTGCACGAGAGTAATCTTCCTTGTGGAAAAAGTGGAAGACTTGGGCTTCGGCCTAAATTGAACAATTCAGAGTTCGTCTGCTTCTATGGTTTTGCAATTGACATATTGAAAGCTGTCGAAGAAAGAATGAAGATTGTTGGTATCATAAAGCTTTCCAAAGATGGAAAATATGGATCAATTGATCCAAAGACGGGACTAGCCGATGGGATAGTCGGAGAAATCGCAGCTGGCGAAGCAGATTTTGGACTTGATCTTATTGAAGACAAAACTAGAAATAAGGTCATTAGTTTCTCATCCCCATATTCCGTAACATCCTTTGCTGTAGCTTATTTACAGCAGTTTAGTTACAAAGAAGCTGATGTTTTTCAACCATTTAGCAAGCAATTGTGGCTCACTATTGTTGGTACAATTGCCTTACTGGTTATCATAGTATGGATATGGGAACGAATCAGTCCATACAGCCAGTACCAAGTAAATAAGCGTACTACAAACGAATCACGAGCTTTCGGCTTGGATGACAGTGCAAATTACATTATGGGTACATTTTTCACTGGCGAGATCATCGACCAAAAGCCGAAAACTTTTGGAAGTCATGTTGCTATCATAGTGATATCATTTGTGTCAATTTTGGTCATATCCGCATATTCTGCCAATTTGATCACTTTTCTGGTGGTGTTGGATGAGGAACCTCTGATAACTGGACTTACTGACGAAAAGGTAAAGCTCGTAAAGTTTCATAAATTTATAAACCTTGCCAGCAAAGTTTGGGTAGTGATCTACATTAAAAATTCAGCAAAGGAAACATTTAAAGGGAATTTTGTTTTGGGTAACAAAAGCGTTAGATAGATATTGCTAGAAAAATATTTTTATGAAGTTTTATTGACAGTTTCTATATAGAAAAGTTGATCTTTATAGACCAGACTATAAAAACTTCATCATTAATTATAGAAAGAAATAGCCTATGTTGTTATTTAAAAAGAGTCTTTAGTAGTAGCTAATGTTAAACGGCTATCAAGATCATATCTGTTTGCTAAATCTGAAACAGCTGCGATTTCTAGGTTCTAACGTACAGGATGTCTTAGCGACCTTCTTTATAAACAAAACTTATTGGTATCAGCGTTCGTGAATCTTTCAGGATTAAACTGTGTATCCTAAATTGGCATCTACATGGTCATATCTATATTATTTGCCGATTCCCCCTTCTCCTATACTATACCTCGAGTAGGGGAAATACGGCCTCGCATGCTCTTAACTAATTCAAAACTATCTATGTTTCAGCTTATTGGTGATTCAAGCAAACTTACGGTTGGAATTCATGGTAGTTCAGTGGTATCTGGATATTTGGCCTCGCATTCAAATCCTAAAGTACGGAAGCTGTCAGAATCCAGAGTGAAACATTACCGACAGTTTGATATGGCTGTGAAAGCTCTTGTAAACAAGTAGGTGCTAGATTTTTCAACAGAGGTATACATATAAGATATATCTAGGGGTGATTATAGAAACTATGCAAGTCCTTCCATTTTAGGCTCTTTTTTAAATCATGAATGATGCTCATGCTAGGCACCTATACAAAGGAATAATCCATCTCTATCAACTGGATTTTAATTATTTGGGTCCTTTTATGCAAACCAAACATTTAATTAAATCATAGCCAGTTAGATTTGTCTAATTTGCTTGGGACGTCAATCAACAATGTCATACTACAGGGAGGGGTTCTCGCCTAAATTTGGATTGGAGTCTACCGCGAACACATTCAAAGTAGTACCGTCGGCTAGAATAGATTTTACGAATATGGTACCCTTGGCTAGAGAAATTACCAAAAAAAGGATAACCTTGACTGCATTCATTTCCAAACGATTCAAGTTAGCATATATCTCAAAATTTTTGGTTTGAATTGTAAAAGGTCGATTACTTTCATTTACTAGTTTATTACCAACAAAAATGAGTTGTCAGGAAGAATGTCCTACTTTAATAGAAAGGCCGCTCCATAGATTCTTGATATGACCAAAATTGCAAAATCTTTACTTTTTTGACGTTAGCAACAACAGTTTGGTAATTAGAAAAAACCACTAACTGCTAATACATATAATTTTAGGTGCAGAAAGTCAAGCTTAAATTAAGATATTAAGGTTTTTTCTATGACTCTGTGTTTTCTTCGCGTTAAATAGGATTGGATCAGAAATAGCAACTAAACCTTTTTACGGAGGGTTAAGTACACGTTCCAATTTGAAATCCTTAACTGTCTTGAAAAATTCATTAAATTAATTTCCTTGCTCAATCTTTATTTGCAAAAAAAAGAGAAAGCAAAACGATACAGAAAATTCAATAATCAAAATCTCGAGAAGCATAACTTTTTTTTCATTGGTCACGAAGGCAGTATTCATAAACATTAGTTTGTGAAAGAGCATATGACAAAGCAAATGACAGCAATATAAGGCTCATCGTGTCACGCATTATTTCGAAATACATGGTATGTGAAGCCGCCACCAAAAGAATAGCCCTGGCTCTGGCTTGAATAATGCAGATTTCCTTATACGGGGTTAAAGATCTTTAAAAGATTTGAATATAAATATTGTTCAGCTGACTTTGTGAGAAATCCATAGAACCAGGCAATTTTGGGAGGTTATATCAATTCTTTTATCACATCTTTCCATGATCTCGTCCATTTGCAAATTTCATCTCGTTTACTCTTGTTGTATCAAGTAGTGCTGAATTAGGCTTAAATCAGGCTTGATGCTCATGAGAGAAGGGTATTTTATTGGCCCTGTTCAGCTATAGAAAAAATGTTTCATTTCAGCAATGGACCTAATGCTGCAGTACCAATAGTACCCACCGTAATCCAGCCCTTGACTCAAGTCTCGTTACATGTAACTCTTTCTTTGAAATGGCTAACAAAATGGATTGCTTTGCTTAATAGATCGTTTGTCTTACAAAAAACTTTATGAAAAATTTCCCCCTCTTATTATGTCAAAAATGTCGAAAATTTTAAAGAAAGACTTTACAAAAGTCATGAATTGTAGAAAAGATTTTCAAACCAAGAGCACTAACTTATCTAATTAGAATTTGACAAGGTTTAAGAAACGTGAGGCATTAAAGACTAAAAGCAAAAACAATTTCTGAATAGACGAGGGTATATTGGGAAATACAAAAGCATAAAGGGAGTTTATAAAGATTTTGATACTTGTAATTGGCACAAGTCCTCGAAATTAAATCTTTAGCAATTCCTTATTTTGTAGATAGTTTGTTTGAATTAGTTTATTCCTATCAATTGAACCAACTGTAAATAGTTTTATAATTACAATCATTAAAACAACCCATTTTTTTCTCCCACTTCATTTCCTACTAACATTATAAATTCCTCATAGGCATCAAGAAATTGCAAATGAAATTCTCATTTTCACTTAAAAGCCATGCGAAATCTGGAAGATTCAACTTATCTTTACCGGTTAAAAGAGTGTGTTTGTTCACTAATTAATTGATAAGAAACCGTTATTTTCTTTTTTAGAGAAGTGGACCTTATTCTGTATGACTACTATTCTATTGCATACACTCAGGCCCTAGACAGAGATTGCATGATCAAAGTACTCAGACTTAATGACGCTGAAATGGGTGTTGGCTTAACGTTCAGTAAGACGTTTGCATGGAAAAGAAGATTGAATTTAGCAGCTATCGATATATCTAACTCTGGCAAGTCAGATGATTTTGTGCAAAAATGGTTCAACCAGCAGATATGCCGTAGCTCCAACATATTTTATTCGCTAGATATCAAACGAATGTCATTATTGTTCGTGTGGCTTTCTGTTGGAATTTTGGCCTGTATAGTCATAATGTGTATTGTTGTACTGATAAAGAAGATAAAAGCTCTAACTAGGAGGGGATGAATGTACAACGAAATTGGAAAAACTGGATGAAATCACAAATATCATTGAAAGTAATTATATGTTAAAAAATAAAGCTTATCAATAATCTATTTTTATCACAAAAAATGTAATTTCACAGTTTGTATCGCACATAATTTACTTACTTGGCAATCAATCCACCTTTTCTAGCAAAACAAATCATTTCACGTATCATTTGAATACCGCGCACTGATTGGCTGACGCCGATATTACAAGGTTTTTATAGAGCATTTGTATCAGTCTGATTATTTCGATAAAATTACGTCACGAAAATGGTAAAAAACTATGCTTATCTAAAGAAATGTCCTGATTACCCAGCAATGACCAAAAGATCCGGAGAGAAAGTCAGATTCTGGCGTCTTCCTCTTAGATAGTTTCTAGATGCTGAGGCTTTGAAGTGTATGCAAGCCTGTTGTCGGCCAATAATTTTAAGAAGATCATTGATTGGATTCCTATAGGAAGAGCATGACTTTTAGTACAAAATTCTGGAGTAGACTCAAGCTCAATGCTACCGCTGCAGCTTTGATAAAACCCTGAGACTCGAAGTAGGGACCGGAAAAACTTTCGAAAGGTTAAATAACCCTTAAAACATATACTCTGATGGATATCACATTCTTCGCTTCCGCTTTGCTGAATCAGCCGCTTTCTTTCCAAATTTTCTACTTTCTAAAAGCATTTGTCGTCACGCATCCTAGACTTGCTTCTAACACATCAGGATGTGTTGTTCGAATAAAACGTGGGACAAAATGCTCTTATTTAAAGGTTGGATTGATGAATAGATTAAACTAGACTGTAACACGCAGTTAAAATCGTTATTAGCGTTTAATAAGTAACAAGTAAATGAACAAGACTCTTTTATGTTGATGATTCTATCATGTGAAACCATATTAAAGGACTGTAAAGCGTCGAAACGAATCAATTACAAAGCCAAAAGAACCAACTTTTTTAACACCTCAAGCTGATGAGTTAAAATTTACGATCTGTGTTCTGTTTCCTGAGGCACAGATCTAGTCAAATTAACCACAAAACCTGTAAATTTTGATATTTGTTATTAATTGAATTATTCCTGCTTATAGTGCTCAAAATGGTAAGAAAATATGCATACCCTATTCTCCTTCCTGCTCTCTGGTCGTGTTAGCCTGATCTAACAGTAGAAGTAACTGACAATGCAAAAGTGCAGACAGTAAACAAACTTGAATACGTCACGGGACAAGAAAACGTCACGCGTTTTAAGCTTGGTTTCCACTATGGTTTAACGTGAGATAATTCTGAGCTAAATTGAAAATTAACTCATGGTCTAAATTCAAGTTAACTTGAGATAGTGTGAAATAGCGTGAGATAACGCGAGCTATCTCAAAATTAACCCATGTACCGATTCGGTTTCCACTTGAGATAGAATTAAGTATTGAAATTTCAGAAATCACATTTTATTTGAGTCTTGCAGCTATGGCGGGCGTCTTACAAGAACAACTTATTTTACTTCTGCTTTTGAGAATACTTAAAAGGAAAATATTTTTTGCTAGAAGTGCCGTTCGCGATCTGCGCCAAGGTTTTCGGTACGGAGAGTCTACCAAAAAAAGATATGCGTTTGGTGAATACGACCACTTGCAACAGGATCTTAGAAATGAGAAAATGTTTCTCTTATTTCACAATTAATTTTTTTAGTAAAGAAAACTGTTTTCAACATCTAAAGTAATACTCAGTGCAAGTGTGTTGCGTAAGAACCTCAGTGCAAATTTTAGCACATTCCCCTCCCACGCATCGGCTTCTTTTGATAAGATGTTATCTCAAGTTAACTCATGAGCTTGAAATCAAAAAATTTTGTTTCCAAGCTCATGAGATAACGTGAGTTAACACGAGTTAATTTTCATGAGATAATTTTTAATGACCGCTTCCACTATGAGATAATTTTTAAACCATGTCAGATCACAAAATTATCTCAAATTAACTCACGTTAACTCATAGTGGAAACCAAGCTTTACTCACGAAACGCTTGCTATAATCTGTGCCGGATGTTATCTATAGGCTTATCAAGCTGGAGTACTAGGCCTTAAAGTATTAAGGGCCACCAGCCAGCGTGTATGACTTGTATACCTTTTCACGCGGGCTTTCCTTACCTATTGTACACTCCGAAGCTTTCAGAAGTGTTCCTTATATATTTTACAAAGTCAGCAAAGATAGAAATTAGATTCATCATCGAGTTCCTGTTCAAGTATTTCTTGTTCACTCCAGCCAGTCTAAAGAAAAAATATAGGAGAATATGATAAATTTGAACAACAGATAACAATTGAACATTGTGACAAGAAAAAAGCGTAAAGGAAAACAATATTTATGGAATTATAGAACAAGCCAGACCAAAGAAGTATTTAGTGTTAAGAAACTTAATTTCCGTTTCAGCCTTTGCTATTATGCTCATACGCTCAGAATCATGTCCCATTCCCTAGCCATTGAAAATCAACAAACTATAAGGTAATCACATTAAGGTTTATTCAAATAGGTATGCTACCTAAAAGCTCAAAAGGGTACGAGCATCAGGTCTAGGGTTACCTTTGAAAAAGTTTTTTGGAAGAGAAGGATCTTTATGAAAAAACATGCAAGAAGGGAATAAAGAAAAACATAAAATTGTATGCATTCATTGTATTGTTGAGCTGTTACGTACCTCCTAACCATCAAACAAACTCTCTTAAATAGAAGTACTTGCTATAGTACCTGCTCAATGATCAGGTACATCTATTTAAAAACGAGGGTTTGTCCGAATGTTATTTACGCAGATACACACATTGCCAGTGTGAAAAGGCAGTCTTGAGTGATTGCATAGAAGAGATTGGTGAGGAAAGGTATTCTAATAGAGATGATATGTTAGACACACACAACAATGTACCAGAAACGAGCCGAAACGACTCAATCAAGAAATAAAAAACAATTCGAAAAGAAAAAACAGGTCTTTTTCTAGAATCAAATACACTATGAATCGAAACTCTTCAATATCACTACTCAAATATTTCTCTCAGTCTCACATAAAGTCAATCTTTCAGTCATTTAGCGTCTCTGTCAAAAGGGTTAGACGCCTCGTTTGGGCAGAAAGTTTTTGGGACCTCGGCAGAGGGCCTCACATACACCAGATTAAATATATCTTGAAAAGTAAAAGTCATCCTTAAATCAAGCTTTGCAAGCATATTTCTATCAAGGAATGATATAAGGTCTTTATCAAACTGTAGAGAAATATGATAACAATTTTTTTATCTGCATATCTTGCAATAAATAGCTTTTTTGCATTTTTTTTGGGAAATAAGAAACGCAAAGATTTAAGATAAGTTTAGACCCCTCGAGATATCGCAGCTTTCACAGAATTGCAAATATTAGGTGCGTCCTACATACCTAGTTCCACGTTGACTCAAAAAGTCATAAGCGATAAGTAGAAACACGTGGATATAGAATGTAAAGATGTACGATTTTTTGGTCATCATTCAATTAAGTTGCAGTTTTGCTTGTTTGATTTGTTATGATTGTGACTTGCATTTCTATAAAAATGTCAAACTTGGAAAAGTTTATTTATACATAGTAACAATTTATATACATGGTTGTGAGGATAACTCTGTTGCTAGGGTCGCAGAATTACAAATCTTAAGGAATATGGTTCAGGTCCCTGGCATGACAAAACTTTCACTCAGAGTGAGGAGAGCTGCCAGCTCTCTGTAATTCCAGGCGTAGGAATCATGAGGTGTTGTCACATCGAGAAGGAGGACCAGGACACTGCTCGATAAGGACAGCTTGTCAGTTTGCTAAAATCTACCTTCGAATGTTAGATATTAAGATTTACAAAATATAAAATATATTGAAGATACATAGCAAGAAAAACCTTTATCACCAATAGGCATGTCATTGGCATTAAACAAAGTGGGCATGGCTGCATCATAGCAAGAAGTTATGCATATGTGAGATTCTAATGCCAGTTGAAATCAATAAAGCTTGGTGCGACGAAAGATTGGACTCGTTAAAATTAGATTGTTAAAATGGTGTAGACCGTTAAAGTGTTATCTGTAACTTAATTAAAGCTGAAAAGTTAGTATAAAAGAAAGTGAGCAGGCTGTTATAAAGCGAACTGAACGAATCGTTTAAACTTTTGTTAAGACTATTGTTGATTTTCTGGCCCTGTAAAAGCTGTTGTTTTGATGCAACGCTCATGTAGAAGTTTAGAAGTTTGTTTTCTAGTTGATACAGCTGACCTGAAAAGTAGCTTCTTCTATGAAAAAGGCCTAATTCTTTCAACACAAGAATTCTTTGGTGTTTTTCGTATATTGTAAGAATAACAGAACATTTATAGGAACGAATTTCATCAGATTTACAATAACATTTGCCTCCTCACTAGGATATTAGTTGATTTACGTGTTTATATGAGAAAATAGTTTTTTCTCAGATCCAAGGCTACAATATGTTTAAATAAAATTTGAGAACGCAATTATTTGCCTTGTACAGATTTCACTATATTTTGATTCTTTGAAACGGTTATTTGGCAAGTAATGCAACATCAAATAAAATCATTGAATTTTTTTATATATACAAATTAAAAACTTAAATAGTATTTGCAATAGAATATATAATTCAAGAATTAAAAAGACTTATTTACTTAACTTTTATCACAAAATAAGCTTCTGCCGCAATCTCCTTTTTAAGGACGTATTTTTGTTACTTTCATGTTATTTCAATGGGTATTTTAGAAGACTGAGTTTTACAACAAGGATAAGGCGGTAGGTGCAACAATAAGACTGGTTGATTATTTCTGATATTTAATCTAAAAACGCAGTCAGTCACATTCTATTCCACGGGAATTTCAGTAAACAAATCGTAGATTTTATTGCTGAGTGAATTTTACATTAAGAGAGCGTCAGCACTCTCCCTTCTGCTTTCAAGGAAAGAAAGCACAAATAGTAGGTCTAACAGACCCCTTGCGAAACATGAATAAATGATCCTCCTATTTTCGGCATTGTTTTTTTATGTTGTTATGTTCAAATTGGATCATTTACGTCTTCTCTGTTACGTCTTCTTCTTTTGTTCAACTTGCTTGCAATTCTCAAAGTCACACTCAGAAGAAAGCACCCAGCAGCAAAGCCAGCGAGCAAGATAAACAGAGGTTGCATTCTCTTAATATCGAGTCTAGAAAAAGTGGTTGATTTATTGCAATGTGTGTGTCTAAACCATTTACCAATTAGGAAGTCAATTTCCCCAGAAAGAGTCATATAAGTGATAGCTGTGTTAATCCTTCTCCCCCATGACCAATTTTTGCGTGCGACGGTTCCCATTGCAAGGTCGTGTTCTGGTAGTTCAAGGTGGATGCCAGATGTCTTAAAGTTGGGCCGTCTTGAACCAATAAATCTATCTCCCTGAATGAATGAAAATAAAAGAAATAGAATATTGATGATACAGAAAGCACACGAGTAAATATAACTAAAAAAATGGAGGTGCTAAATCTAGTTGCTACACATATTATAAAAAATATGTAGCAACATTTGT